>NC_089682.1:39684070-39994288 GCF_031753505.1 Anomalospiza imberbis
AGGGAAAGAACATTTTGACCGGTGAAAAGAAACCCCAGTGACAGTGGAGACAGAGGAACAAATATATGAACCTTCTGGAGAGAAAGTGAAGCTTTCAAAGCACAGGTAGGGCAAAAAATGTGGAGTTAGAAATAGGGTCACTGAACAGTGCAAAGGAAGTAGGTTAATTTTAATTTGTGAGACATGGAGAAATTTTTTTAAAGTCAGCAGGAGTAGGACCCAACAAGAACTAAGGCAGGTGGGTCTGCATTAGGAGGAAAGCACATGAATGGTTTTTATGATCCAGGAGGATTTAAACTAGGAACACACAGAGAAGGGAAATGCAGAGAACAACTTTGGCTTAGACATTAGTTGAGGTGAAGAGGAAGATTTATCATCTTGATGATCTTTGGAGACTGGTAAAATGTAGGTTGACATGTGGAGTGTTAATATGGGAGTCACTTGGATTTTGGGAGTTTCAAAGAGAGAAATTAGAGATAATGGAGATATTAAGAGTGAAGCAGAGAGACAAGGGACTTGTTTAGTTGAAGAAATGAAAGAAGAGAACTCCAAGGTCATTGCTGGTAGGGGAAAGCAGCTTACACTGTACAGTTGGGCAGGAGATTTCTCTTCTGTCCCCATAGGCAGTTAGTCCACTGTCAGACTGGTGGGACAGACACCGAACACAAAAAGCCTGATTTATGTTTGAAAACTGATGCACTGAAGACTTGTTTCCCCATAACAACAATGCCTGATGCTTCAGTGTCTTCTCACACTGAAATTCAATTATATTGTTTAAATCTCTAGGTGAATTGGGAGAAAGAATTTGCCAGTTGGGCTACTGATCCTAGTACAGACATCATCTGTGCAAACTATAGCTACAAAATTTCCCTGCCTCATAAAGCAGTTGAGGTTTTAGCTGTTTTCCATTCCACGGTGGGCCAGGAATTCTCATGATATTCGTGTAAGAGAGACAGAAACTTAGTCAGAATAATGAGTAGTACTTAAAGTACTAACCAAGGAAATGAGAGAAGAAATCCCTGCTCACCCTGATGGGGACTACGTAATCAAAGCTGGTCTCTGACTCCATTGATGCTCTAATTATCAGACTATTTGAAGGTCTCCCCCAGTTTCTTGAGTATTACAGACATAATTATCCTGTATCAAAGGCATAATTAGTGAGCAAGGGAGAGCAAAATACTGACTCTGCAGTCCAGCAATCTGGCAATCATCTGAGCACTGGGGCATCCAGTTGTGAGCTGCTTTGGTCACAAGAGTGCCCTGGCCACATGACTGACTATAACCCTAAGTTTCCAAGTGTCATCAGCAAATTCACTTCTGACTGAGAACCACTACACATAATATGTTGCATTTGAAATATTTCATCAAAGTCCAGCCTTTGATCAAAGGGTATTTTCCAGTGACACTTCCTATTTTCTGAGAAAACTCTTAGGCAGCCTTAGCTGTCAACATATCTAAAATGTGATATTGCCCTCTAATACCTGACATATATGTACCTCAGCACATCCATTTCTGCATTTTCATGCAGCCTGGGAAGCAAGCTGATTTCCTAAGCTACTTGTCAATATATCTCACATGCAAGAAACAAGAACTGTTCTTGAAGTATTTCAGCTTCCAGATACCTCTCTGACAATGTCATAAGCCTATTTTTTGGTCTCAGTCAAATCAGCTAATGCTCCCCCTTGAGAAGGCAACACTTGCAAACACATTTGGCTGAGTCATGGGCCAATGATAATAGGCATCTTATCTCAAGATTCAGTTTGAAAAGTCATTTTAATTGGCATAAAGAAGCCATTTCTAGATTTGGTGTGTTACTGGGAGGACTGCTCCAGCTTAAAGTGGAAATTCAAAAGGCTGTAGATATATTCTGAATATCAAAAGTAAATCTTTTCAGTGCTCTCATATTTCAGCTAGGTGAAATCACAGATTTTGATCTTAACTGTTGCCTTTTCAGTTTTTGTCTTGACAAAAAAAAAAAAAGACAACTATACATAACATAAGCAACAAGAAAGCAAAATTAAAGAAATCAAGAAAAAAGGTGTGCTCAGATATAATACACAACCACATGTACTATGATCATTTTCATCTGATGAAAATGCATCATATATCCAATAGAACATGCAGCACACACATAAAATTTACATCCTGTTTGTATGTAAACTTGGCACAATTTGTTGAAACCCCAGTCACCTTTCAGGGCCTTACAACTATTTCCAACCTGCTTCACTGAGGAACAGCATTTAGAAACAGCTTGTGAGAGTGGGTTATCTGTTAACAACTCAACAAAAATAATAATCTCCTCATGAAGTTCAGTGTGGGGAGACCTATAAACTGAGGATGGATGCAGAAATAAATTTGCTCTGTAGATTATGTCAGAGAAAGAATGTGACAAGGCGAGGCTGGCAGCTGTGCTGACAAACGCCACACGAAAGGACTCTCCAGTTATCTCCAAGTAGGTTCTGCTAAAGGCTTTTTTTGTTTCAGTAGAGTCCCACGTGGCATTGTTTGCTGCTGGGCAGGAACTCTCATGGCTATCCTCAACTGGTGCCTGGGAGATCTTCTGCCTCCCTGGCGAGCCGCTTGCCAAAACCCCTCCGTCCCTCGCTCCCCTACGCACGGCGACGGAACCAACCTGAGAGGCTGCCACTCCTTTCGGAGCTGTTGTGGGAGCTGGTGGTGCTGAAATCCTGTGACTGGTTGTGTGGCAATCTATTAGCCAGTCCCTCAGCCACCCGGTAGTCAGGGATGTAAAGCAAGGCTAAGGGTTAAACGGCAGAGGTCACAGTGGCATCGTGGGATTAGTCGACAGCACAAGCACATGCGACGCATGCAGTTAGCAAGTCAGGGCAGGTGGGATGGGGTGGCAGGTTTTAACTTGGTTATTTTTAAAGGTACACCTACTCTAGCCTAATGGAAGACAGATGGCTTGGTGACTAGCACAGGAAAAAGAGCATTAAAAGCACAGTGCAATGTATTTTGTGATCAGGTGAGGTTCAGCACACATGCAAGGTGTGCAAGCATTAGTTCAGGTCAACATGAGCAGTGTCTCACAGAGCTAAAAATAATTTTCTAATTCATGCACAGATGATACAGTACACAAAGTCAAGGGCTCTGGAAAATAAGAGCTGTAATTACCATTGTTGCCTTTGCCTTGGTCTGGAAGAGAGTAACCAAATCCCATGAGGTCATTTTTTTGTTGAATTGAGCTTTTCCACTGTGGATCTGGTAAATCGACAGCCAGCTCGTGGATGCTGTTGGAATGCAGGATCTGGGTGGTGGCATATGGTGTAGCCTGCGTTATTTGGCTGGAGCTGTTGTAACTGGTTTTGGTGGTGAAGTCGATGCTGCTGTAAATGGCTCCATCGGAAAGCATCGTAGCAGTTTTATCTCCTTGCCCTGGCACTGGTGGCAGCACATCTGTGGAACGAAACAAATCACTGATGCACAGGAAGCCTGAAAGTACCAAGGTTTAAGCTGAGAAATAAACGTGTCATTTTGCACGTTTGCATTTCAGCTGAGACAAGTCCATGAGCCAACGAAGGGAGGATGATGTACAACCATCGCCAAGTTATCAGCAGCTGTGACAGGCCTACCACTTGTCCTTCACGTCTCACTGCCTAAAACCATCTTTTTTTTTTTTTTTTTCTCTCATACCTTCAACTGTGAAAGTGAAGTTTGGAATATTTCTCTACTGAAGAATGTTTTCAGTTGTTCACTCTATGTCAGAACCAATGAAACTGTCTGGGCTTCAGGGAAATTATGAAAGGAGAGAATTTACAAATCACAGAGGGAACTTGCCCAGCAAATAGGTAGAAGAACTCTCAAAGTATTTTTTTAAGGGCATCACCATGATTTCCTTGAAACTTTTTGCATCAGCTTATCTAATTTTCCTTTTGACATTAGTCAGTACATTCCTTCTTTTCAACAAAAGAAAAACCTGACATAAACAAGTTATTTCTGATACATGAAAGAAAATTTGATATTCTGAAGGGATTTAGGTGATCAGTCCCTCAAAATGGTGAATAATGGAGAACAACTTGTTCAAAATCTCCACTACATTTACCTGAAAGCCATTGCAGCATATTTAACTAAACATCTGCTGAGTTTTCTCAATATTTTGAATCCTATCCCACACTGCAATTTGTATCTTTAATCAGTTTCATTGGCAGTCTCTCCCCTTACTAAACACTGAAGTGACCTTTGCTGGTGGAATACTAGATCTAGAAACTGAGACTAGTGAAGTGTGAAGAATCTAATGATGACTCGCATGATGTCCCAAGGAGAACCATAGCTTAGCAGATAACCCTCCTTCCTGCTCTCTCAGAGGCCAATATCTCAAATGGTACTATTTTTACAATTCATTTAGACTCTGAAAAGTTGAATCAATTCCAGAATGTACTTCTTTAAAAAAATCCTTCATTTATATGCCATTTTCTTTCTACAGCCAGATGGCAGATACAGGTTCCAACTGTTAAATCATACTTGAGATAATGCATATTCCTATAGTGAAGTTGTTCAGATACTATTCTAGGGATCACAGCCATTTTTATGTACCTTAAGCCCCAGAAAGAAAGGATGATTCTTGCACGTAGTCAAGGGTTTAAGCTCAGTTCTAAACTCAGATGTGGGATTTGTGAAACCTCAGGGAATACATTTGTACTCTCAGTGTCTCAAAGACTTATCCAGCAATGAGATGTGACACCATGGTCTCCTCACACTGATTTGGTATTTTTTGTTTGCTTTAGTTGTTTTTTTTTTGGGGGGGTTTAGTATTTTTTTTCCTGGGATGAACATTTAGATCACAGAACTATTTTCTTTTGCATTCAGGTGTGCTACAGTGAACATTTTGACATGGACCCTAATAACATTTTTTGTCTCTGGGCAGCAACATAATATTAACAATAAATAAGGCAATAGCAAATGCTCAGCAGAGACACTGCAGAAAGAGAGATTAAATTTGGTTATGGTTTTGCATACAGCAGGGAAATGGGTGCAATCAAGTATTTAAAAGATCTTAATTGTATTAAGTTATGTCTGCAGATAAATTGCAAGTGAAAAAAAATTACAATTAATGCAAACTATAGCCCATATTTTAAAATCACGCTGTTACTATCTGCACATATGCAATGTGCTTTCCAGAGGCAGTACACAAACAAAAATGCATCTGTGTGCAAATGCAACATGAGATGTGAGAGACAAGTGCAGTCCTATCTTTCTTGCATTTCATCCACAATATGAACATTTCTCCTTTCCACAATTGGTTCCGTCAAAGTATAATGGCTTGAAGTTTAGTAAATAAATTCTGTTGTTGATGTATAAAGTGAAGTAAATCCAGCTCAACCTGTCTGTTGGATTTGAAGACTAAAGGAAGTAAAAACTAGCAAAATGCTCATCTCTGAAGTACTCAGACATACATCTGTCTTTTAGTGCATATTTCTGGCAACTGAAGAGGTATCATCTCTATACAGTCATTTTAAAATGGAGAACTATTCATGTGTACACACTTGAAAGGGAAGTTGCATAGCTGCCCACCAGCCAAGGACTTTCAGTCATTCTTACTGATAAGCTGAGGTTCTCCAGACATTCTGGGAATTTTCAGTACAAGCACAGATTACTTTTTACCTCAATATACATTTAAGCACTCAAAAAGTTATTAAGTAGAGATTTTACAAAGTGCCGTAGCCACCGAGTAAAAGTCAAGTGTGATTTGCAAGTTGTCATAGCAAAAACACCACATTGTACATTTCAGACCAAAGATGAAGATGCACTTCTCATTGGAAACTTTCCCCAAAATCCAACTTTTGTTTGTAACTCTTGAAATAAATGAAATAGTGCTGGAATACTTGTGCAGGGAAGCTCTTTCTTGCTGCCTTGGAGATGCAATACCATTTTGTGGCCTTACATGAATCCAAGTCTCACCTGTGCTTCCCACTCACAGCCTTGCTCTCAAATGTCTATCTAGGACAGTGGATCTCACTCTAAAGAGAAATTTTAGGACTGCCTGCCTCAGCTTCTGAGTTTCCAGGGTGAGTGATGTCACCCAACTCTTTTGAAATTCTTACAGAACTTTTATGTTATCACAGACCTTTTAACCAGTAAAAGAGGCCCAAGCTCCATCTATATGGCTAATATTCCATCTCTGCATGTTAAAATACCTCCAATCAGTCTTTAATGCAGAAACATCTAATCTCAGCTGCTGAAACAGATAGAGATAAGTGATCCCAAACCACCCAGAATAAAAGTTTCAGCTCAACTGTAAAGATCATGGGTGGAATTAAGCTGCGGGATTTTAAAACGTAACTGTTGTATCTCTTGCATGAATTTGGACCTATGCCTCAAGCACACTGAGGCAAAATTTTTTTAAAAAATGCTTCCAATTTCAGTTGTATAGAGCCAAATGTTAGAAGAAAATGGTAATTTTTCTGTATTATGTGGGTTTAAGAAAAGATGGAAAAGTACTGGAGGGTTTTATTTTCAAGATATTCACAACAAAGAAGCTGGCAGAAATTCAATTGCCTTGTAAATATTATCCAAAGTTTTGCTTACTTTTAAATATTTTTGACAAGAACTTTATAACGTTTTTATACAGAATATAAATCTAGTGTGTTTTGTTGTAATTTTAAGTCACAGTAGTCAAACCACAGGCAAGAGGCTTTTCATGGGAATGTATACCCAATATGATGGATGGTCTGCAGAAGCAGATTCTGACCAGCATGCAGAATTAGCTGTGTTCTCACAGAAACCAAGGAAGTAACAGAGAGATGGAAATATTACTATGACTTTTAAAAATTCCAATCCTACATCTTAAAATTCCCATCTGAGTTAAATTTTTGAAATTAAATAACCCCTCTAAAAATTCCTTCCTCATTGTAACAATACATCTTTACCTCACACCCCAAAAGGTGCTCTCTCAAGTAAAAATGGAAACAAACCCCTAAAAGATCGAAATAGTTCCCTTTTATGTATCCTTTCCTCCAATGAAAAAGAAAGTTGCTTAAGACCTTTGAGGTTTTTTTCACAGATTATGGTTGAGACTGAGAGCAGGACCCTGAGAGCAGGAAGAGGATGAGTAAGGTGACAGCAACAAAGTTCTGGTGTCCTTCTGCTGAAGGAACATCTTTCCTGCATCTCCAGAGCTCTCCTCTGCTCTTATGGACATCCTCCATCCCTGGCTATACTGCCCTTCATGGTACATTGCTCATCTCCACAAAGAAGGGAATAAGGTTGAGACACAAATCCATTTCTCTTGACATCATAAGCAGACCCTGTCTCACCACTGTGGGGCAAATTACAAACTAAACCTACATTTTTAAAAAGTAAAAAGAGATAAAGTGAAAGGAACATTTTAAAGTCAATTTTCAATCAAATCTAGAAAGAAAGAAACACATAGAAAGAACTATAATGATAAAAATTTTATACAGTATTCATCATAGATGCTAACTAATGGAAGCCTATTTCAAAATATCGGGTGACTTAACAAAAGGAAACCTACCTCCACGACCAAAATTCCCAAGATCATTGGGTCCACTAGTGCTGTTGTTTACTGGCAGACTTGTGGCAGGCCAAGAGTCTGCAAGCCAAGGATAACTGGGGTCACTGGCATTCAACAGACCTGGTCGACTGAAGCAGAATAAGAAAAAGAGATATACACACAAATTATATAAATATATATATATATATATATATATATATATATATGAAATTACAATACCTGTGAGAAAAGCAATGATGGAAGAGAGCATATTACTGTTCTTCTAACACCATAGGTAACTAACATTTTAGGAGACTTTAATTTATTTCAAATTACAATTGTATAGTCTTTGATGATTTAAAGACCTTGAGCAGTTAATTAAGGTTATATACAAATCAACTTTGTCAGTAGAAGTGGGACTAGGCATCCGTTGTGACTCTGCCAGAATCCAAATGAACTCTGTTGTCTGTGTGAAGCAGGAGTTAGGCAGCACCATCATGGGATCCTACGCCAGGGCTGAATGATAAATTACCACCTCGAGGGAGCCATCACTCAAACTGATTGCTCCATATCAGCCATTTCCAGGACTTTGGGCTACTATTTCTTCCTTCCCTTGCATCCCAAATGCATGCCTGTCATCTACAGGCTGGTAACTCTTTCTTTGAGCACTCTTGGATGGTTTAGAGGCAAACAGGTTTGAGGAGGATTAATGGAAAGTCCACAGCTATCTCTGTGTGCCACTACTGCATGGCTTTTATATCCCTGTAATTCCCACTTTGAGAGCAGTGTTAAACAGGGAGCATAGTGAAAGAGAAGGCACTCTCGGGCCACGAGGCACCATGTCTCTCTCACCCCAGCATAAACCAAACTTTAGCAAGGCAGGTGGATTGTTTGTATTTGTGTTCAGCAGGGGAAACAAATCGTTTGCTGCAGACACCCTTTTCCCCCACATGAAAACAAAAAGCCGTCCGCAGTTCCGCAGTTTCCCTGGGTTATTAAAGCTCTCGTGAAGTTGGAGCAACATCTCCCATCACTGAGCATTACAGACCCCTGCCTGGAACAATCCCTAAGAGAAACATTGGTTTCTATGGAAACGGCAATAAGACGGCCCAGCCACATTCGTGCCACATCTACTCGCTCTCATTAGGCCTAATCTCTTTTTGCTAAAATATTGATTAAACAGGAGATTGGAAGTTATTACCAGGGCCTAATTACAATCTCCATATTGGCAAAGGGAAAATAGATGAGGATATATGGGCCCGTTATCAGCTTTTATCAATTTCAATTGAGCAGCCAAAGTTGTGGAATCCAGTCCTATCAATCTACAGCCTATTCATCATCCATGAATCATTTATTTTGTGATCGATTAAGTGTAATTGTTCACTCACAGCAATTTAGGGGAGCCAATAAGGAGTCTTAAACAACAGCAACTTCATTTGCTAATGTCTAATTAATGCAATAAACATCCCAGTAACAAATGAACACATTCTTTTTGATATTTACTACTCATTTCTTCCAGGACATCTGGGAGATATGAAACATCTGGGCTTCTTTCTTCCAAAGTGCACAACAGATAGGTCATTAAACCTCTTGGTAAGCTACTTAACTCCTCCTAGCGCTATCAGTCTTCCCAATGATGGGCTATGACCCAAGTGCATCACCTATAGCATTTTTCAGATCCCTTACTTTAAGAATAAACACAGTGGAAAGACCTTTATACAAAGAAACATACCTTCCATTGCTCATTAGTCCTCCATCTCCTCTTTGGAAGGTGACTGTGTTTTGGTCGGAAAAAACAAAACAAACATACACACACACAAACACACATATAAGACAGGGGAAAATCAATTAGTAATAATTAAAAGTAACAATTCAAGCTCCTCAGTGTCCGAGGTTGGAGGTCTCTTGGCACCCTCCCATAATAAAGCACAGAAATGACAAAAAGAGGCTCAAGCACATTGGGGCTACAGTTCATTTAGGATTTCACTGCACATTACTGATTGACAGCACGTTACTGATTGCTCTGTACCTTGCAAGGATAAGCAGCCACTGAGCAAAAGGCCTGAATTCACCACAGGCCCCTTCATACAACTCTGCATTGCAAGTTTGAGCCATGTGATCAAATTGTTTTCTTGGCTTGCTTCTGCTTCAGCACATTATGACATTGCACCAGTGAGTTAATAACATCATGTCGTAATGCAGTAATATAATGTCACCACAAAAATATGTCATTTCCCAGGACAAACACAAAGAGGTGGCAGCTCTATTACAGCTGAAGGGATGGAAAAAAGCACCCAGCTGCACTTTTTCCATTAGAAGTACAGTTTAAGAACTAGCACCCATACATAAATGCATACATGCCAGTGTCACCGGGAAGAAAAAGTGTTTCTAGTCTTCCATCCATGGGGATGCCAAGGACATAATCAGAGGGAGACAATTGCTTTTATCTCTCCACTCACGGGTGTTTGACAAAAACCAGCCTCTCCCTTATCTATCTATTAACAGGATTATATTTCAGGGCAATATATGTAAACCCACATTACTGGTGAGATGCTAATTGACAACATTTGATGATCTTTTCTGAAACACTGAAAAAATATTTTGAATCAAGGCCAGCAGACTACTCTGGTTCTCAGTGGCAATATTCCATTATTTATTGTCAGGCATAGATAAAGCAGACTATTAAATTATACCAATGTCCTGGACACCTGCAGCCTTAAAGGCCTCTGACTGGATGAGGGTTTGAATTTCAGTGAGGAATGGAAGAGTTTGTGACCAGCTAATTTAAAATAGACTTTCATTTGGAAATACTATTTACCTTTGTAAGACAGTTGGTCCCATCAGTAAACTGTAGCTCCCAGATTATTTGCAAGATTTTCCAAGTATTAGTCCAAACTAGACTAACTCAGGATTAGGTTTTCTATTACACACTATTCTAATCAGACAAAATTACTACAGCCAATAGAAATTCCGTGTTCATCAAAAAAATAAGCAATCACATAAAGCCACTGGGAAAACTCTTCTGATACCTTATAGAATCCTTGTTACTTTATTAACTCCTAGGGTAATTTCACAGTGCACATTCAGCAAAGGGGACAAAACTGGCCCCTCTGGAAGCTCTGCTGAAGAATAGTAGGGTGATTAATTACCCTTCACTGCACAGCAGACTAATACCAATATCAGAAAATCACTGCAGTCATATGTCACATCAAAATGGTTAATAGCTGAATTTTAAAAGGGTGTAATCAAACCAATTAATGAAAAGAAAATCAAAATGCAAGTATGGAAAGTACTAAATAAAGGTCTGCTTTGAAAAACAAGACATGGTAAAACATTGTGGGTAATTACTTTTAGAGGCAATGCTACTTTCATTCACGTGATATCTAAAAGGCTGTCAAATGATTTCCACTCGTTGTGATAAGTGAATAATCTGAAGTGCTGTGCATATCATATGTGATTATGCAAAGATGTGGGTACTGCCTGGCTTTGATTCCAAGTATCTTGGTCAGTAGTATATTAGATGCTGTTTCCTTCCTCCTCCTCTCCTCCAAATTTAATACTTGATTTCTCCAACTTTCTGCATTTGTCAAAGCAATAAAAATAAGGAAAACAAGAAATGAAGGCCCGTTTGATAGCAACCTTTATAAATAAAGTTTACAGATGTAAGGGAATTGCAGTAAAACATATTTTCTGCAAACTGCTTGGATTAATGCTCTTGTTTAGGCTGTCATCTACCAGAAATTATTTGAGGTAATTTTGTTGCCACTCATATACCACGTACAGGTGTGTGAGCTTTTAAATGTGCATGCCATGTGAAGAAAAAAAAAAAAAACAACACAACAATATTTGTAGTCTACAAAGTATTTATATCCTTGTGTACTTTTATAAAGCAAAGCTAAAATCAAGGAGCTAGTGGGTGATTTCAGCAATGTTTGCCTGACATATTTTATTTTCTGTGTAGGCAAGTATGGAAAAACTCCCAGGCATGCCATGAAAACTCCATCAAGAGCACATGACATAGAAATCTCGTTTATAGAGCCATAATTGCTGCAGGTCGGCTGTGGCATAAGAGATTGTTGAGAAAAAAACCAAGGATCACAGAATTTGCTCCTTTTTCTTCCATGTGTCCTGGTAGTAGGAACTGTTTCCTGGTTTTGTGTTTTGTTGTTTTTTTTCTTTTTAATTTCCTGTGATATATCATCTTACACCCTCCCAATATATGCATCATCTTTAGAAGAAAGGTTCAGCTTGCAGTGACATTGTTTTTCCTAGGGAAGACTGAGTCTTGTTTATGTGGTGTATGGAGCTGGGAAGGAAAACAGGTTTTCTTGTTTACCCCTCACCCTGTACATCAATGTATGCATGGTTATAACCTCAATGAGAAAATAAACCAGAAAGCATTTTATTTACTTAATGTGCTTCGTGTAAAATGCTTTGGAATATCAACTAAGCTTGCCAAAATTCTTCTTGAAGTGTGGCCATGTCCCTGGGATGCTACAAAACCCCCCCATATTCCTGATGCCATCCATAAGTAGGCTACCTGAAGCTGGATAGAGAAGGTACCTTTCTTTTAGCATCAATGTTGTGAAAGGCAAGACAGCTAACAACAGTAGATATGGTCAGGCTGCCAAAAAAAGCACTATGTTTATCATTCCTGCCATACATTTTGTCAGCATTTTTTGCCTGCAGCTTGATTTCTGCAATTACAAAACAAGTCTAAACGCCTGAGTAGGAGCATACTTAATGCAATGCAGGCTTGTAGATGTCACTGTAAAAATAAAACATGCAGACAGCTGGCTTTATTCATCCTGTCTCCACTTCAAAAAGCAGCAGAGCAATTTCAAGGGGCAATGTAAGAGGAGGGAGGGAAGGATGTCCCTATCACTGACCCACCTATCTTCCTTGCTTTTTATCACCAAGGAAGCAAAAAAGCTCTTTCAGCAGTCTTTGCATCTGATACATGTTCTTAGAAAGGCTGAAGACCTGCAGGGATGAGATTGGTTTTCAAAAGAAGATGAAAAAATAACCTCTGCATAGAGAGATTTTGAAGGAATCCCCACCAGCCTATACTTCACGGACTGCAAAAATGCAGAAATATAATCCAAAGTGCATATTAAATGCATAAATATTTCAGGAAATTATATTGTATATATTTGTATGAAAACCAGCATATGTTAAGGAGCTTTTCACATGCTTTTTTTAAAATATATAAGGAGGCACCAAAACCATTTACTAATATTATCTGACAAGGTTAAACTTAATCTTCATGCCTGCTAGAACTGGAAAAATATGAATGTATAGTAAGTCGACATTCTGAGGCAAGGAATCTTTAGAAAGCTTTAGAAAGCTTTCTGTATGCCTATCTCTAGTAGGCCACATTTTCCTACTGCAAATGAAAACTTTAATGTTGCCAGCCAAGTCTCATTCCTTTTACTGATAAGCTGTTCCTCAAATATGAATGTAGATTAATCCTCTTTTAATAAGCATTAACTCAGAACAGATAATCAGCACATAAAAATTCCATCAAATCTTCTGTCTACCTTTGGATAATTCTGTCATATAGTTTATCCTCATTTAACAGTTTCAGGAGTTGCGCAAAAATATGTAACATTCCATGATTCTCTATTTTTAATTTGTTTTCTGCTTACTGGGTTTCAAAAAATCTTTAATCCCAAGGAGCACTAGTCACTAAATAAGCTTACTTATTCATAAGTTAAAATACATATTTACTTTTTTTGCATGACTGATAGCCTAGACACTTGAAAACACCTGAATACTTTGGTGAGTGTGTACTGGCACAACAAGTTTGAGGGTACAGGAAAGATAAGCATTAAAAAAAAAAAAAAACCAAACAAAAACCCCCAAACAAACAAACAAACCCAAAAACCACCCCACCCAAACAGTGCAGCAGTACTTTAGCACAAACTCAAAAAAGTGAGACCAATCCATCCTTTGTATTACAGGAGAAATGGTTGAAAAGGGACGACAGTTGTGTTTAGTGTCCTTGTGCTAGATTTGGTTTTGCTGAGAGTTATGTCCCAGTCACAAAAATGGATAGTCCTTGTACAGCTGCAGATGGTGACATTACTACTTACCAACAGAAATCTAACAAACATATTAGCTAAATTGTATGTTTTGTAGCACTGATATTACTGAGAATCAAGGCCTGGTGAGTCATGGTGGAAAGGGAAGTGGAAGAACATTGATGCACAGAATTGTGGCTCAGTAACTACTGGAGCCAGTTCAACTGAAAATAACTAAAAAGATTTAGCTGTAATTATCAATGCGACTTTATCTGTGACCATCTGAGCCATTGATCAGTACTTTTGAAAATGTTCCCAAAGACAGAAAGCTAAAAGTATTTAACTCAATCAGTTATTCTGCCCTGACAGAAATCGTTACAAACTGCCTGACATTTGCTGTTTGCTCTTCTCCCACACATGTTACAGTGGTGTAGTCACAAAGCAGAAATTGTGCAACTCAGGAGCTTAATAACAGAATACAAATAACAAGTGGTCCTAGTGAATGACCCATAATCTTCAAATGACCCAAAAGAACATTTTTAGCAAGTAATTAAAAAAACTGCATGGATTTGGACTTTTAAACAACTATTTTTAGCGTTCTATGTTCTACACACAGGCAAATACAGATGAAGAAAAATAAAAAAATATTCACATCAGAAATAACAGGGGATTTTTTTCTGAGTGTGAAATAAAGTTAGTATATAATTGTTAATATTATATAATAATAAGTAAGTAAATAATTAAGTATATAATAGATTAAATTCTCTACCTAATAGATTCAATTATTTACCACACAGTTAAATCTGTATGTTCTGCAACTCTCTGAAGGAAGAATTTAAAGCGGATGTCAGAACAAAAAGTGTGTACCTTCTATAATCTTAGTATATCTTAGTATATAATCTGAGTATATTAGGATAAATTCATCTTTAGTAAAAATTAATTGACAGATGTCTCTGAGGAGATTGTGAAAGCTACATACCACTGTCTAAATGACTGTATCTAAACCCAAACTGTTTATAAACCAGAACTTTGAAGTGAACAACATACAGTTGTGAGTGCCAAACCTCCACAAGCATAGGTATGTCTTTCTAAATGATATTATCAAGGGCAAATTAAAATATTAGAGAATTAACAAAGTTTCTTATGGAACTCTGGGTCTAAAGGCAAGAAACATGCACTGTGTTCTGTCATAAGGAAAGTACTTTTTTATATTAAAAAAATATTTTTGGACTCGATTACTGGAGGACTTAGTTCCTCAATTCATCCAAAAGTTAGTATAAGCCAGGAAATAATATAGTTCTATAAAGTCCACAAGATGTCAAAAGTGCTTTTAAAACAGAACATTTTTGGCACTACCTCTGATATATCCCAGTTGCCCAGCACATGTGGATCAACAGCATGAAATCATGCTCAGACCCTGTGGCTCCAGCACAACCCTGTGTCATGCCCACGCATGCCACAAACACAATGGTAAAAATGCACCACAGTTCAAGACAGCTGACAAAAGCATGGTCATAGGAACCAAATGCAAAGATGTATTTAGTTTTGGAAAAAACCCTATGTTGTGTCTCAAAGAAATGGCAATAAAGTGTTTAGGGTGGGATGTGCTGTGCCATAGCTTACAGTAACCTGACCAAACCTGCCTGGAAGCTAGGGGAGCAATCCTGAGCTCTCAGAGCTTTACCACAAGGACACTTCTCCCACAGAATGTCATGGGCTCCTGGGGCACACATCACCACCTTTAGTCATCTGCTCTTTCCTGCTAAGCTGAATACAAGCTGTGGCTGAAGGCAAGCAAGAGTGAGAAAGCAGATACTAAGCATGAGGAGACAGCTCTGGTAAAGGCAACTGAGGGGCCAAACTACACCCAAAACACTTCTGCTGGAAAACACTGAGATTTATCAGCCTTTAACACTGTAACACTGAGGTACAATTATTTTTGAGTTTCTAAATATCGAGATTAGGTATGAGAGCAGTAGCTAATTGTTTGCATTTATTATTATTATTATTATTATCATCATCATTATTATTATCATTATTATTACTACTACTACTAATAATAATAGTATTCTCTATTTTTCCTGACTATTCATATGTTGAATAAAGTGTTTGCAGCCTGCTGTTTCAGGCACTCTTTGGTTATGCTTCACATATCTTTAATCATGCTTATGTCTACTGTATAATAATCTACTGTATGCTGTCTTTTTAAAGATAAGAAAAATAGGACACCAGCTCTGAGCTGTATAGTAAGAAAAAAACCCCAAATATTTCAATTTCAAAAACGCTGCAAAGTCAATGAATGCATCAGTTAGTGACTAGATTGCTTGAAGGTCTGAACACCTCACGGTAAGGCAAACATATACTTAATTGAGAGCTGAAGTAGAAAAAAGTTTCATTTCTCCACTTGGACGTTTGAGCTTTAAAATCAAAATTCAGTTATATATGAATAATGCTTGTTTATGTTAAGTTAGTTGAGGCATCTGGTCCTGAAAATTACTTTTAAAACTGGATTTCAGAGAGTTAGGTGACTTAAGTATGCAGATTTATAGTGACAGAGACATTAGTGGTGGTAGATTTTACTTTTCCCTGGAATCCAGAGGAGAATGAATGCTACATTTTTATCACAGATAGGCAGCCAGAGTATTTCTTCTTGTACTTGGTTTTAATTCTTCATATCTCACATGTTCATAAACACTTTGATAGCTAATGCTTGAAATGGTGTGTTGGTGAGGTAAGAGACAGACTAATGGACAGTACCTGCAGGGGTGAAGGTGAAGGACTGAACTGCAAAACAAGAAAGCAAACACATTGTGAGTTACACACCCGGACAAAAAGCACTAATTGCAGGGCATGAGTTTCCCCTGGAAATCACTCAGGTGGGGTTGAATATCATAAGCAGGATGTAACAGCTGAGCTTAAATCACCAACCAGCCAGCAGCCAATGAGAAATGATGGTTGGAAAGATGAGCAGTGAATTTTGACAGTCACATTTGAAGACTCTCTGTGAGGACATGCTGTACTCCAAGCTGTAAACATTAGGATGAACTCTGAAGCATGATCTGTTATCCACTTTCCTTGCTGAAAGCATACACAATTTCATGATGCAACTGATGTTCACATCACACTTAGATGCAGCAAACACCGTGAGAAGGAATGAGTTGCACAAGACATGCTGTTTATAATTATTTACAGCTACACTCTTCAAGTTATAACAGACTGCTCTCAATTCTCCCTCACCCCAATATGCCCACTCATATACAGGACTAATAACCCTCCTGTTTAAGAAAAATCTAATTTCAGCTTGTGTCCAAAGCTTTAGGTAGGACTACTTCCTAAGACAAATAACAGCACAGCTGTCTCTAGTATGAAAAAATCTTGGGATCTAGAATGATATTTCATGTCAGCACATGTAGAAGTGTGCGAGATATATATTAATTTCTCAGTTAAAACCACCCCCTCTCTCAAAGAGTAAAAGTTACTGCTATTAAAGGAAAGAAAACAGCACCTTGGGACAAAGAACAACCCATGAATGACAGAGATCACGTGGTGACACAAAGTAAGGTTCCACAAAAAACCAAGAAGGTCCAAAAGCCACTGGTTTCTCCTTCCTCTCCTTCCACTGCTCATCTGATATCTTCTTGTCCTTTCACTAAGCCAGTAGAAAACGAATGCAGCGGGAAGGATTGAAAACCAACATGGAATAGTTTCCTGCTGGTTTAGTGAGCCCAGTCAGGACACTGAGGAGTCTAACTATGGCTGAGCTGAGCTGGGAACAGTTTGGCTGTGACTGATTGTGGGTTTTTGGCAAGCTGTTGCTTAGCCATTTAGGGAACCTGAGTCCTTGGTTCTGCATTTGATAACTTGTAAATATAAGGGCACTTGTGTAACTTTAGTGTCATACAATGTCAACATTAAATATGCTCTGTCTTCTGTCCTTAACTGGGCTAATATTTTCTCTTTTTAAGTGTTAATAAGAACTACAAGAGAACCTACTGCAATATTTGAAGAATTGGAGTTTTTATGTGATAAATTAGGCTTCAGAGTAGGCCATTTTATGGCAGTTCACCTAACTTCCCAAAAAATTCATAAGAATCCTGAAAACAGAATAATACACCAAAAAAAGGCTGGGGAAAGATGAAAATGTTTTCATTTGGCAAGAATATTTAATTTTCCAAATATAGTTTTCAAAAACTAATTTATAACTGGAATAAACATTTAATGAAAGAGAACATTCCACGATGTTCTGCCTCCAAGACAAAACTGTTTATGGCTTCTGCCTTAGGTAAATTTTGTCAACACTTCCTCTGTCTAATGCATCACTCTTCCAGCTACAGATATGAAGTCACTGATTAAGTACCTCCATTTATTTGCCATGCACATGGCTTCAGAGACATGGAAATGCACAGGAAAGAAGAAGACAAAAACTCTTTAACTTTCCTTGTAAGGGTCTAATCTAACTCATATTTGAACACACAAATGATGATGCACTGCCAACTGAGTGCCTTCTGAGCAAGGGGCAAGAGGAGAAGCTAATCCTCTTTGTACTTTTTAAATGCTAGATGTGCTGGAGATGTAAAAATACTGCCTTATGATAATGATGAAATGTGGTACCGAGCGATGCATTTAAAGCTTCTCATACACCAGCAATTTCACAGCATACATTTAAAACAAGCATACAGACGTCACCCAGGACACTTTTGCTGTAAGTTCAATGTGGTTTTTAGGTAGGTTTAGTAGCCCCTGTTCTTTTTATGATAGCACCTGCTGAGATGGCAATAAAGTCACTGCTCTTACCAGCATAATTGCTGAGCCCCTTCCTCTTCTTTCTCCGCCAGTACAGCCAGATGCTGAAACCCATGAGAATGACCCAACATGCACCACCAATGCCAGCTATAAAGGCAGGCTGCTTCACCACATCAGTGATTTGCTCAGTTATGCTGTTGTTATTTTCAGTGATGACAACTTCGTTACGACCTCCTGCACAAGAGAAATTGAACAGAATATGGTTACTCTGGATTCTGCAACACACAGGGGAACCAGTACAACAAATCAAAGGTTTCTAAAGAATAGTAATGGATCTCAAAAGAATTACCCACAGTAGAAGAAATTTAAGAAGTAGCAATGCACACTACAATCTCAGTGTTTCTAGAGTAAATCCATAGCCATTTTGCAAATATATATTTGGAAAGACAGACCCATAGCACACTCCCAAGTAATCTAACAGATGCCAATCCAGAGGACTTTTTTTAACAATACACATATTTGTTAGTTTGTTTTTCCATAATTGTAGAGAGAATGCAAAAATGAGAAAACGGATCACAGGAAACTAATAAAAAAATAAATCAAGCAGTCAATAAATAGCTTTTTCCAAATGAGTAATCCAGATACAAAATATTAGAAGAAGGCCAAAAATTTTTGCTCAACTCATTTTTTTCCTCTGAATGCTGGCTTCCAAACTTGAAATTAACAATAAATGCACTTTCCACTGGGGAAAAGATGCATTTTCCAGCAATTATTTCCAGGGGAAACCAGTTCATACAAATTCTAAGTGTACCATCTTTGACACAAAGCAGAAAATCACACAGTTAACTGTAAGCACTGAGAAATCACAGCAACAGATGCTAATTTTTTTCACCTAGAATATGCATACAAATTCTTAACATCAACCTGCAAGAAATAATTATTACTTGGAATACCAATTAAAGTGACATACATCAAAAAATTACTATATAGGATCTTAAATTGTATATTACAGCAGAAAACTGCAAATTCCAGTAGATGCTTCTGTTGGTTTTTTGCCCCTCTTTCTCCAAAAGGGAACTTTTCTAAAAGAAAAAGCTTGGCATTTGGCTTGAAAACAAATGCTCATAAAAATGTGAATGGAAATCCAGGAAATGCTAAAGCATATAGTTCTAGGGCCAACAGTTTCAAATTGTCAAAAATAGTTAGTTTTAAAATTAGGAAATGCAGAACATATTTTTCTAAGAAAAAAAAAAAACAAAACTGAATTTTATTCTATGTATGTTTTATATAAATTGCCCACATCTGCAGTTTTGAAATTTGTGAAAGATTATCCATCATTTCTAGTAAAAGCATTTATATAGCTCAATCCTTGAAATGTTTATGCAGTATTACCAGATGCCTGTATGCACACTGAAGAGCTGCAGGAGTAGCTACTCTATTGAGACAAAGAAGAAGCAAACAATATGATTCTCAATTATGAGAGTCTATCACACACATAAAGGTAGTTGAACATTGCAGTAAAACACCGAAATGGTCACTCAGAGGAAATTATGAAGAGTGTTGTAACATTACGCCATGCTGTGAAAATGTACATATTCCTTTTCTATAATTCAGCATTGCTTAGATTTACTCCTTCCAACAGAGCAGCTTGCTGGCTTCAGCCTAAAGCCAGCACTCAGGGTCTCTGGCTGAGGCAGATCCCAGAAGCCTGACACTTCCAGTCCCATTTCCAACGACACCTCTTTGCAGGTGACCCGGAGCTCACACAGCCCTGTTCTATAAAAGGGGATCCTTTGAGAAGGTCCCTCTGGGACTGCCTCTGCCCAGCACTGCCCCTGCCAAGATGCAGCTTCAGGCCCTCAGTGGTGCTCAGAGTTGGGCTGGGTTAATCAGGGAGAAATGTTGTGCCCTCCATGCCGTTGCTATCACACTGCTGATGACCCCAGTGAGTTTATAAGGCTTCCTCTCTTTCAGCACCGTGTCAGAATTTAGTACTGATGACTGTCTGCTTTGGCAATCAGACTGTGGAAGCTGTGCTAGAACCTGGCTTGCTTTCAGTTGTTCTGGGCAAAGAACAAAACAGTCTCCCAGCAAGCAGAATAGGTCTCACAGAAAGGTGCTGCCAGATGTACAAAAAATGCACAAGCACTGGTGTCATGCACCAGTCTATACTGGCCATGCTGGGAAGCTTTACCAGCATCAGGCTCTGAAAGCTGCAGCTGTCCTTTGCCATGCTTGCATCTTTTGTCTTGCCACTGCCAAAGGCCCAATGACTTCCAGGCCTGATTCAGTATGTGAGATTGAAACTGAGTGAGCAGCTGTGGCAAGGAAAGAAAGCAGGCAGCAGTGTCTGCTTTATCTGATTGTCCATGTTTTTTTCTGCCCATGGAACCAATCCATTGGAGCACCCCAGTGCTGAAAGAGGAAGGGCTGACAGTAAAACTAATAGAAAGGGGCTCTCCATGGCATGCTCTTCCAGACACAAAATCGATTTTCTAGTAGAAATCAGCATGGGAGTTGGAGTTGCTCTAATTACCATTAACTTGCAGTTAATTTCTGTGCCCTTTGGAGGAGAGGCCAGAGCAGTGGGACAGTGAGGAAACAGGTAGTCTTGGCACTGCTTCAGACACAGCTGTGCTACCAAGGAGAAGAGCAGGCAGGGAAGTGCTTTGGAGACATCAACTTTGGGAGTGGATGCTCCTGGATACAAAAATCAGCTCTTTTCACTAAATCCTCCAAAAACATCTGAGGATTCTGTTTTCTCTAAGACCAGAAAACAGTCTTTTGAAAAGAGAGGATGTGAGAGCAAACTGCAAAATGCCTGGGAAAAGGTTCCAGTGGATTGTACGCTCTGCCTCTCTTCTAGGGGAAGATATAATCTGTCTCCAAATTACCTTCTAAAGTTTACAGTCTGGCTGTTCGCTCTTACCCTTCTGTGCCTAGCAATTACAACTGCAAAAAGTAATAATTCATTTAAATGTCAAAATAACATATGTTTTATGAACTTGATGATCAAAGAATAAATGGAGACAGATGAATGTTACCCACTGACTTTTGATAAAATTAATGTAATTGTAGGGGGTTGAGGAAACAAACAGCATTATTCTTGTACTTCTTTATATAATATTTAAGCAGAAGTAATAAATAGGTACCAGTGTATTATTTCATATACTGCAGGTGGTTCTGTAACAATGCTGTCAGTTCAACTAATTAGAGCATAGACAAGGGAAGTGTGCGACCTGTAACGCTCCATTGTTCCTGAAGACAAAAACATAATGAAATATAATGTCTTCCTCCCATTGGAGAGTAATGAAGAACAAAACTAATTTGTCAGACCAAAAATTAATTAGACACATCAGATTCGATTGTACCTATTACTGTGAAAGTTTGCAGCTGTTCCTCATATTATTATGCCAATGATGGAATGTAAGAGGGACCAGGCCAACTGATGAAGAGAAATAATAGCTACAGCACTGACTAGCATTGCCCTTATCTCCAATTTTACTTCTGGTTTTCCAAGTGAATGTTTTTTAGCATATCATTAGTGATCATAAAATTTTATTCTTGATTCTCTTTGAGTCTTCTGTAAAATTTTTCAACATCCTGCTTCAAGTATGGGCACAAGATTCCTGTAACAGTGAGACAATTTCTAACTAAAGCAATAATATACTTCCCACTGCTTCCTACTATCCTTTTTTTGCTTTCTGGATTGTCACGGGTCTGTTATCTAAAATTACTCTGGGAGGCCAGTAGTTGATTATCCACCATGAAAAGCAGGAAAAAAAAGCCCCGAAATATTTTTAGAAGAATGAATCCTTATTATTATGAAGAATGAATCCTCATTATGTGTTATTTAAAAATAACATCTCTTTTTATACACTGTACTCTGTATTTCATTACTATTAGAAGTTTTTACTGCTTAGAAACACAGCTTAACTCTCCTGCACCACTGACCTGTTCTCTCCATAATTCAGCATTTCTAGAGCTGTTCATTCTGTTTGCAAGTTGTTAAATGGTACAGATAAGCACCAGACCGTATAGAACTCTATTATAATAATTCAATAATGCTTTCCCATTCATTATGATGTTTTGAGGTTTATTCATTAGCTCACTTTAAATCCATGTAACCAGTTTTTTTTTAATTTCCTTAAAAATATTTTTCGTATTTTATGATTTTGATTCCCATTCAAACATTGAATGGTGCCGACTCAAGTTTTTCAGAAATGGTATCACTTAAACATTGTTACATTTATCAAGCAAATTTATAGTCTGAGAAATAACTGCTAGCAATTAATAATCAATAGCAAAATTGGGCCTAAAGAAAAGGGAGATACAGACCATATATTTAATAAACACATCCAGTTTCAGGCTCCCAAAAGAGAAACAGAAATGATAACAGAAACATAACCCAAACAGAAACTATTCACTGTTACTTTTTATGCAAATGACTTTCAAATGTGCAAAGATGTCACTAAACAAACTTGTTGAAGCAGACATTCTGGGATCATTTAAGGAACAAATAAATATCACTAAGAACTCTGGGAATCATCCAGCAAAGAACTTTGGTGCAAGTATAACTCACAACACATTAGGTAGCACAAGGCTACCCATCTATTTAAAATGCAATACACTTATTGTGCTTTGCTGGAATAAGTGCAGTGCATTTCATGCCTAGTTGATGGACCCCCTAGTGAAATAAAAAAAAAAAAAAAAAAAAGTCCTGGGTCTCTTGCATTTTCAAAAATCCATTTTTTGTTTTCACTTCTAGATATCTTTTTTGCCTCTTTTCTTTGGTGTTTCTGAGGCTGCCTTTTCTAAACCAAGTGCTACCTTCACTTTCACTCTTGTATTTCTATCTCCTGTGAGACTTCAAAGCTGAAGTATCCTAGCTTCTCTTCTGATGAATGGAGAACCTATATATCAGTAAATATTTAAGCAAAGCTTGTGGGACAGCCTTTTCTAAGGGTCTACACATAATAGACTAATCCATGTTTGGGACAGTGTATTGACAACATTTTCTAGAAAGAAAATATTTATTAACAACAGAAGTTCCCCAAACAAACAAATAAAGACTATTAAGTAATAACTAAGTTAGATCATACAGATAAAGGCAACAAAATTCCTGTATTGTGCACTCAAAATAGGTTCTGCTTTGCACAGCTCATTTCAGGTTTGCTAAACATAATCACTTGTAGTCTTCCATATTGTTCCCATCTTTATAGTTTATACTCAGGAGAAATTTCCTGAGTAAAAACATAAGAAGAAATAAAATCTGTGTTTCCCCCAGATCCGGAAATTAGTTCTGCATGGAGACCACTACAAAGATTCAACTATTTCAAAGGCTGGGATGATAATGCTACCTTTGCTCTCTAATTGGTCTAAAGACAACTTTTGCTTTGACAGAGGAGGCTTGTCTTCTTGGGATACCTGAAAAACACTGACTTTAGACATTCAGAAAACTGATAAATAATGCCTTAGGCACCAGTGGAATGAGGAAGGCAATATTCCAGCCATTTTAACAAAAGGAAAAGGGAGCTCGGGCTCCACACATCTGCCAACCTGCAGAAGTGGTAAATCAATTTTAAAAAAACCCCAAAATATGAAATCAGTTTCACTAGGCAATCTGCATTTTTTCATATATCTTGGGAACATACTTCCCTTCGCTGTCTGCAAGAACTCTGCAGTAAGGGAAGAAAACATCATCAGACAGTGGGAAATAAAAGCTAACTAACCAGCTCTAGCCATCCTTTCCTTCACAGATTTTTACACTTCTAGAAGTGATGTATGAAATCATGTCTGAGCAAAAAAAAAAAAAAAACAAAAAAAAAAAAACCCACAAAAACCAAAAAAACTCCACAACCCAAAAAAACCCAGGCAAAACAACAGAACAGACAATAACTTACCAATTATTATGGGTTGTGGATCACTTTTTACTCCCACACCTGCACTGGTGCTTGCAGCAACTTCCACGCGGTACTGGATACCTGGATATAGGCCACCTATTACTACAGACCGAATGGCTGCATCTACTGTTTTGTTGATATGAAATCGAGTCTCATTACCTAGGCACCAGATCTGGGACAAAAGTTGATGTGTTAAAATAGATGAAATTCTTCACACTCACACAATCGCGCATAGATATGACATATCAAGGTATTTCATGGCAATCACTTCATTTGGGACTTCTTGACAACCTTACTTCCTCTCCAGGAATAGCTGAAATTGGGATGATTTAGCTCAGCAAGGTATCCCAGATTAGCACAGGACCAAGCCAGCTGCAAAGACTTCTTGCAAATACCTCTCTGGATTCTGACTCTCCATGGAGTGCAAATTCTGTGCTTCACTTCTGAGAAGCAAAGACCAGATCATCCAAGTGGCAAAGAGGTGTTATACATTAATCAAAATCTTGTTTATCAAACCTTTTGTGTAAAAAAATCCCACATTTTTTCCTTCTAAATTTCCTGCTGAATAGCAAAAGGATATGAGCACAGTTTGAAACACCTCTTAAAGCACTAAAGAAGAAACAGTTTCCAAAATTTTTTTTTCAACTGCCTTTCATTGCACAAGAGGGATACTTGAAATTTCTGAAATGGAATAAGCAGAGTCTCACATTTACTGCTGCCTTTGTGATTAGTTACATTGTTTAGGAATCCAGACATCAATTTCTCACTCAAATATTATCTAATTAAACAGAAAATCCACCCTATAATCACAACTAGCATTTTGTGATGAGAACAGTCTATGAGTTCAGAGTGTTATGTCTCCCTTTTGCATTTTTATAGGTTTCTCCAAAGAGGTTTTAAAACTAACTTCTAGGCATGTTTCTTCAGTTAATTCTATCTGCAAATACTGCTTCTGTATTACTAAAGAAAGCATCTACTACCACACAAGAAAATCAATGCATAAACAGGTACACTTACATAAAAATAACAGCAGAAGAAAAGACTATTAGTGGAACCACTTCAGTGACAAACTAATGCATCTAAGAAACAGCAATAATATCTTTACACTTACTTTGACCCTGCTCAGTGTTTTACCATACCTTTTATTTTTTTTCTGTGAAATGCTGAGAAATATTTGAAGAGGAAAAAAATTATTTTGTTTTCCTAAACCTAAGGTGATCCTATTTGCCAGCCAGAATGCATTAAGGTGAGTAACTGTTGCATTCATTCCTTCACTCCTTGTCAGTCCTGGTCTTAGGTTACAATAGCTATGAGATGCCACTAATTAAAAGCATTTAATTAATGAATAAATTAACAGGCATTCTGATGTTTGAAGTGGAATCAACAAATCTACTTTCAATTTGTTAGAAAACACACTATGGAACTCCATCAATTATTTTATACTGTAAAATATCAGACTCTCTGCACCATTATTAAACTCAAGTAAATACCAGACTCTCTGCACCATCACTGTAGCCAGTTCACTACTCAGGCAGCTACCTAATCTAACACTGGAGGGCTGTAATAGGTAGTGACTCCAGCTGGTTTTATACACAGCCCAGAGACCTGAGCACTCACCTGGAACATGGCTTTTATTAGCCATCAGACCACTTTGTTTCATATCTACATGCTTTGTGGTTTAGGAGTATGCTTTACTTGTTTGCCTATAAGCCCTGGATGGTTTATATTGATTTATACTGGAGTCAGGATCAAGATTAATTAAGCCAAAGGATAACTATTAATTGATATGAAAACTGGATCAATAAAACCCTGGGATTAATAAATCTTGATATTGACTGAAAGCAAAACAAAAGAAGTGTTATGCTAAATATAAACATTGTGAACATTTACTGCATCCCTCTGACCAAGTGAAAAGCTGGAAGAGGTTGAACCATTATCTGATTTAGAAGCCAAGCACTTTCTCCCTTCTTCATGCTGTGTTCCCTCAAGATACAGCAGGGGGGAAAAAAATCTTTTTATGTGAAATAAGCTGCAGTCACCACTTCCACCCTTTGCGGGACTGTCAGGAAAGCTACCCTGATCCATCTCATTAAACATTTCACACTTGGTGTATATAGGCCAGCCACAGCAAGGTTAATTTACCAAACTGTGCTCCATGCTGTGACAAGGCTGAACCTCCCCCAATCATTTTCTCCACCTGAATAACAGAGTGTTATTTTTTTAATGTTGTGAAAATATCCTTGTGCAAAAGTGATCTTAGTTTGAAATTACAGACTACAAAAATTTAATGTATGAAGAGTGGCTATTTTGAGCCATTATAGCAAAAAAAAAAAAGGAAGAAAATACAACCAATGCAAGAAACTCTCATGTAGCAAACTTCGGATATACTAGTTGTGTTCAACCTGTTTTTCATAGCTAACAACCTGGCACTTCACGTTCTGAAGCTTGACAGAGCTAGCACTTGGAAGAAATCTTGAATTCTCCCAGAACCAGAGTCCTTGACTTTGATCTTGAAGTTTTAGGATTAGCATTTTTGCAGAGGAAATAAGAAGCCACTTTCCTGACGCCTTTGCTGATAGATTGAAGGTACTCCAAGATAGGGACTTCACTGCCTGTCTTTGGAGTGCAGAAGCCGCTTACAAAAAATATCTCCTCTTCGTGTTCCACAGCAGGGAAAAGTTAGAAAGATAAGAACTGTAAACTGGCCAGAAATGACAGCTCTCTTTCATATCAATCTCATGGTGTCTTTACTTCTTAATATAACAGTAGTATAGTAATAATAGTAATAATAGTAATAATAATAATAATAATAATAATAATAATAATAATAATAATCCATAAGCAGTCAGTCCTCTTTCTCTATATAATTATATGGGCAGCTGTAAATGCTGTCAGAATCTAAATCCATAAACAGTGCTATTGTTCTGTAATTCAAGCAGGCTGTTTCCCTAAACACACAACCCTCCTATCAGACATCGTGTGTACCTTGTACTCCTGGATGACTCCATTTTGGTGATCTGGAGGGGGAGGATCCCAGGAGATGCTGATGCTTGTGCTGTTGTGATTTCCAACTGTCAGGACAGTGACAGACTGAGGAGGAGCACTTGGAGCTACACCAAGGAGAGGGAGCAAACAGAAGCAAGGCATTAATCCATTTGCTAGGGCATGGATTCTGCTGAAGCAGTGCAAGAACAAGAAGACAGTACAGAAAACTCACAGTCCAAGGCATGTACTTTTGTCAGGCACTGACAATGTTGAAAAATGCCCTTTCGAAGAGAAGAATAGGGCTGAATGACAATGTGGAATTTGTGGCAATGGAGAATCAACACAAATCACCCCTCATTTATTTATATTTGGCATTTCTTAAGTTTGCATTGGAACTGTTCTCATATTTGCCTTTGTTTTCCACAATATGCATGAATAACTATGGATATATCAACTAGGTCCCATGTGAGGTTGCTTCACCTGGCCTGAGAACTGTTTTGGTTCTTCCATATTTACATGGTCTAATAATGATGTGAGCAGCCAACACTTATTGACCCTTTTTTGTTTGCTCTCCAGAAGACAATACCAGGTTTAAACATAGAACTGGAAAAGGCTTAAAATGTTCATGGCTTTACATCAAAAACCAGTGAATAGAGCAGGTGCTAAGTTAGGTCACATATATACTTCTGTCCTTTTCTGCCCCTAGGCAAATTGCTTTCCCTTCAGAGTCATGTTCAGTTCAACCATTCACAGCTGTTTGGCTGGTCACTGCACATCGAGGCCAATTCTACAAAACAACTGCTTGCCAGCCCTGCTTTTTGTCTAGAAGCTTGAAAAAAAATTAAAAATCATAGTTATTAGTGACCAGAGCTATGCTGGCAAAGCCCCTCTTGCAGCTACACCAGCAGTAGGGTGCTTCTGTTGGCCCAGGGAAGTGGTGCAGGAGCTCTGCTATGGAAAGGTCTCCTCTGTGAGCATCTCCTATATCCATCCTGGGCTTTCCTAGCATGGCTGTGGCTGCCAGGGCAGAGGACTGTCAATATGGCCCTGCTCAGCCACCTAAAACTTCTTGCAGCCCCCCTCAGCCTTCCCTTGCTCCCAGGCAAGGGTTGAAACTCCACCACAGTGGCAAGCTAGGCCTCCGAGGTTGACTGTATTACATTAAGGTATAGTCCCTGGGGGGAAAAGCTGACAGATAGCAGCTGCTTGGAACTGGTCCTAGAATTTATTTATTCCATCTCTCCCAGTCCATCTACCCAGTCTTCAACAAAACTAATAGAAAGAGGCCAAAAAAGTGTGAACTAATAAAGCAAGCATGGAATGACACCTCTCCCGGACAATTTTCCAGTTCACAGGAGGCTGTTGCTTGGACACCTTCTGTTCTAGGGAGGTGTCTTTGTGTTTAATAAATACTTATGGAATTTTTCTTCCACGTATTTTTCACTGCTTTTAATCTGATCTTAAAACACTTAATCTGAAATATGAAAGTTGCTTTTGAAAACTTATAGTAGACATCATACCAGAAAAGAAAATATTTATCACTCTCCTGCTCCAACTTCAAACCTAGATAACAACATGGTTTGGGCCATCTCACATCATGTGTCAAAGTTCCCTGACTCCAGCCCCTGGTCAGAGTGACTTCTTCACTGCTAAACTTTATGGCAACAGAACTCTAGTCCTATCTTTAACAGATATCCATGCCCATCCTTGGACCATGCTTCTCAGAAAAGCCAAGAGCCCCTGGTATCTTTGTATTAAATTCTGGCAAGTTTAACACAAATAAGCACAGCTACAGATATCAGAGTGTTCAAGCCTCCTGAGTAAATTCAGATATTTCTATTGTTCTCCACAATAGAAACTTCTTCTTTCTTCTTTGAGGCTGGCTGTGTTCCCATGTTGGAAGCTCCTCAGCACTTGACCTGGTACAGGCTCATGGAACTGAGCTCAAATCTTTACCCTGATAACCCTGAAAAATTGGAGTGCTCTGCTGCAAGAATCACACAACTTCAAACTAGGGTATCAGAGGTGAGGACAAGGAACCATACAACATTACAGCAGAAATAAAAATATTTTAGATGAAAAATGAAACACATATTACAGTCCTGGGAGGTTTCACATTTTGACAACTACATTTTCAGATGCTGGTTCAGCTGCAAAGCTAATAATGCTTGGTAGAGTCCTTGTGACCTTGCCTGGTGCAGAGAAACAGTGAACTGGAGGGGAGACATGGAGCTGTATTGTGAACAATTTGACTCTTAGCCAGCTCAAGTGAAGCATGGAAAGGTGGCCTTGGGCTACTCCTTGCAATTGTGCAAAGCATAAAATTGGTGAAATAAATAGTTGCATTGTGTATTTTATGGCAAGTGAAATAATTTGCCACACAGTAAAAATTAGCATTTTAAAAGTCTTCAAGTTATTCAATAACAATAAAACTGTGAATAAATGTGTGTGTGTGATATTAATTAGAATATTTTACGTGAAAATAATAATCATAAAAATGGCAAAGCTTAACACTGCATAACTCATTTTTGGTTTTAAGTACAATGGAACAACTCGCTCTAACATATTTACTTTTCTTACTGAAACAAAAAGGTCATTCAGAAATACAACGACCTATATATGCATACTTGGGGGGAGAGGGGACTGTGAATGCAAAAGAAATGTAAAATGAACAGCATACTCTAAAATTAAAAAATAACCCACACTGTATTCATTTGTCTTTTCATTTAGCTGCATGATCATTCTAGTTAATATTCTGCCTGTGTGTGTTGGTGTTTTTGAGGTTTTTTGAGGACACAGGATAAATCTGAAGCAAAATTTAAATTACAGCTAATGAATGCAGCTGTGAAAATATCGTTTTGAGAGCTCCATTAAGGTGAGGAGATACTGACAGAGAGCCGCTGATAAAAACTAAGGAGACCTCCATTGCTGTCATATTTTTGTGGTGACAAACAAGGTGCAGGACAGGTACTATTCCACAATGTTATTCCAAAGGAGATTTAACAGTGGATGCAACTGAGAAAAAAAAAATCTGTCTCTAGAGAAAGAATGAAAGAAATAGTGAAAATTAAAAAATAAAATCTTTGATTTAGCTCCCATAGTATGCATGTACACGTTTGCATGTACCAGTTCAGCTTCCTCCCTCTGATAATATCACTCCGTAAGCTGGCACCGTGATATAAATTAAGCCACTCATCTGACACTGCAGTTATTAAACAGATCACATTGAAAAATAACATTTTTAAAACCGTTTTCTCATTTCCCCTGCTGCTGGCTTGTGGAGAACACCTTGCCTGCTTCTTGACAGGTCAATTATTCCACTGCTGAGCTTCTTCTTACAGATATGAAAGAACCCAAATCGCTGCTCATCTTTTCCAGATGCAGCCAAACAGAATTCCATTTGTTACCTTCACAAGGCCAAAGAGGCAGGAGATGGATGGATACTGAACTGTAACAAATGTCTGATCGAGAGGAAAAGTCTAACTGCAGCAAAATTGATTTTTAGAGGTAGGCCTCAGATGTAACATTGCATGTAAAATCCAATCCAGCAGAAAGCTGCCACTACCTTTCGGTCATACTTTGCCTTTATCAGGGATATTTGCTTTGATATTTCAAAAAAAATTCCAACACTCGTATCACTTTTCCAAATTATTTTCTAAAAATAATATAGCTGGCATTTTTTAAAAGTCAGGTCTAAAAAAAGCTCATTTTTGAAATGGAATCACAGACAACACAACACCTTTAAACAGACTGCCATCTTTCTTCAGTGGAAGAGGAGGAAACCACTGTCATTAAACATTTAGTTGATACTATTTTTGAAATATATGAATACCAATATAATTACAGAGACAATATGAGGAAATAAAGGAAACATGGGTAAAATTGCATCTACTGGATGTCTTAATTTTCTCATGGAAGTACCTAATTTTATCACCCAAGGAAGAGGAAGAATTTTTTTACAGGAGCTGACATTTTTCTGGTGATAATATTACGGGTCCTATGCTGACGTTTTTTGAGAGGAGATACTTGTAAACAGACTCCTTGAAGGTTATATTAATCTACAAAGCAGATCCTAGGCTGTGAGGTATACATATCTGCAGGCAGGAATTTTTTTTTTTTTTTTTTAAATCTTCACTATATGGAAATCTATTCCACATGAACAAAGTGTCCTTTATGGTAGGAAATTACCTGACAGGCTCTGCTGGGAGCAAAGGTTTATAAAAGAGAATGTCATTCCTCAAGTATTTTATAGAAATAGACAGGTGGTATAAAACCTTCTCTCTTTTTCAGTAGTTCTTAATTTACCTTTAGCAAGAAATAGTTAGATGAGCTAAATAAACACTAAAAGTCAATTGAAATTGGACCAGAGGAAAATCTGCTAGTGAGAGGACAAAATCCCACATTTTAACCCCAGAAAAGAAAATTCACCTGTAGAAATATTTTTAAATTTTTCTTTTTTATTAAAAAAACCTTTGTTCAGAGTGCCACAAACATATTCTTCACCAACTGATATAGGCTTTATAATTTGAACAAAGAACTGGGGACCATAAAATCCCAAATTCCAAATCAGACTTGAAAACTGCCTTCCTGCACACTCTTCTACATGTTGCAGGACACTGAATTTCCTCCTCCATAAAGTGCAAGTTATCTTCAGTTTTACTTACATGTTGGCTAATAATCATAACAAATCAAAGAGAAAAGTGAGTAATAAGCAAGTCTGTTCTAGAATTAAAGAGTACTTGGTAATCAGCACTAAATTAAACCTCAGGAGGCTACTGTAAATGATTAAGATGCACTTTCAATAGGAAGGAAAAAGTGCACTCGAAACCCATTGAAACCATATGAACATCTTAAAACTTCACCAGTATGTCTTTCTCTTGCTTTAAAAAAAAAAAAAAAAAAAAAAAAAAAAAAAATCTGTGACATAGAGAGAAGATGAACCCTCACTGTTATGACCATCCTACTTTTACAGGAGAGATTCTCCAGGCAAAGACTGCATTACATAGGTAGAAAGGTGGGTTTCTAAGAGCAAATGATTAAAATTACTTACATCTTACCCCAGTGTCTTTACTTTTCAAAAAAAAACCCAGCAGCCCTGGAGTGCACATGCTTTAGCACAACTATATACAAGGCTATATGCTATAGATATAAAAGCTAGAGCATTTCAGAAGTATAAACTGTTCCCTCTGTCTGAATCGTGACTGTTTCAGAGAGGCTTCAAAGGTGCTCAGGGGAATCCTCTGCAGTACTGAACAGGGCAATTTCATGAACACTGTGCTAACAGAAACTGTGAAGTGGTGTGCCCTTGAGACTGGAGTTTCTCTGGACTAGTTAAATATATGTCCTTCACTACTCCTCGTTTCCTGGCCAACTGTTCATCTACGTTATTACCCATTCAGAAAGATGTGCTTAGTATCAAACACTCATCTGTGAGAGCTTGCATTTATTTTATTTTCAAAGTGCAGACCAAAGTCTTTTATTGCAACAGCGGTGGTTACAAAAGAAGGGCTGCAGTGCACACTTTTTGGAAGAGCAAAAGCCACCTGTACATTAGAAGGATGTGTCAGCTAGAATATAAGACCAGTACAGCGCCTTCTCAGGGGATATTTACAGCACAAAGCTGAACATTATATCAAATTTTAATGTCAACTCAGTGTGTAAGAAACAGAAATCACGTGGAGGAAATAGAGATGAACATATGCACACACAGAATAACCTCCAGTGTCAGCTATGAAGGCTCGTTGCTTTTGTGCCCCTTTTACCAACCTTCCTCTGTGGTACGAGCAGACTTGGATTCGCTGTCCATCCCTTGGAACTCATTGAAGTAAGGGCGAACCTTGATTTCGTAAGTGACCCCCTTTTTCAGGTCAACGAGGACAGCGCTGCGCTCGGTGGGGACTTTGACCTCCAGGTTCTGCCACACGGCTGGGGCAGGCAGGCCCGAGGTCTGGCGATACAGGACGCGGTAGCCCTGGATAAACTGGGACTGGCGGTCCACCTAGCAGTGGCAATGAAGAATACGGCAATAAACATGTTAAACTAAACTAACAAACAAACAACAAACCACTGTGTAAAAATAATACAAGCAGTTGCCTAGAATAATTCTGCCCTCATCAAAAAATTCACAGTTATGATGCTGAATTTAACAATCTAACTAACTTGTAAGTCACTGTTGATTAATTGTCTACAAAAGAGTATTTGTCTCACATTACTGGTTATAGAATATTTCTTTCTGTTTTGCTTTCTCCAGCTCTATATATCATGACAAATACGACCTTAAAACATAAAACAAGGCCCCCACCCCTGCAATAAATCATGAAAAGAAAACTTTGGCATAAGGCTTGCTGCATGTAAACTTATTAAGCACATCTTGGCTACTGATGTGCTGAAATAGGAGAAGAAAAGAAAAACAAATTATTTCAGAAAAAGACAAGTCTTTGAAGATACCCTACTTGCTTACAATTAGTCCATTACTTGGCTCACAGCTCATGAAATGCACAGCAAATTAAAATAAACACAAGACAGATGCAGAGAAAACAACCTCCAAAGACATGTGCTGTTTCTTGTGCTCACAGCCTGAGCAGCCCCTTTGCATACTGGGGGTGTGATGCTCTCAGGCCATCAGATGGAGATGGAATGTTGGTTTTGGTTTATATTTTATTTGTTGCTAGGCAAGCAGAATTCAAGATTGGACCAGGCAAGTTTAACAATTTTATGCTATAAATAGGATTTTTATTTGAAGAAAAGCTTTGTATGTGTTTTATCTTGGAGAGGTTGCATGCATCTATTTATCTTCCAAAAAAAAAACCAAAAATCAAGGCATTATGATCCTTGCACAAATTTTTCCTGGAAAAAAACAGCAAAAAATCCAAAACCAATTTGACTGCTAAAAGTAAACCAAAACCAACCTGCTTCTGTAGCTGCCAAATAAGGAGCAAAGAAAGTGCTGCACAAATAACAAGACCATACAGCAGGCTGTTTGGTAATTCTGAGTTATAACTTAGACTCAACAAGTAGGGTATTTCTTATGTTCTTGTCAATTTGCCTGCTCAAAGATATTCCAGAATTAGAGAAACATTTGTTTGACTTCTCTTAAGAATAAATGAATTTAAGGCTGAAAACACAAACCACGTTCTATTATGCTCCTCCTATAATCTTGTTACAGTTTATTGAGGCATTCAGAGGGGACACAGATTCTGAGACATTAAAAAGCAAGGCAAGCAAGAAGAAAGCTTTATTTATGAAAGCAAGGCAGAAATGTCTTTCATCAAAACTGTCACTGTTAAAAACCTTGCAACATATGTTACAACAACATTAAGCTTGCATTTTATAAACTTCTCTGCATTCACTTTAAGTGAATTTATGCACTGAAAGAGGGATATAACTCACAATAATAGCTTGTTAATACTGAAAGAATCAAGCTGTGTTTTTAAGAAGAACATTAAGCAGCTGTTTCCAGATGAACGGAGTCTGTAAATCAGAGTAAACTGTTTTTATTCATGTTTGACTTTGATTAAATAAATGTTTTATGGATATAAAGACTTTATGAACCTCACATTTAATAGAAAATTCAGCAAAAATAATGCTTTTATTCACTTTGCAATAGAGATTTTTAACCTAAGTTACAATATAAAGTTATGATGTTTAATAATCAAACACTGAGTTTGATTCTTGCTTTACTTCTTAGTTAGAAGCTACACTGAAAGATGGCATAACTTTGTTAAAACTTTCCATTTTGTCTTTTCTCTATTTTTAAGCTCTACTGACTGCTGCCTAGTGGAGAAAACTGAAAATTCAGAATTGTTTTCACTGAACAGTAGCATTGTGTTGCTACCACCAGTATGGAAAGTGTTTTGTACAGCACAGCACAAACACAAATCCACCCCCAGCTCACTGAGAAGAGCTGCACCCCTAGGTAATATCTAAAGAATATGAATTTTCAGTCCCTCATAGTTTTGCATCTACTTCCAGACAAATTGTCCATACACATCTTTTCCTCCCAGACCTCTAAGATCTTAAAATGAAAGACTAAACAATATGATTTGTTTATTTTTGATATCATATGTTTCACAAGGCTGTCACATTTATGGGGGCTATAAACTAGCTTGATTTGGGGCTTGCTTGAGTTTCACAGAGCTTTCAATTAGTAGCTTGATTACAAGAGGGCAGAGTGATCTGCCCAAATAGCAGATTATTGACAGTGACTTCATCATTCAGAGTCTGGGAGGGTACTGACAAAAGAAAATATTATACATTTTTAATGTTTTCTATAAACATCCAGTCACATTCAATATCAAGGAAAAGATTACAAAGCTATCTCTCATGTCCAATTAATGCTAGTCTTTATGAGCAGGGCCTTCTGTAAGGTCCTGTTGGGAAACCACTCAGAGGGCAGTTTACTTACTGAGAAAGGTGGATTTTTAAATTTTGTTCAGAGTTTCCAAATTAATAAAAAGTTACTTTTGGATAATTACATGGATTAACCAGAAATATTTGTGAGAGTTAGGACAGGTATATTTCACGTATACATGCACACATATGTGCATAAATATGTGTATGTCTATCTACAGTTACACAGTCATATAATAAAAGTGACTGTGATTTCACAATTTGCTCCATTTCTGTGGTAATGATGTGTCACGCCATGAGCAGACTACTAAAAATACCTTTATATGATTAAAGACATTAATTCAGCTCTGCAACTCCAAGTTTGGCACACATTCACACATAAGCAGAGCTGCAGAAACATGCACTCTGGATTGATGAAAAGATAAAGAATGTAAATGGCTGTCACTTCCTTACAAAAATTACTCAGCGTTATTTCAGCAATTGCAGGAATTCTCTGTGTTGGATACTGGGATCAGAGAATATTTCTAGTGGGTGATATCAGCTCAAAAGATCTGCAACGGTTGATGATATAAAGACACACTTGCTCCCTCAAAGGACACAGCAGAACATGCAGATGCTCCTCTAAAGATCCTGGGTAGGTGGTGCTTAGCACTGACCAAAAATTATGTACCTGCAGAATTGGTCCTGTGTACTCCTTTTCACCCCCTTTTATGAGTCCATGGTGCAGGAGGCAACTACAAAACCATTTCTGCAGAACAGGAAGCTCATTTTCCCTGCACATTCCACAGCTGAACACCAGACGGGTTCAATGGCTATTAGGTTGTTAAAACAATGGCAAGACACTCATAATGCAGCTTATGCTCCACATATAAGCTCCTTTCAAGTAAACCTGCTAATCTGCACCCTAAATGCATTTTGCAATATGCTCTGTAGCATGCAAATTTCTATCCCAAAATATCCTAAGAAATCCTCTGCTCCCACAGCAATACACACAGCAATTCTCCAGCTAGGCAGAGTAGCTTGCATGCTGTGCTGAGCTCCCTGGCACGGACTCACAGGAGTCTCTGGAAATTCAAACTGCACTAGCATTTATGTATCCTACAGGAACAAGGCAAATGGTGATCATAATCTGGAAGACTGCCTAAAGGACTTGACTCCTGAAGCTTCCAGTGAAGTACATTCATTTAAAATCTACATCAAATTAAAAAAAAAGAGGTAAATAAATTATCCTTCTGCCTGGTAGCCTTCAAAAAGGCAGTAAGGATTTCAAAGCAGCAATTCTTTTGCCATGTTGAAGAACTGATTTTTTTATTCCTGCTTGTGCCACAGGGCTTCTTTATAATGCCGGGGAACATTTCATATTTGGTCACTAATGAAACTTTCAGTTTAATGCCCACTGAGGCTAGAAGTGCTGACCCATAGCTGAGGTCAGCTAAAAAAGCTCTTGGAGTACAGAATATGCTCTTGCAATGTGAAATGTTTTAATAAAAGTAAAAATAAATCATGTTCAAGGCTTAAAATTAGCCATTTGATAACAGTGGGCATATCTGCCGCCACAAGTCTCATCAGCAATAACTATCTCTGCACCTCACCCCTCTGTGTGTAAAGTTAGGATAATGACACATTTTTATCATTGTGATGTTAAATTCAGTATTATTTGTGAAGCACACAAATGTTACGGTTGAGAGCATGACAGATAAGCAAGCATGTGAGACAAAATAATAATTTTTATTCAATGCAAGGTTTCAATGGTATGAATTTAATAAGACCTGGCACCACACAGAGAATAAAGAAGATAAAAAGAAGTGTTTAATAGCTCCATGAAGAAGAGATCCTCTATGTGACCATATAATTACAGTTATATTTTAATATCTATACACAAGAGGAATAAATTTAAGTGGCAATGAAAACTTAACTTTTGACATTCCTCTTATTTTTTAACATTGACATTTTAAGCCTGACGTTCTTTCAAAATATGTGTATGTATGTATGTGCATATTTTAAAATTGCAACACAGACACAGGGAACTATTTCTGAAAATTTAAACTCAAATTTGAAAAAAATAAAGAGAAAGCAAAACCAAAACAATCTCATAAAGGAGAGGAGAAAGTGGTGTTAATTTGCTGTGAGTCAGGGTGCCAGAAAGTCAGTAACCAAGGACGTTCCTTGGCATTCACCCTTTGAACTGCATAAAGACAACACAAAGAGTTTTATGACTCTCATGGCACTTCTGTCCTTTTGTATGATAGCTATACTATCTATACATTTTATGTTAATAGTGTGGACTTTATTCTCTGGATAGAGTGGGTTTTTTTCCTAGAGACTATGGTTAATTAATTGTTTTTGTTCTGGTTGCTGGGTAGTTTCTAATTAGCTGCTTCAGAGATCTTTCTTTGTGTCTTTCTTCCCCTGGGCAATTCCAAAATGTCTCTACAGAGGTCTCTGTGCTTGTCAGGTGGCACAAGGTCACTGCTTTGAGGGATCTTCCCAATAAGCTGGTACCATAGCATTTCTGACAATTTGTCTTTGCCTTTCCATTTCTTCACTCATTGTTCAGTAGGGGCACCAGGAAATTCTTTTAAAGGAATATATATCACACACATACATACACACACACAAATGCATATACATAAACATGCATACATACACATATATATCCATATACACACACACACACACACACACATATATATATATATATAATTGAAATATAATGACATTGGTTACGTGGTATAAAACTGAATTCTATTTATATTGGAGCTTCCTTTTGCAGTATATGCTAAGGCAAGGGCCAGCCTATGAATCTGTATTTCTGATAGATGCCACACCCAAAAAAGGACTTGAAGGAGCACCACATGGATGTGATCCAGGTTTACAATTACTCTCTGCTAACATGCAAATTTTCTACTACTGATCCATCTGCTTGGGCAAAAGGGTTTGCCACAAAGGTTAGTCAGCCTGTTCTGGAGGAATTGCAGATGAAACATGCATAATTTTAAGAAAGCCAAGCTGCGTGTTGACATCATTGATGGCAAAATGCAGTGACACATACTCTAAATAATCTTCCACAGAAGAAAAAATTGTGGTTTTCTGTATTTATTCTAATCTGTACCCTGACCACTGAAATCTGTCAGAAGAAGGATGGTGCATAAGCCCTCATAATAATGGCTGTGTTGTGCAAAAACAACAGTAATCCTTATAATACACAATCTATCACCACACTTCTTATCTCCTCTTGTGTAATCCCCTGCACACATTAAGCTCTCAGCAATATGACATGCAGAAGAAAAACCCTGAGCGTTGTGAATGCCCCCTTAGCAGAATTCATCCCACAGAATGCAACTGTTTTGATATTGTGCAGGGCAGTTTTTCTCTCACTCTTCCACTCGTGGCTCTTCTTCCTCTGGGCAGATGCCCCAACAGCAAAGCACTCTTTCCTTGTGTGCAGTGCCCTGGGAATTCTCTCCTACTCTTACAAGTCCTTTCCATCAAGCTTCAGGAAGGGAAACAGAACAATTTGAAAGCCAAACACTATATTAGAAATCCTACCCAGCAGTTTGACCCCTCAAATAGAAATGCTGTTAAGCACTGCCCAAAGACTCTGGTCTTCTCTAATGAAAGGATATCCACTGATTGTGGGTAAGGCTTGTGCTGGCAAACCAGATGACAGTGTGTCAGGCACTAGCACCATGTGCTTCTGACTTCACTACAAGTGCTCTGTAGGAAAGATATTTTTGAAGTTCGGGTCACTAAATAATAGGGTATTGTCAGAAGTCACTATGACTTGAAGCAGAAAGTACTTTTTCACACAGCAATTTCCTGTTGATATTTAACTTTGGTTATTTCTTGACATGCAGCGTAATGAATCCACACATCAATTATCCTTCAAACATACTCATTTTTATAATGCTTTTCTAGTCAGATAGCTACCTTGCTTCAAGCAGAAGACTGAAGACATTGAACCTGCCTGACTTGAAAGAGAAAATGACTGTTTCATTGTCATATTTATATATATATATATATATACATATATACACACACACAAATATATATACATACACACACTGCTGTATGTTAGATTGTCGGAGCACTCACACTGGGATCAAGACTGGATCTTTTCTGGGTGGTAAAACACTGAAGGGATAAATAGGCAAAATAGGCAGACTGAAATTACTGTTAAGGTAACAACAGCAGAAGCTTTACCGTCCAGGTGACTTGCACTGTCGTGGGTGTCAGCACAACAGGATTGTGCAGCCGTACAATGACATCTCCCAGCTCTTTCTGGACTTGCCTGTGATCCACACCTTGTGCTGGGGGGCTGATATCTGCCAGGCACACATATGAAAGCATCACTTTAATGAGAAGAGCTACATACGGCATCAATAAAATCTACTGAGTAGCCTGATGACCTGACTTGAAAATCCTCTATAGCACTGTTTTTAAGAAAATACAGCACTAAGGTTGAAACCCAGACAAATATCAAATAATGCAAACAAACCATCCACCTTTAGCCACTTAGGAAATAATGAAATATAAATAAGATTAAAGGCGTATTCTGACTAGATGGCAAAGTTTTCTCAGCTCGGGTAAATGATGAGAGAGATGCAATGTTCACTAGTTCCAAAGTACTCAGATAATAATAATGCTGCACAGATGTCTGGAACCAAATTGGTTAGTATAATTGAAGAAAATGAACAGTGTTTTTTTATTCTGCTAGAGCATACATGACATTAAGTCATTATATGCTTCCAAACTTTCACTAAGCTTCCTCTCCCCACATGCCATGCACACAAGAAACAAAATACTAAAAATAGCATTTTCCCCTGCAAAGCAAATTTTCCCTTAACAGACACAGCTAATGAAATCTAGTGCAAACATGAAAAAAAAAAAAAAGATTTAATTTAGGAAGGCAAATTGATCCTTATCTAGTAAAAGGCCAACAAAAACAATCTACCACAAAAATTTTCTCTTCAAATGATATGCCCTTTAAAGTGTGTGGGAGAATTGTTTCTTATAGTCAAAATCCGATTTTAGAGATATTCAAAAAAGGACTGACAAATTATGGTCATGCCTGTCTAGGCATCTCTGAATTCTGCTTGGTCTTCCCTTAGGATTCAATAGTCAAAGACAGATCCTCATTTTTTGGATCAACATCATGTCCTTGTGAAAAAGATACATATGTAAGAGTTTTTTCCCTTTCTGATGGACTTAGATATGGGAACAGGCATAATTTCTTTTTATCTTCTAAATGCTATTTTAAAAAAATAATAGTTGTCTTAAAAATGAAACCTTTAAGTAGAAGAACTTTAACCATATATCCCCAGATCTTCAAAGTAAGTAGTTTTTCATGATCAATGATTCACATTCCTAATTCTGGATTGTTATGTATTCTGAGCCACCAATAAACAATATTGCCACAGGCTTCTATTGATATCCAAATTAAAATGGCTCCATGGATCTCCAAAGGGAATATAATCCAAATATGAGAGTCAGTAAAGGTGGTTATCTAGCAAATTATGTTTATTTGAAGCAGACAAGAAACAGAGATATTATAAAATAAAACTGCAACTCAGACTGGTCTAAAGGATCATCATTTATGCTTCTATCCACAAAAGGCTATGATTGTTGCTACAATAAACCTACAGTTATCCATGGCTACATTTTAGGTTAAATTATGCTGTGGCATGCAGCCAACAAAGTACCTGTGTATTCCCTCAGAGGAAAAGACATTTCCACAAAGTAGTTTGTATGAACAGCATTTCATCGTTTTCATGGCACATATGTCCAGAAGCAACAGAATAACATGGACTGATAACAGTAAGAAGTGAATGCCTAGATGTACATGTGGAATTCAGTTTTCTGGTAGGTACACTTGAAAATATGTGTGATGCTCCCAGTGTAATGTCATTTTCACATGTCTAGGAGGCTCCTGGTGGAAAAGCAGTGGATCTATCTCTAAGTATTAAGTATTGGAATAATAGAATCATGACTCAGGCAAAACTGGTGCAAGAAGCTACATCCTGATCACAATTTAATTGGTTAGATATTTTCTCTAACACCTCTTTTTTCATCTATCAGTGAACATACTATTATTTATTATTACTTAGATTTCATGGATAAAAATATATATAGTTTTTTGGAAGAGTTTTCTTAGTATATGGTTTCATCTATTAATAATCCAACAAGAAATCAATTTCTTCATTAGAAATAAGGACTCTCTGTCCTTATTTCACATAAGTCATATAAGATAAACCTTTTGATTATCTACTTGCAGTTCATTGGTGAAAATTTACATTAAATCTTATTAGTTGTATTTGCTGTACCGAATACCAGGACATTAAATGTTCAGCTATGAAAGCTACCTGTTGCAAGTTATTATTTTATAGCACTGCTATAGCTGCTTTTTATTTCTCCATGGCCACTGTGAATAGGCTTTCCACCGTGTGTCAGCTTCTACTGTGAGCCTGAATTGAATTCAGGCATAATTAGAAATCACATCAAAACATTATGTTAATTTTCAATTGATTTTATGATTTAATTCTATTAAACTGCAGGCTTGCAAAGAAGCTATAAATCCTGTACATGTCTCAGTGTGCTTGACTGCTAAACAGCTTCTGGAAATGGAAGCTGCAACACATGCTGTAGCTAATTAAAAGACATGTTTTTACTGAAATCAAATTGCTTGTCAGTATGTCAGATAAAAAGTCTATACTTGACACTCAAATGCCAAACAAAGTTGTTTTTTTTTTTTTAGCTAGGTGATAAGTTATGCAGACTAAAAGGCTGTTGCAATGAAAAGCATGAGTCATCCTATAATAACGGGAAAATAAGAAAGATGTAAACTTGTGATACTCCATGGATAATCAGGCCATGAAATCCCTGCACAACTCACTTCTCCAGCTTTTGAGAAGGCAGCTCTGTTTTTCCTCTTCCAGCCATAATTACTATTTTGAGGGCATAAATACTCAGGACAGATTTATTCAGGGCTAGGCTGGGATAAGGGAGGTTGGATGGTTATGTAATAAAGAAATGCCACTCTACTCTTGTTTATCTCTTTCCATCCAGCAAAGGACCCAAACAACTTACAACACATATGCTGGAGACTGACTCAGCATGTGCCCTCCATGGGCACCTTCAGATCTTCAGAGACAGAAGTCTCTGAATAACAATAAACAGAGACAGAAGATTTAATTTTAAATTACCTGTGACTATTACTTTGGATTAGAAAAATTATGATTCCAAAGAATTATGAATTTCTGTATTATGACATGTTTAACATAGAACTACACTCTTGAATTAAGCATTCAAGTAATGTCTTGTCAAAACAAAAAAAAAAAAAATCCATGCTGTGAAGGGAAATCTGTTTGTGACAGTTATATTCAGTTAGAGCTTGATGCAAAGTGAACAGACTTCAGCAGCTGATTCAGTAGCAATGGAGGATCACAGTTAGCAATCCTATCAGTACCCTACAAATGAGTGATTTCACTTCAGCCCTCTCTCTTGGTTTATGCATGGACTGATACAAAGAATTCAGAAATATAGGTATATAAATAGAAGGTCCATACCTTTCTCAGAATAACTTCTATATATTCTTAGCATGCAGATGCCTTAATTTACGTGAATTCTCTGCCTAAATGTTGGCTCAGATTAATCAACACGTGTTGTGCATTTCTTTTGATTAAACATAATTCTAAACACAGTGTCTTGCCTGTTATAAACACTTGCTATTATAGTATATCCCTACTAGTGGAGAGGAAGAAAGGACATGGGGAGGAAAGATACTGAGGAGAGGAGAGTGTTCAGAGTGCTTTTCAGAAAAGCTTGGGTAGCTCACATTGCTTTCAGTAGTAATCAAGGGCAAATCGAGTCTAAGTGAATTGCAAACCTAAAGGCCTACACTGTATGAAGGATTAAGGACGTAACCTTAATGCAGCAAACATTGGACTGCTCTCATCTTTACTGGTGAAGCTCAAATCACAATTCCTTCACTGAGTGTGCTAAAGCCAAATGGCCAGACCGACCTATTGGTGAAGCCACAGCTCATTCTCTCTATTTTAGCTCAAGCACATGAAACTTGACACTGCACCTCACCTTGGGTTCGGACAGGATCTGACATGGGGCTGGGGTCGCTCAGGCCCTGCGGGTTGATGGCTCTGACCATGAACAGGTAGATGGTGTTGGGGCGCAGGCCTCTCACAGTGTACAGGGTGCTCTTCACGTGGTTGGCCACCGTTTGCCAGCTGTTGCTCACAGACTGACTGCAACAAGAACATGTGGAAGATTATAAACCAATATAAGAGAAAAATAAAGATGTGAAAGGACCTTGTAACCCCGGATTGACTCTAAGAGTAAAAAAAGGTGGTAAAAGCGGGGTGAAATGAAAAATATTTTTTTCAGTTAGCTCCTCGAGACCGGCTAAAAATCATAATGCAGCTGTCAAAAATATTTCTCTTTGCAATAAAACGTTTTGCTACTTCTCTAAAATACCTGCAAAAGGAAAAGGTAGGAAGCTGTAAAGTAAATTTGAATGATAAACAGGCTACTCTTGAACAAAGGAAAGTTCTCTTGAAAGAATAATTGTCTATACTGCTAAGTAAACTATGTCAATAAACTGTCATTGGAAGAAAAATGTTCTTGAACTAAATTCACTTACAAAGTTAAAAAAAAATTGAAAATATTCTTTGAAATAGAGGAAATTATATGAATATTTTTTCTGCCACTACAGTTTCAATTCAACATTATTATAATTAGATTATAATCCACCATATGAAAAGATTTGAAATGTGATTGTTAAAACAACTTTCAATGAAAATGTCTGGCTTTTTTAGAAGTTATTGATGCGATGCCATTAAAGCTTATCTAGGGTAAAAAATCAGAAAAGTTTAAAGAGAAAATTTTATTTTACTATGCTTTGTTTTATAGCATTGATAAAAAAATCCTTAAATATATTAAAAGGAAAAAGGAAATGGAAAGCTACAAGGTTTATATACAATGCATAAAGAATAAGTTCTAGAAGAAAACCAACAAACTGCAAATACTGTAATGTTCTTTACATACATAGCATTTAAGCTAAAATTTGCATGCATATCATTATGAAAAATTCTTGCATGAATTTTAACTTAAACGACAAACTTGTCATTTTTATAATATCTGGATTAAGGAACACATATAAGAAGGGGCAGATTTTTAAGCCAAACTGTGTTCTAGAGATACATGTCAGAGTATGGCCCATGCTCAAACAAATGTGTTGAATTGGAGCCCAGGAGTTCTTTCATACCACATAGTAATTGCTGCTGTATGGAGGGGAGCACCTGGATTCTTTAAAGCCTCAGGCTACAGGATAAAATCCGAAATTATCAATACTGCTCTTTTCAGGTAGAAGTTTTCATCTATCTAAAACACTAAAAAAATAGAAATTTAAAGCACTTTGACCCCTTAATACTGACTGCTTTAACAAGAGCAGGAATTAAAGTTTGCAGAGAGCCTTCAGGATTACCCATTTATTTCCATATTGTCTGTATTATGATAGCCAAGAACCTGCAGCATTCCCACAGGAGACTCTCGCTGATCATCAATGTTAAAGGAAAAGCAACAAATAATTACTGCATTGTTCTGTTATATTCCTGTTGACCTGAAGAAATAGTTAGATGTCCTCCAATTAATCACTTAGAAAAAAAGTGATAGATTAGAAAAAAATCAATGTGAAGAATATTAATCAATGCCTTCTATGGAGCTGAGTCATTTAATGGGCTTCTAATGATATGTGTAGAGTCCAAAAGAGCACCACAAAACCCTGGTACTAGGGTTTAAGCAAAATTAGAAAGAAAGGAGCTTAGAAGTGGTATAATTCACATACCTAAAAGCCTCAATGATATATGCACTAGCTGGTAGGCTTCCAGGGGTCCCTGGCTGCCAGGACAGGGTGACACTGTTCTTAGTAACATCAGTGACCTGAGGTTTGGATGGTGGCCCAGGGAGGTCATTTATATCATAATTTTTACTGACTGTTGCTCCACCGGATTCTGTGAAGGGCAAATACAAAACCATTACTTTTTATCCTTGGTTATATAATTTGATCAAAGCAGAAGATTAAAATGAAAAACATGGCAAACATCTGCAAAATCAGCAGAACGGATGTTCTTAATCTATAAAGAACTAAGTCAACAATTGCATTACTACCACATGTTTTTGGATGAAGAGCTATCATTCTCTAGGTACATAATAAAGGAAAAAAAGGCAAAAATCTAAAGTTCATATATAAAAATAAAAATAAAAGAAAGAAAAGAAAGAATAACAAAAAAACCCAGCTTGCTGAAATGTACATAAAGTACCAGAAATTTCCTGTACTGAAATCAACTGCAGTACTCACAGAGAGCACTTTGGATTTTTCTTGCCCAAGCCAACTACTGGATAAATCCACATTTTATTAGTACTCCTGTTAGAATAATTAAAGCATACTGCAGTCACTGGACACAAATATGAAAATTGTTGCAATGTCAATGGGCATTATAAGACAACAGCAATGAGATGCAAGATGTGTGAAGGAACACAGCCTTCTCATCCAAAACTTCTCCATGTCAAGCCCAGAAGTTCTAGAATCATTTGACTCAGACTGCTGTCATATGGTCTACACTTTCCTTGTGTGCCAAGTGGAGCACATCCCTGGGCACTGCTTACCTGTCACCTCCAGCACAGCACTCCAGGACGTCTCCCCACTGGAACTTGTAGCAACGCAAGTGTAAGTCCCAGTATCAGAGAGCTGGACATGAAAAGAGCATCAGGGCAGCTTTAAAAACCTTTTAGAATCAGCTGAGTTTACTCTTATTTTCTTTTTCTAAATGCTCCTTGCTAAGAAGGACTTAGCCTACATTTTACACCAGACTAGAAGGCACCAGATATTTTCAAGCAATCATTTAATCGTGGCTTTTATTTAGAGAACTATAATAAGATTACTTGCTTCTAATACTTTACTAATTCTAATTTTCATATTCTTAATGGTGCCAGAACTGTAAATGCTCCACAATGAAGACAGTGTCAGTGTTTGAATTGGTTACAAAAAATGCAGGTGAAATCAGGTAACATATTTAAACCATATAACAATGATTAACCTCTTAGAGGGTAAAATCTCAGCATTTATTATCCCAAGATGACCCATAGGTCCAGTTTCCAGTGCCAGGAAGGATGTTACATCACCTCAGACTCTTATGACAGATGAAGTAATTTCTATACACCCTACATACAAATGCTGCTAAAACTTAACAGTTCTCTCTTAACAGTGGCTCTCTCTACATCGACAGTCCTCCAAGCAATTTCTAAACAGCAGCATTAAATTAGATCTTACACTATGCTTACCTTTTTTCCATCTCACATAGGATTTTATTTCAGGCTTGCAAGGCCCTTTGGTAGCAAAAAAAACTGCATTTGTATAAAATTATTGTGATTCCCTTGTCAGTTCAAATATTTTAAATTTATTTGGGGAAACTGCTTTGAATTAGGTTGCCAATATTAATCTCATCGCTGTATAAACTGTTTTACTAGCAAATTTGCCAAGGGTTTTCCTATTTCCTGTTTAAATTTAAAATAAATATTTCTGAGTCAGGAACAAGTGAAGAGTACAGGGATGGATGAAAAATGGTAAGTTTACAAAGCACAAAATATACGGAGGAGCTCTCCTTCCATAATGCATAAAGCATGGTAATCTGGAGGTGGAAACAGAAAAGGGAGAGTGCTGACTCTAGTGATTAAGAAGAACTTTATTCACCGTCACATGACTTGATGGAAAGGAAACTGCCTCCAAGAAGCTTTCTTGGGCTTTAAGGAATTGTAATGAGCTTTCTGTTAAATGAAGATTGGCACTGTAGCATATGTCCTTATATGTCACTCTTCAAAAAGAATGTCAAGGTAAAAAAGCAAGATGGTCTTTAGGTTACTTGTAGATATATACTTTAATTGATTTTTAGCTTTGTCATGCACAAATTTGTTGCTATTTTTCTTCAGATACACTGAGAATGCAGTGTACCATTCTTAGGTGAGGAAGCGACTCATTAATGCCAGCTCAATTTTCTGAATGAGCATAACTTGCATTTCAGGAGATGGTTATTTGTGTGAAATACAAGCAATAACTAAAACCCCTCTGGCAATGGCTCAAAGACTCAAAATACAACAGTGCTGCTACTGAAATGAGAAAGACCCTTGAAAGGAGAGATTTTCCAGAGGAAAGAACCTTATAGCATTCTGAAGCAGTGTTTTATTTTGCTTCCTCTGAGATTTTATTAAATATATAATTCTTCATTATGTGAGAATGGGGAATATTTCTCAAGGCTATGGTTCTCAACTTCATTTGTGTACTACTGTGACAGATGGTGCACTCAATGAGGTATGTGGTGTACACAACAGAGTAACTTGAAGAAAGCAAATAACATATAAAGCAACCTAGAAGTACACTGCTTCTTGCAAACCATGGCAAATAATCTAACTTCCAGGTTGTGGATGGATTAGATACAGATTTAGTGTGTTGGTAATTCAATTATTTATACTTTTTTTGTGCTGTGGAAAAAAAAAACAGGGGAGGTAAATAGAAAAATCTTTACTATTCAATAAAATAAAGTTTTGTTCCTTAGTTAATGCAGGCGTCTAATACTGGTGTGGCACATGTCTACAGCAGAAGGGAGCTTTCCATCAGTGCTGACCTGTCTGAAAGGGTATTGAATGAATGACATATGTGAGTTTTTAGTTGTCTTCCTCAGGGCAACTGAGAGATTGGCTGATCAGAAAAATCTCTATGTTCATGTTACAACTGTGGCCCAAGTGACTCTTGTAGGCTCATGAATCATTTAATTGTGCTGTAACAGAAATAGCAGAAAAGGATCAGAGAATGGTTTATGTTGGAAGGGACCTTAAGGATCCTCTCATTCCTCCCCCCCCGCCATGGCTGCTCAAAGATCCATCCAACTAAACCAGGTTTCTCAAAGTCCCATCCAACCTGGCCTTGAACAGGGGATAAGGAATCCACAAATTCTCTGGGAAACCTGTTCCAGTGCCTCACCACCCTCACAGGGAAGATTTCTTCCTGTTACCTAATCTAAATCTACCCTGAGCCAGAAGGCTGAGGATGTGTGAGTGGCAATTATTAATTTATTTTGAACTTGGGGATGTAAACATACTTGGACATTTTCATGGCCCTTTTTTTCTTTAGGAAGTGGTACTCGTCCTTATTTAGGTAGACCTGAGAGAAAAGTTAAACATTCCTTATTTAAATCCATGTTTAATTAAAATTTGCAAGGCACAGGAGAAAAATTGTGTTTATGGTTCTGTGTAGTTTTTGCTCTTAAACCTGAGTCAAACAAACAGTGCACATTACTGCTATAGAGGAGTTTCTAAAAAATTACTTTTTAAGCCTTTAAGGAAAATTGGTTACTAGTGAATGAGCCACTTAACGATCAATAAAAACCTCATGTCTTTCAGAACTACACTCACTACTAATATTGTTTTCTTCTCCTCTTGCAAGCAATTTTATTTTCCTTTAGTTTGCAGACACAGCCTCTAACAGTGAGATTAATGCGCTGGCACGATTCAGAGCCAATTTCATTGTTTGCATAGCAGCATGCAGACAGGTATCCCAAGAGCTTCTGCCTCATGGACACTCCACAGAAGCCCATCATCAATGCCTGAAAGTTTGTTTGAAATCACTAAGCTTCCACCTTTAATTGCTGCTTTCTAACACTACTGGGGAATCTTGACTATTCAAGCGCACTCTTTAATCCAGCTCTACAGGAAAAATGCATTAACCTTCATGGCCTAAACCTGCCTTCAGCCCAGGGAGGAACGACAAATTGTTTACTCAAGGCAAGCTAGCATATATTTTTTAATAAATTCTATTTTGTTCTAAGGCAGTTCTCAATTCATCTATGATCACTGATGAGACAGCATCAGAAAACAAAACTGCTCTTTATTTCTTGTCATTAGCACTATGTTTATTGACATTTTTTTGGATGAGAAAACTAAGTGCAGACATTTCTGCTGACTAAATTAAATGGTTTCTGAAATTATCTTCAAGTTCTTGACAAGTAAGTACATTTAACTTACTATTTTTTCATATGCATGCTTGTGCAAATACACACAAATACTTTATCTTTAAACAGGGAAAAATTAAAAGCCAAAATAGACATTAGTGATGCAATATTTATCAAAAACATATGACATTATCCTATTTGAAGTATTAGAGAATTTTGTATTATCTCATGTGTAAAAATGTAAATATTACAATAGGTATTTAATTTTTAATAGAAATCCCTCTGCATATGACTGCATGTATGCTACAGTATTAGTTGTCTTTTCCCATTTGCAGCCTGGTGGAACATTTCCAGGAAGCATAACACTGGAATAAATCAGCCAGCTTGGGACTGATGAGTTGTTGATGGAGAAAGTGCATGGTCAAACCCTGATGAGCTCCAGATCACGTGCTAGCACAAGTACTTGGAAAATTACGGTCAGGTGTTGCCAAGGAACTGCTCTAAGTTTTGACAGAGAGGCCAATAGCTTCACGGTAAGACCTATGAAAAGGAAGGACTGTTGTTTTATATTTCTATCTACCCCCAACTCATGTGTTCTATTGCAACAGACACAAGATTATAAACACTGATTCTGTTTCTAGGGAATTCTCATAGAAATATCTGAAACTAGTTTTGCTCTTCTTTCCTCTGCCCTTTCCTACACAATGTCAAAGAATGGATAATGACTTGGTGAGGACTGCATGGTAGAAAAGACAAGTTAATTTTGAAGACAACAGGAAGGCAGCAGAGCTGCCTGAGGCACACGCCAAGAGCTCCAAACTGGGCGCGTAGAACACGTCACGCTCGTGGTGCTGCCATTACTCACCCGCAGAGCTTTGATCTGGAGCGTCCCCTGGTCCTGTATGGATGTCCGAGGGTCCCGGCCCAGGAAGGTGAACCCTTCCTTGAGCCAGCTGATGACAGGGAGGGGGTCACCGGTGGCCTTGCACTTGAGCAGAGCTGTGCCATCCACTGCAAGGGTCTGGTTGATGGGGCCCTGGAGGATGATGGGCGGAGGCCGATCTGTCAAGACTAAAACAGTGGCACAGGCATTGGCATCCACACCTTTAACCATCCTCTGCTGCTGCTGTGAGCCCTATTCCGCCACATGGGACAAGTTTTAAGAAGCTGCTTAAAGTCAGCCTCTAAGAGGCTAAAACCATTATTTTTGGAGGAGCCATAGATAGAGGTCATCTATTAGTTGGCAAATTATTTCACCACTGCAAGATAACATGTAGATAGAAAAATATCTGTTAGCAAAGATCATCAGACTGATTTGGTTAACATAGGATGAAAATTAAGACTTGATTCAGAGAAGAATTGAAGTGCATCACTCTTTTCTTCCAGTTTGGGAAAGTACTTAAAACACACCTTTGATGTCACATCAAAATGTGTTTAACTGCTTACCCAATTTATGGTCTAAAAGAGAAAATCTGTTGAGTTAAAAGTGAAACACTATAGCTATTCTAGCCTGGGTACCAACCACACCCCCATTCCTACTCTATTTGCAAGTTTTCACTAGCAAAAATATTTAACAGCTATACAAAATATTTTCATAATCTGGCTGATCTAAATGACATACCGCTCTTTCCAGCAGAGAAAAGCTCAAATTCAATCACACCATTTAACAGCTTACTTATCAAATCATTTCCTCACCTTTTAAAGCCATGAACTCCCATTTTTTTTCCTGATAATTTACATCTGCATGCCTGCAATACTGAATAAAGGACCCTGCAACCAGTGAGAGAGTGCATGGCTACATATAAGCCTCATTCCATGACCAGTGGGATATCTTGAATATGAGGTATAATGCTCATGTTTATTTTTCTTGAAAGATCATTTTATCCCAAATAATTCTGTTGTTGAACCTTTTGTCTGAGCCATCTGTTAAGCAACAAAATATGACCTTTGTTTCTAAAGAATGTGTTTATACAAACTGAATGTAAAATACTTGAATATACACAAGGCTAAGACTGCCGCAAAAAGTCAGTATAACAGAACTGAGAATTCTTCTTTCTTTTAATGTATTTTTATAAATTTACCAGCCATACTGCTGCTGTTTTAAATTTTGAACAACTGAACAATTGTGTGACTGCATTAAATATTGTAGCAGGCAGGATTAACTTCTAAACTGCTGCAAGTTAGCCTGTCTCTGCTGATGTCAATTGAGTTTGAATCATTTATTCTAGCTGAGAATCTGTTTATTATAGTCCATACAAAACACCTGACTAACAATGAAGTGAAAACAATTATGAAGCAACATGGCTTCTGTTGTATTTGAACTGTTTGAGATGCAAACCTCTGGAACCTTCAACAGATCTAAAGTGCTTTCATTGTGTTATTTATTAAATAAAACATATCAGGGATATGTTAGTGGCCCCTTTTTATGCCTAAAATAATTGTTTATGAAATTTTAACGTTGCAAAAATACTACCTACCTTTTTTATTAACAAGATACACAAAGATCAGAATAATTAATATTGTCAGAATCACGCCTTAGAGTGTGAGCTCATCACATTCCTTGAAATTGAAACTGAAAATAGAAAGCCAATATATATTTTGAACTGAAAATAGAAAGCCAATGCAGATTATTTCTTAACACAAGAATGTGAAACCTATTTTGGAAATTCTGAAATATCACCCACTGAACTTAAGAGATAGGACAGGAAACACTATATAACGAAAAAAAAAGTAATGCGTTTTCACCTTGATACAAAATGTTTAATCTCATTAAGGTTCCTTATGACTACATAGTTCAGCCATTTGGCAAAATAAAAATGGATCTCAGCTCTCAGAGACTATCAGGATAACTGCAGCATGAATATATTCAAATTAAAACTTAGCTGTACAAGTTATCCTTCTGATTTTATGTAAACCAGAAAATCCCAGTATTCTAGGTAGCTAAAAATTAAGGAAGAATAACTGTTTAAATTGCTAGCTATTCCACTGCAGTTATTTGCATCATCTAAGTGTCTTTCATATGTGTAGCAATGTAGGTATTTTCAAAACCTACTGCATTATAGATATTGTTCTTTGGCATGTAATTAGATTTTTTTTACAGCCCAAATGAGGAGCTCATAATCCTTTAAATAGCTCTGATCAATAGTGTAATTGAAAGCCTCCTGGCCAGAAGGAATCTTCATTTTCAAGGGTGTTATGGGTGAAAGACCACTACAGGTTTCCATGACACTAAGGCTAAAGGTTAAATGAACACTTAGAATTTCCACTGATCTGTGAACGGCTGTATTGTCTTCACAACTATGACTTGTAAATCTTCTCTAAAACAGTGTGTGCTTGCATTCCTACTACTTAGGTCCTCATTAGTAAGTATCCAAAAGTAGGTTAGAGTTTAAAATAATATGTATGTCAGAAGCATTATGAAGAACAGAGGACTAATGAAAAATAACCACAAAATGGTGTGGGGACTGTTAGTTGCTTTTAAAATATTTAATTAGTTTCTTTTCATAGTTTTCTCCTAGCTGGAAACTTCTGTATCTGTTCCACAAAAACATTTTGAGTGCCCACAAACACATTTGCATGATAAAACAGAAGTTGATTTCAAAATTACTTTGATTTTTAAAATGGTTTTGAAACTATTTGCCAATATCCATACATCTGCATATTCTGTTAACTGAAAAATTAACAGATTCCTTTCATGGTAAAATGCATCTTAATTTTGAAACAGATTATAGAAAAAGGACAAATTTTATTTGTTTATTAACAGTTTATTCACTACAAATGCAGTTTGGATCAATTGAAACCATATTTAGATTTGAGGGATATGTGGTCAAATTACAATGGAAATGAAGAGAAAAACAAAAGGAAGTCTTTACTTCGGCACTTCCAAAGTCAAAATTTAAAAAAAATTTCCTGGTGAAATGATGGGTAAAATCAGAGAAAAATAAGGAAATCCACATCATGAACACTCATGATAGGGCAGGGTTCTGTCTGATAGGTGGAAAAGCAGAGACCAATCCCTTGTCTGTCTTATTTTTTTGCAGAAGAGCTTCACAGGAAGCTGTGAAGTTGTTCTGAACTTCTCCTGTTTGAAACTGTCACACTTGCTATAAAACATATAGTTTGGATGAGGGCTAAGAATCATGGTGGTCAGATTTGTAGACAGGTAAACTGTGAAACACTTATTAATAAATTTTAATGATTATTGAGGAGAACTGAAGATCTCCAAAATATTCTGTGCATGATTGACAAATACTAACACAATACTAATTGGAAAGTATTCCTTTTATGTTGAGCATAGACAGAGATGGAAGCACTTGGTTTATCTGCATGATCTGTCATAAGATTGCGAGCTGCATATTCATTTCTTGGGTTTGAAAGGATTGCTAAGATTCTTCAATTTTTAAATTGATTTTGCTTTTCCAGATGTGCCTTAGACAGTGAATTACATGATAGCCTTTCAAGAAAATACAAGATTTGAATTTCAAATATGCTGAAGGCTCTTAGCACAGTCCATAATCAGCAAAATTATCACTCAGCTCAGCACATTTCATCACAGCTAGTAATCTCTTCTCATGTGAATACTCGAGTTAAAAATATTTCCAGTAAAGACTTGTAAGTGCAAAAATGTAACAACTGAAACACTGCTATATATGGTATAATTAAGCACTTGTTTTTCTGCACATGACATGTTTTCATTCTGTATTGGAACTTCAATTGGATCTAAATTACTCAGGATCAAACAAAAATGTGTTCAAAATGAAAAAGATGGCTCGCCACTATTATTAAATCATTAACCAAACAGAAAAATTCTGGGCTAGGAAGTAAAACTGAAATCACCAGCCAAAAACTAGAACACTAATGCTAAAGCATATAGCTAGCACACACAGTGTTTATCTTTTATTATATTCTTAAAACTATTAAATTAGATTTCCCAGCTGATAAAAGTCATTAGCTCCCATAACTTCTGCTCAGCATCAACCAAAACAGATTATTTAGACATTTATGGTTAACTTCCTAACGAAAAGCAATTAAAAAAGTATCTGTGATCTAATGGTACATTCATTCACATAATCTCAGCTCCATAATGTTGTTTTGGCACTTTTCTTCTGACCTCACCCGCCCTTTGACTCTGGGATGAAATGGTATTTCTATAAAGCAATCTTGTATTATTTCATAATGATCATGCTGACAGTGGGTTCTGGAAAGCATTTGAGGAAGGCAGGCCCTGCACTCCTTGAGCAGCAGAGCCACCAGCTAATGCTCTCTTGAGCTATGTGGAATGCATGCTGCCTTTAATCAGAATTAACTGGAGATAAGCTAGCATTTCAGCAGGGACACTTTCTCTTGGCTTTCTAAACACACTAATGAAAATTCCAAAGAGATCAATTAGGATTTATTCCCCCCCCCCCCCCCGCCCCCCCCCAAGAAATAGATAAAGGTGGATCAAAGCCCTTGCCTGTCAAAAGGAAGAATTTCTCATCACTAGCATCCTTGAACCTGATTTGATCCACTCAGTGCCTGTTGCTGTAAATCTGTGCAGCATCAGCAGGTGTGACCATTTAACAGCTCAATGTCCTCCCAGCCAATGTTTGTGTGTTCTATTTATTCCAATCACAGTCATGGCCCTGAATTAGGCAGCACTATGGACAGATATTAAAAAATATTGCCTTTCCATTCCTTTTAAATGACCTTTTAATCTACATTTAAATTTGAATTGAATGAAAATGCATCATTTTGTCATAGACCATGGCAGAAAGGACTAAAACAGATTGCAGAGCAAAGCCAAGTCTTTAGTCTCCAGAAACTACAGAAAAGCAATGTGCTTGAAGAGATGCAAGGATAAGGCAGAAATTATTTCCCCTTGTCATAAAAATATAGGCAGCTTTTGGAAAACAAAGAAAAGGCATCAAATTAATGCTCAAACCTCTATAATACGAGCCTGAACCTCTCTACCTGTCACTTGTGATGAATATGCTCTTGTGAAAAGGCAGATTATTCAAAATTAGACATCTTTTCAAACTTTCATGGTGCAGGCAGGTCTCTAAGGGAACAGTAAAAGTAGACCTCTGCATATAACAACAGTTTTAATGGCAAAAATTCATCAAAGTCTGTCAGGAGATATTTAATGTGTCAGTTAAGATAAGGAATAATGATGCTGGGGAATGCCACTGTCTCTGAGTATAAGAGGGATTCTCTTGTTTTCTTCGCTAACATGAAAGGATGCAAACTGCCTTCTATCCACAATAAGATGAAGAGGGATATCAACAGGATTCCTGACATATGAAAAGGATTCATATTTGTAGAAGAGAAACCTCAAGGCAGTATGAGTATCAAACCCAAAAATTTGAAATTGAAAGCATCAAGACAGACCATGTAATTCTTTTCCTTTCCTGAAAAATCTTCTCTACCTATGGATTTTCATGACTTTTTTCACACCTACCCCTACTGAGGCATTCTTAGAGCACAGCTCTGAGCCAGGGACTTTATTCATGGAGGGACTAAAGGGCTACATGTTGTAGGCAGTCCAAATCTATGGTACTCCACCACCTTCTGAAAAACTATGTTGATTTAACTGAGCTAAGGACACATCTCCCACTTGTCTAAGATAGGACTGAACACTGGTGGTAATGGAGATACAATTTTTTGCACTGCTTTAATCACAAACCTATTCATTCTCCTTTTTTTTTAGTCCTATCCTTGCTCTAGTAAACCAAGCAGCTTCATTTCTCACCAAACCTATTCTAAGCTGGTTTGTCCCTTTTTTCCATTAACAAACCTCTAGAAAGCAAGTAAGGCAAACTAGACTTTGATGCCTTTTTTACTCCATACACAAATACAGAGATCTTTTCGCACTTTATTTCCTACAGAAAATTGTCCATTTACTTGTATGATTTATGTGATCTCAGACGCCTTTATTTACACTGCTTTTAATGTACTTTTGACAGGAAAGAAACAATAGGAATTTCTAACAGCTCACCATCAGTAACCTCCAGCTGAGCCTTTGCTAAAATGCTTCCAGCAACCGTCAGTGCTTGACAAATGTAGTAGCCTGCATCAGACCTCTGGATGTTGGTAATGGTGAGGTCCCCGGTTGGTGACACAGAATATCTGCTGCTGGGCTGCAGAGGCTGGTTTGGGAAGAGTAGGTTCTGCAAAGACAATGCATCTCACATCAATTCAGAACACAAAAGCACCACTTTTCCTTCAGCTACAGAGACAATGATTTTTCCTTAAAAGTACTATAAATAATCGAGGACAAAAAGTAAGTGTGGTTCTGACTTTATGAACACATAGAGATGCTTTCCCTGCCTTGGGCAACTCACAGTTTAAATTAGAAACAGCCTTTTGACAGCTCACAGTGGTGTGTTCTGACTGGGGTATAGGCGAGGAGACATTTTCCAACAATCACACTTGAGTGATTTATATTTGTGACACATTCATCTTCATTCTGAATGCAATTGTAATAATATACTCAGCTATCAAACCAGAAGGACATCACACTACAGCAAACACTAGAAAACTAGCAGCAAGCATTGAATCCTGGAAACTGGAGGGAGCAGAGCACTATTGTTTGGCTATGAAAACATTCTGAGAAAAGGAGAAAGTAAGAGCATGGTACATAAGTAAAGCTGGGAGGAAGATAGAAGCATGTCATAGAGTAGGAGAAGCTGGCAGAGCATGAGAGTTTAAAGTAGAAGTAAAAGGAAATTAAAACTGTGATAAACCAAAGGAGAAATGCAGCATAGAGCCTGGAGGGCGAATAGAAAGGGTATTAATCTGATGTGGAAATCATCAGAGAGAAAAAAAAAAAAATCATGTAGGATAAGGTGTCAGTTAGCACAAAACAGGGAGATTAGTTTTTGCCTTTGGGCTGGATTGGAGAAAAGAGAGATGTCAATAATAATAACTGGAATGGCTCTAGTAGTCATTGCATATGATGAGGGACTGAATGAATCAATACTACAGACCCAAAAAGATTTTAGTGGTGAGAGCTGTGTTTTCAAGGAAAAAGTTATACCCTCTGGCACAGCTCTTGTGAATAAATAAGAACAGGAAAAGGAAGGCAATGTGAAGAGAAAGGTCAGCAGTGTTGCCCAATGAGACAGAAAGGAGAACAGCTTAAACAATAATTAAACAACAGTAATTCCAGTAAAATAGGGCCTGGACCTTATGTCAACTCAACAAGACTCTATGAAAAATACAATTGTTTGCATCAGAAATACACCAAAACACTGTTACCAGCTGTGATAAGCTTTCAGTCACTACTGCAGCTCTGTCTAGCTCTGCTGTGCTTTCTAATGATGACTCCCTACTAACTTTTAAGCTTGTCTGTATTGACAAAAAAAAAAAAAAAAAATCTAAAAGTGCAGAGTAGGGTATTAAATGAATTTTCTGCAGATATGTTTATTCTGAAGCAGACCTTGCTGGTTTACAAAAATTATTTGGAACTGATAGGCAACAAACTGCTTAAGAAACAAGTAAGAATTCAAATAAGAAACAAATCCTATTTTTAAGTGAAACTCATGCCTTTATCTCTATGGTTTTGGCAGTAAAAGGAAAGTCATATGCTTTAAATAAGATCCAACATTCCAAGTATTCTTATAATTGTATTAACCTACTGGGTTACTCAACACACTAGGCTTTTCTTTTACTGCCTTTCAATAGCAATGTTTAAGAAATTTATAACAGCAAATTTTTCCTCAAAAATCAATATTCACCCAGTAAACATAATAGGATAGGATAATGGGAACAAAAGGTGTTAAAATTCTGAAACAATTTGAGGTTACAGGATTAAATGGGTCTCAAATAATTGCCCTGTTTTCTGAACTGCCTTAAAACTTTCAGAATAACTTCTGCCTGGCACAGGATATCTACTGGATTATGAAAACTGTATTATATCTACTGGATTATGAAAACTTCAGTAAATATTATGAGAAAGAGGAGAAATTTGACATAGCTGATCTTGACTTCATTTATCACTCATTATGTGAAGTGTAAAAACAAGCTCAGTGCAAAAGACAGTGCAAGGATTAAGCTCCTAATTCTTAAGAGAAAAATAGTTGAGAACCCTCTTTGTCACTTCGTTAGAAAGAGGAATCAATCCTTGTTTGTATCTTCAGTATGGGCTTCTCTGTCCTGGAAAGGTACCATGTTCCAGTGAATAACCCAGGAGGAGTTCACCAGTCTCGTAACTCCTCCCTTCAAAGACCAGATAACTGTGAACTATAACTTGTCCTAAATTACAGTACAACCCCTTTTCAAATGCTTTTCACAATTTCACTGGTTTTAATTAGCTGTTGGGTCACTCATCTGGGCACAATGGTGGCATGCTGGGCTGCAAACAGAGGGACCAGAACCATCCCTGATATAGTACCACTGAATTTATCTCAAGGAAGGATTGAATCCACGGAGTCTAAAGGTTACACACACCCTGTCCTCGCACATGTCATCGGCAAGCGGCTGTTGGGTTCTGGGGAAAAGGCTACCAAGCACAAAGGACCAGCTGTTTATACACAGGCTGGCACAAAAAATTACTCAGGAGGGAACAGCTCCCCTCCCTTCCAACTGGTTGTGCTCAAAAACGCAGGATGGAGAAATGGATTCACAACCAAAAATGCCCTACAATTACTGGAGTGGGATAACATGACTATAGAACATTACTTTGAACACTGAAAGTGATGCTGCAAATAGGCCCCCTAAAAGCAGAAACAGCATTGTAGAGACAAGCAACAATTTATAGCTGGGAGGCAAAGGTGAAAAGTCCTGTAATTTGGCACAAAATCCACTCTCCATTGCTATGATGATATACACTATGTGGAAACTCACTCACTCTGTGGCATCTCACTGCAAAATATGGCAAGTTATACACTGAGATGGCAACCCCAACCTGTGTTGCTTCACTGATGATCAATTAAGATTAACATGAGAATGTTGTAAACTGCATTGAGCCATGTTTCAAGGTTTGATTATAAACCATGCAAGTATCAATTTTTATGTTGCATTTTTTTTGCTAAAAAAGACTATTCTAACCCTTAGGGATCTGGTTCTCAATATGGTAATTAATTTTCCAGGTTTGTAATTAAGCAGCTTCAACACTGTACAATCAGTAGGTAATAACATTCAATTAAAGACACAAGATGCATTTTCACCTTAAAATGTTTTTACCCTTGAAGTGATACCAATGGAAGAGGATAAAATAGTGTATTAACACTTTTCAATTACGCTAAATGACTTTAATCCTGAAAATGATGTCCTACTTTAATTAGAAGCTCTTCTCTTTATTACAGCATGATGGATGTCCACTTTATTAGATTCAAGTGTGACACTATAAGCTCACTTTACATAAACATTACCATGCTATTAAAATGCTCTACAAGGAAGGGGTTTGAAATGTTTGCTAGCACATCAGTACCTCCTACTTTAATTTCAATATGCTATTCTACCTTCCCCTTGGAAAAACTGTCACCTTAGTGAGACTCACAATACTGTGTTTTTCCAGGATGTGATCCTTGGAGGCTAGATCTAAATTTCTCTAAATATTATACTGAGAGATAAACACTGAAGGTTAAGCTTGCACTCAGACAATAAAATAATCACACCCATAAAGTAAGAGTTTTGTGACTTTGTAAGCCAACGAGACAGCAGAGCACAAAATGCTGTCAGCCTGATCCTGTCATTCTGGACCAGTTTTCTGATCTCCTGAGAGGATGAAGCAGAAGCAGGTGAGGCAGAGCAGGAGAGCTGCGGTTCAGCTCTTATTTCATGTTTTACCTCAGCTGGTACACACAATGCCTCCAGTAAAGAAATGTTGTGGCATCACATTCAGATACTGAGCTATAAAGTTAGTATGGGCTGATGGCAGCACCAATTGCTGCCTCACAGATTTTGCCTTCAAAGAGGATCAGGTAAATATTTCCAAACCAGATCTGGAAATTTCTTGAGATAATTTTACTGAAGAAAACATCTGTGTGTTCAAAACCTTTATTTGTATGCTCTATGAGAAAATGCCAATGCAAATCAGCTTGCTGGATATATTTTGCTTGATCATGTCTAGACAGGTTGTGAACTGTAATTACTGGCTCTGATTAGTTCAAAATTGAGTCATACCTTTTTTTATCTGCTGTTCCTGTCTCACCCACCTGTTTGTTGGGGGCTTCAGAACAAAAAGCCTTTAACATATATACTGTTTCCTTCTAGTCATCTATACAGTGCCTAGCACAGGTTTCAACAACTTAAATGGCCTTTGTATTCTTCAAAATATTAAAAAAAAAGTGACACAAATTTCAGTAGAGAATAGTGATAGTTTAAAAATACATCTTTCTGTGAAAGATGAAAAGACCCGTGAAAGATAATGTAAATAATTTTCCTTAAAATTAAACAATATAACTATTTAGAAAGACTTGAAAGACTTATAGGGTGCTTGCAACTTACCTGACTTCCTTCTTTTTGCCAGAAAACAGCTGGCTGGGGATTTCCTTTAGTTTCACAAGGAAAAGTCACAGTTCGACCCTGGGCTACAATCTGGTCTCGTGGTCTCACCACAAACTGTGGGGGAGCTACAAGGTAAGAAAAACCATGGTGTAAGTTTAGGGTATTTTGCAAGGGAGAGAAAGGGGATATTGAAGGAAAAAGACAACATTATGGAGATTTGTTTTATGTCAGAGGACATGACACCAGAAACACTCATTAGTATAGACAGAATTAATATTTAAACGGAAACAACAACAGTGACAGAGAGCAGCAATATATGTATGTGACATCCCCAGGTATTAAAAAAAATTAAAAAAGGAAAGAAACATTACAACCATACATGCTAGAGTCAATTCTGATGACATCAAATGCTAAAGAACAGGAGTCAGGTTTTTATATTGTCGAGTCTGGATGTATTCTACCTTTGCTCTGGGAAGGTATCAGCACCCTCAGATCCTCTCACACCTCACAGAGCTTGCTGTAGCTATAGTGTATTGCAAGGTGTGAATTAGGATAAACAGACTGCCTTTCTCAATCTGCCCCTCTGGACTTTTAAAAATGATTATGAAAGGAAAGGAAGGTCTGGATGACAGCAAAAGAACCCAAGTTCTACAGCTCCCTTACTCCTCTTAGAAGCAGTGTGGTCAAGTATGGTGTGGGGAAGACGACTAGCTGTAAAAAGAATAATTGCTAAAAGAACATGAGCCTGGTAAACCCAGGCTTCAGCTATTTTAAAGAGTTGAGAGAAACAAAAGTTGAAGAGTTGATGGGGAGAGGTGAGTGGTGAGTAAGAAGGAATAGATATTTCAGGAGGTAAGGAGGACACAAAGAAAAGGAAAAAGGAGACTGGAGCTAAAACAAGAAAGAAGAAGCAGGACTGGCTATGTTTTCAAGTCGCTGGCATTAACAGTGCTCAGTCATAGGGGACCAGGAAGCACAGTCAGAAGTGAACAATTTCTAAGAGAGGGGCATAGTTTGACTTGTCTGGAGGGTAATGGTGGAGAATAGAGTCAGTACTTGGGAAGTGAAGGTAGAGAAAAGGTGCTAATGAGTAGAAAGAGAATGGGGAAGAAGTGTTAGAGGATTTGAGATAAAAAACTTGAAATCAGTAACTATGTTGAGCATGATGTAGAAGTACAGCAAATGATTTTTCTATGTGGGACATGAAAACCCTCCACTGTTGGTTCATCACTGGAATTCACTGGGACTTGTAGTCTTTTGCTATTTTAAAAATGTAAGCAGCACCTCCAAATATTCTTATCAAAAGACTAGCTAACTTTTGGGGCAGGCTGAAGCAGGGAAAAAAAAGCACAAAAGAAACTCAAACCCCTCAACCCACCCTTGTTTTCTTCTATTCCACTACTGGTTTTGTGGGTGTGCAGAGGGATGGTTTAGGAATACTAAGCTTTCAGGTAAACAGAATTTAAGTGTTTTAGAAAACCGTATATTCAGCATTATAATTACAAACTATTTAATTAGGCATGAAGAGCAATCAAGACCCAGCTTCCGATTACACCTGCTGACAGCACAGACACCAACCTGCTAACTACATAGAAATGTGAGCAGACCTGATTCTCTTGAAACACACTTTGCAGTTATCTCATGAGGTACTTCCCAAGGCTTTACAGATCAGCAGGAGTCTAAAGAGCATCAGTTGAGTAGTGCTGGCACTCTTAAAACAAGAACTTAATAAACATGAATCACAATCAGTTTAGAAGGTAGAGGGTATTTCCTTCTGCCTCACACTCCTAAAGAGAGGTTTGGGCCTCTCTGGAGAGAAATGTCCACCTCTTCCTCCACTTTAGGAGGTGTTAATCTTATGAACAGGCAGGACTAAGGGTGAGGTGCCCTCTTGCTGCCTGTTTACAGCCATGTGTTTTGAGGTTTCTATAAGGTTGCTAAACATACCCTAGGAACTGAACTCATGCTACACCACTCCTCAAGTACTGCAGTGAGTTACCTGGATTTCCCTCACCTTATTTCACCCAGCATATCCACATGAAACCCCCACAGGTGCCAGGAAATACAGTGTGCTAATCAGTGCAGTGTTTGGCTGGCCCCAAGACCACAATCTTCCTATGGTGCCTAAAAACCTGGTGTCAGGAGACTATCCCATAGATCTATCCTAAGCAGGATGGATGGCTAAATTCACTTCTTAGGCTTGCTTGGTGCCCTGGGGACTGCACAGACAGTGCTCTCAGACAGCTCAACAGAAGCAAGAAGGGCATGGCATTTCCATGAGCCTGCCCTTCAAATCATGTAACAGAGTAAATGCAAGGGAGGCAAGTTTAAAGGTTCATGTGAAACTCTCACACACACAGATCTCTACTGTAAATCCATAATTCAGAGCTCTAAACAGATACCACACAACTGAATTTATCACTGTAGCAGACCTTCCAAGGATCAAATTAAGGTAATTTGGTAGTCAAGGAACAATGAAATGAGAAAAAAACACACCCTGGTTTCTACCTAGTTTCCAGTTTTTGATCTGTCCCTAGTTTTCAACATCTCTCACTTTCCTAAGGGGAGAAAAAAAAAAGTTCCTTTTCTTTTTTTTTTTTCCTCAATCAGACAAAGAAAATAAATCTGTAGCTCTGACATGGACTGACCCTGCTGCTCTCTTCTCTCCCTGCCACACACCAAGTCCTCTCCACCATTTGACCATACTACATGAGCAGATATTTGGCCTCACAGTTACTAGGTCAGGCTTTCTAAAGACTTCAGCAAATAATCACATATAGTTATGCAACAATATCTTTTCTAGCTTTGCTCTGCAGCCCTGATTACTAGAAATTCACTATAAAAATAAATGAATCAGAGCTTTTACTCACATTAAATAGAGCACAAAACCAGTTTCTTCAGCCAAACTATTTAGCACCATAATTTTAAAGGACATGAAAAACATTATTTTTGAAAACTAAATTTTTTCATGAATTTTTTAAAAATTTATTCAAATATTAAGTTATGTAATGAAGGAAATATTCATTTTGTCATAGTTTGTTGTCATATTCATCTATAGCTCTGTTTACAGACAGCCTCTGATAAAAATTCCATTGTTTACAGCATTTAAAGACTGTTTTCACCATATCAGTTTTATCTGTCTATTTCCAGTTGAATTTGAAAACTGAAAGCAACAGTTAATTATTGCAGGAGTAATTCTTGGCCAAATGTAACTACTCAAATACTGTGACTGTCATTATCCCCAGAGAATGCAGCATGACCCTGCTCAAAGACAGCAAGGCTTCTTTGACAGAATAAGCACTTGGGTTCTTCAGTTTTCCTAAAAAGAGAGCTCATTGTGTTCACATATGGATGCTGTTTATAAATACAGAGAAATATTATTAGTTCCATTCTGCAGAAAGGTTAAGTGAGATCATGACTTTCTCAATGCATGGCTTCAGTGCAACACTGGGCAAAATTTATTCAAGCCATTATTGCTGCTGTCAAAGTAGGTGAATTTCTAAAACATTCTGAAAACATACAGTTAGAGAAGTAACAGCAGGCTGGATATGCTTCAGCTGTTAAAATTATGTGGTACTTCAATGATTATTTCAAGCTAAACATTAAGATTCATTAGAAGGATCTGTTGAAAAAACTTATGAAGCAGCAAACTGTTGTGCCTATTAGACTATTACTTTCTACTATTTCAGATGTAACATAAACTGGATTGGAAGAAGCAGAGTGGAAAACCTCTTGCTTAACTGACATCTGAAAGTCAAAGACAGTGGCTCTAAAATGAAATATATTGCTTGGATTCTAGCAGACTAGCCAAAAATATGGGAAAAAAAAAAAAAGAACAATTAAGATTACAAACCCAATATACTTCTATTGAAACTTCCTTTCCTTTTTTTTTTTTTGAGAAATTTAAATAGTACACAGTAAATTAGATTTGATTTTTGGCAAATTATGCTTTGATACTGCATTCAGCAAGCGCTGGCTTCAATCAATGTCACACTAGAGCTCTGTTATGCTAATAGATGATATGGAAATGAGATGGTTGAACATGAATAGAAAGCACAGGCCATGTACAAGGGGGCTTTGAGATGAGGGGATGGGGGGACCCTAAGGTTAATCACATCATGTTCAGAACTGTTTTTACAGCACAGAACAGTATTCAACTGCAGGAACTAAAATGGAGATAGAAAAGCATGAGCAGTAGTGAGAATTAGTTATGTTGTTCAAAATTGGAAGAGTGCATTCTGTTGCACTCTTTTAGAATGTTGGTGGTTTATGCATGACTGAATGAATATTTTATGCTGTTAATAAATGTATATGAAGGTAGCCCCTGCTCTGATGTTAAAAAGCTTTAAAAAATACCAAAAAAATTGCTGCATATTATTTCAAAGGGATTTCTCAACTCTACTCCAATCTTAATAGTTAGCAGAATCTCTAATCTGATAGGATGGATTTCATGCATTTTTTTCTTAGCACTGCTGCTGAATACTAAAGGTTACACTGAGTCAACAGCAGCTGATAAAGCTGCTGATGCAGAAAAGCTTGACTGAGACAGAAAGTTCATCCCTTGTAGGTGAACTCTGGTCATCTGATAAGAAATGTGGCAGAAGACTCAGAAGGGGAGGGGAAATTTAATATATAAAAATGTGAATTCATAGCAAAAAAATACATTGATCTCATATCAGGTACTAGCAACATTTTTTTTTCCAATGACAGTTTTCACAACTGACATTGTGATTTGGAGTTGACATGGAATTCAATGATTCTACAGGAATTTTATTATCATAACTTGCTCACAATACCTTCCCCAGACCAAATGCCCTTGGGTTCATATATTATATTGGTGATTTTAACTAAAAGTAGATATTGTAGCAAGTTTTTTTTCTTATATTTCTACTGCAAGAGACAGGATCAATATGAAGACAAATTGTAGGAAGTTCAACAAGGCCAAGTGCTGGGACCTGTACTTAACTCACAACAACCCCAGGCAGTGCTAAAGGCTTAGGGAAGAGTAGCTGGAAATCCTCCTAGTAGGAAAAGACCTGGGAGTGCTGGTTGACAGTGACAGAACAGGAGATAGCTGTGCCCAGGTGGCCAAGAAGGCCACTGGCACCTGGCCTGGATCAGCAGTGGTGTGGCAGCAGGATCAGGGCAGAGATTGTCCCGTGCTGGGCACTGGTGAGGCCACACCTCAATCCTGTGTTCAGTTTTGGGCTCCTCACTGCAAGAAGGACATTGAGGGGCTGGAGTGTGTCCAGAGAAGGGCAATGGAGCTGGGGTAGGGTCTGGAGCACAAGTCTGGTGAGGAGCAGCTGAGGGAAGTGGAGGTGTTTAGCCTGGAGAAAAGGAGGCTTGGGGAGATCTTGTTCTCTACAGCTCCCTGGCAGGAGGAGTAGCCATGTGGTCTCTTTTCCCAGGTAACAAATGATAGGCCTAGAGGAAATGGCCTCCAGTCGTGCTAGAGGAGGTTTAGATTGGATTTTAGGAAAAATTTCTTCACCAAAAAGACTTTCAAGCAGGCTGTCCAGGGAGGTGGTGGAATCACTATCCCTGGAAGCATTTAAAAGATCTTGAAGGTCTTTTGAAACTGAAACAATTCTATGATTCTACCAGGGAATATGAGAATTTATTCAAACCTCACTAAAGCTGGTAGAAATTCTCCTTTTGGCTTATGTGGACTTTGGATCAAATCCATTGGAAAAAATAAGTATTACAGGAAATGAATGACAGCAACAAATTTCAAGGGCTTAAATTACAGATGTGACAACCTTTAATTACAACTAATTTCAATTGATAGTGAACTGCACATGAAATTCATCATGGAGATTACTTAGGCAAGCTAAAGTGATAAAGATGAGGGCTTCATTTTAAACTGGAATTGTTTATCATCCATCAATATATTCCTGTGACTGGTTCAAATGGGGCAAGGGGAAAGATGCCGACTTGTAAATATTCTAAGCAAAATTCAGATAATGATAGGGGAAAAGGCTCTGAGGAAGAAGTAGAAACACATGAGCTAGTAAAGTATCAAGATTCTCTAATACTCATTTCTGCTTCCAGCAGGGAAGAGACAGCAGGCAAACCTAGGATTTCTACCTACATTATTTTTCAGCATTGTACATTTGCAGCAATCAATTAATTTCATTTGAACTATCAAGGTTACACCTGGTACAATTCTCAGCCACTCTGTCTGCAGCTAAGAGAGTCAGCTGGCTGACAAGATCATGTTGCCTTCCCCAAACTGCTTTTTTACTTTGGAATACCCATCAAATCTTATTTTGCAAATACTTGGAGCTGGTATCTCAGTGCTCCTCTCAAATCCTTACTGCAGTGACAATATTCATGTGGCACTCTCAGCTGCCTTTGATACACATGGATATTTTAAGAGATCGAACTCAATTCCACTCTTACAAGTACAAATCAAGACTTGCCTTTAAGACATTTACACAGAGGACAGGAGAAGCCTACAGAGCTCCATCTAAAATAATATGTATTTTCAAAAGGGAGGTAACCCTTGACACCATCTATGGAATAGAACTACTTATCTGTAGGATTGCTTTTCTGGTTCCTGGCATCAGCTAAGACAATTGAAGACTGTACAGGAACTCTTTAAAGAAAAAAATTGATCCTCTAGCTTCCTGTGTCATTGGCTAAATTTGTCTGGCAGATACTGGAATTTTAGATGGTTTTAATACAAGCACAAAATAACATTGTAAGATCCTATTTATACACTTTGTAACCATGTTTAGCATGAGCTGTCAAGAAATGCAGATACGAAAGTCTAGAAATTTTAAAAATCTTTTGCAAGGACACTATTGCTGATGGAGTAAATAGAGGAAAACAACATAGGTTCAGCCTCAAACTCTAGAAACCTGGGCTGATTCAGCAGTTCTTCCCTCAAAAGTTCAGATCATCTTAATGGGTACTGAAAGTGATGTGTGGTTGTTAGAACACAAAGTTATTAGTGCATTATCAGCTGTGACTAATGATAAATCAAGGGTGTAGCCTCTGACACAGGAGCCATTACAGAAGACAGAGAGGATGACAGCTTAGGCCTATTACTAAATCAGATCTTTCTTATCAAGGATAAACTAATGGAAGCTAAGGATAATAATTCTCTTTAAAGAGAAAAGATATCTCAATCTTATGGTGTGCTCCAATGATTAGGTGTGCTCACACACAGGGAAGGCAGTAACTTTTTAGCACACGAGTTACAACTGAGTTACCTGGAAAATGAGTCTCCTCTCTTATTCTGCCATTCCCTAGGCTGAATGAGAGCAGTAGCCTTTGAAACAGATGCATAAATCTCATTTGGTAGATGATTTTTGTTTTGGTCTGTTTGGGTTTTTTTTTAACTATATCTTCTTTCTTGTCCATTTATAGTGTTCTCTGTTTTCCATGATTTCTTCTTCAGGAGAACAGTTCTGGCACAAAAATGAAGACTGGGTAGATTGTGGGGATAACAAGAGATTTATGAAGCTCTTTGCTACACCCATTAAATTAATTTAAAACCACATGTGTGGAGGGGGCGTTTGGTTTGGAGTCTTGTGGAAAGCAGCTTCCCATAACCTAGGGAAGCATGGATAATCCATGGCTTGGGTACCACTTTTAACACTGACACTGCTTCAAAACTAGTTCTCATGTGTCCTGCAACAACAAGTCAAATACACAAAGGCAGAAGCACATGGCACAAGTGGGGAGAACTTTTGGCAGGTTGAAGGAGAGGAAACACTGAGGAAGAAGAATCAGAGCAAGAGAGAGGGAGCAGAGGGAATTATTACCAGGACCAGGTCTCCTGTAAGTGTCCTTCACACTGCTGCTGTCTCATGGAAACTGAGAAATTCCTTTTGTTTTGGTTTGTTGCTGTTTTCAGATGAACCATGTGTAAACACAGCATTATGAAAAGAGCACACTTTGATCATTTGAGGATGCTAACCCTTCTTTCATACTAATTGTTCTAATTTTCAATTTAAATTCAGGTTCTGAATTTCGCATATAACAAGATTTTTATCCTTCAGTTGCTCTGAAACACTGAAGCAGATAATCTCTTAAAGCATGGAAGCATAAACATTTTTTCCTTCTTTGCAAGAGGTGAAAGAAGTCTAGAGAATCAATAAATAAAAACTGCTAGCTGTCCTAAATATTTTGATACACAGAATCTCTCTTTTATCCCTGGATGACCTGAAAGAATGAAGTGGGATAAATCTGCATGGAGGAAAAAAAGATTTGTTCTTCATTCTTCCCTAGGACTAATGTCAATAAAAAAACACACTGAGAATAACTACTAAAAAAAATTCAACTCTGCCTCCTACATAGCCAAAAAGAAAGGCATCTACTTTCCACTCCCCCATCCCATTTTCCAGTGCTCTGACTTCAGCAGCGGCACTTTTCCTGGGTTCCTTCTCCTCTTTGTTTTACTGTGCATTTAAATATTTAGTTTAAATATCAGTCTTAATTTCATCCTAGCATTAGACTGTAGCCTATTCTCATTTAGTTATACATCTCTATTTTATTATACCTTGTTCAATCACCTCTTTTAAGCAGCCCTGGAATTTTACAGATGCTGCTGAAAAATCCCATCTAGAAAGTTTTTTCATTTAGTTTTGGTGCACAAAAAGAAAGGGAGCATTGGTTCTGTCTGCCCAATAACTCCCATTACTCAGGACTTTCTCTACTTTAAACAATGCTTTGTAATTTTTTGCCTTTCCCCAAGTGCCTGAGATTCAAGGTTTACCTTTTGCTCAGATCACATAGAAAAGATGTGCTCTTCTAGAATCTTAGCACTTTAGCCTGCTTGATTATGCAAACTATACCCTTAGGGGATGGCTTGTGCTGCTCTTACTTTATGTGAGTTTACCAAACAAAACAAATTATGCCAACAAAAAGACATGTAATATGCCTTGATTCCTCTTTTCAGGGGAGATAGCAGGATGGTTTGTTGACAATATGTTTAAAAAGCAGTCCTTTCTGATAGAGTAGAATTTCATCAAAATAATGAATGCAATCTGGTTAGCTCCTTCAAAGAGACATGAATTCACATGCTGCAGAGAAGGGCTAAGGAGATGATGAGAAGGGTAAAGGGGCCAGATAGGCTCAAAGGCTACATCTATAGTGAGAAAGGTGACAAATTCCTGGTTTGTTTACCCTTGAGAATAAAGAAGGCTGAGAGGAGATACTCTACTCAGTTTGGGACACTGTTAAATGGAGAAAAAGGAGAGAGGAACAAAATATGATTATTTATTCTGACTGACAATGTTAACATTCAAGGAATAGGACAAACAGTAGTTTTGCTGTTGAGTAACACTGAGATCACATCCAAGCTGTAAATTGGCTGGCAGCAATAAGAGCAAAGAAAGTAAAGGGAAAAATGAATAGATTAATGTATTGATTTCCACCTTCCTCTTGGAGGAAAGGTAACCAATTACTCCTTTTACTGAAAAGAAGGGAAAAGCTTGGGAAGAGCAACAAATCAACAGGCTTTTTTTATACACTAATCTTCAAAAACTTATGGATATACTCAGAACTCAGAAGCTAAAGAAATAGGAAAACAATTCCCACTGATTTGAGCATGCTTTGAAAAACTTTGAAAGTTAAAAAATAAAAGTTATGCATTAAACTTGAAACTTCCCCAAGCTAGAGCTCAGCAATTAAAAGAAAATTAAAATAATGGGACTCTTGATCACTTCCTGTACTTCCTTTGCACTGCGGGAAAAGTAGAAATGCTAAGGACTTCAAGATTTTTAAAGTGGCATTTACAGGCTACAAAAAATTCTAACAAGTCAGCTCCATATTTTAATTTTTTACTGGTATACAAAGCAATCAGAATTTCATTCTACAGCAACCTTTTATCTTTAAATCTGAAGAATTTCTGACTTATTAAAAAATAATGATGTCTTACTCTTTCATTTAAGAAGTCCAAAAAGCCCAATGTCCAGTGTTATCCTTACCCTCTCCTGAAAATTTCTGTTAGTGGTACCAGACAGGCAAGATAGCACATTTTGATATAAATTTGAGATTTCTGTCACTGAAAGATGGCATTGTAGCACCAAGCACCATCTTATCTCTCTCATCACACATTGATCCACATTACTGATATTTTATAAATCCTCAGTGTCTCAAGTGAAAGTAATATGTTAATGTATGTAATAAAAACAAAGGCATTCACTGTATAGAGACTTCCCTTGCAAGAGTCAGAATAAAGAAGAATAAAGAGAATTCTTTCTCACTTACCAATCTGAACCATCTGAGCAATATCACAAAACCTAATACAACTTTCTGTAAAATACATCCCTTTCTATTGTTTTTCATGCTGCACCACTCTTAACAGACCATTAAGTCATGCCAGGCTGATTTATGTAATGAAAACTTCCCAGTGCAGATTGAAATGCATCATACAGTCATATTGCACTTAAATGCCAATAGACTGCATTTAACTAACAGGAAATTTGGGAAATTCATGGCAGGTATGTTAGCTGTCTCTTCACTATCATGACAGAGAAGTTCAGTTTTTGTACTTGGTCTCCCTTTAGTCCCTTAGCTAAGTTCAAGTACCTCACTTCGATCCTGGTGGCAAAAGTATCCAGGTATATGCTGCAAGTCTTTTCTTTTCGGAAGATGAGCCACAGCACATGACAAAAAACTAAGTAATCTTGACTTACTGCAAAGCAACTGACATGGAAAGAACTCTATTTTCACTGGATTTGAAAACTGAGTAGTACTCTGTCATCTGAATGACTTTTGTTTCATTAATAAAGAAGTAACTGGGACATCAGAGAGATCTTCATAGATATTCCATTTGAAGGTACTCCATCTCAAAGCAGTACAGCAACTGCATTTGAAAAGAGGGTCAGCGTTACTGAAACTTTTGGGCTCTTCCCAAGTATTGTGCTTCTTTCAGCAGCTATGCTCCTGCCCAAGTGCCATATGAAATACAGCAGAATGCAAAAATGAGAAAATTCTAACTTGCTCATCTGGAAAATCTACCTAATCAGTGAAATAACTATAGAAATGGTCTAAATAGGGATAAATATCTTGTTTCCTAAACCCATCTGTTGTAAATCCTGTCAGAAATCTTTTCAAAAGGTTATAAATAATCTATTTTAGAAACAGGCAGCACATTTATTCCTAGCAGCAAATTCAAACATGATGAGTAATCTGGCACAGAGCTTTTAAATTCACCAGCTGCCACCCACCTCAGGCAGCATCATACCTCATTTTATCTGTGTATTATGAACCATTTGTTAATCAATGCTTGAACCCAAGATAGTCATTGGTAATCCCACTCCTGAATTTTCCACTCAAGCTGAAATTAAAATAAAAATATCACACCTAACAGAGTACAAATATTTGAAACAGGCAAAAACTGACTAGAAAACAAAAATTATTCTGTTTGCAAAAAGAAATACAAATCTAAATCATTAAAAATATATTTCTCTACTCTTCATTGGAAAAAAAATGTTTGGTCTTGTTTAAAACCTAATAAAGGCAAAACATGTCTGCTTTGAAATGGAGACAGTGATGGAAGATAGAAGTATCTAGATAATTCTCTGGTGTCATCAAAAAATGTAAACTTTGAAGTATTCCCCTGCATTTTAACATATACATAATATACAAATATACATCTGTTAAAATGTCATCTTTCTAGAAAGCTGTGAGCTAATTACACGAAGTAAGGTTTTCTTTAGCTTCCTTTAGGTAAGGAGAGGTATTTTTTCTTTGCATTCCAGTTAAATTCCTGAACAAAAAAAAAAAAGCTACAAGATTTGACTCCCTGAGCTCGCTAAATGACAATTTTAACAGAAGACTACTTGGGTTTCTTGGTGGAGAGGGAAGTTACTTTGGTTTGACCTTAAATTTCCAAAAAACCAGGATGGGTAGCCGCCTTCTTTGCATATTCTTGAATGAAACAGAGCAGTGAACTGCACAAATTAATTTTATTTCAGGTACTTATGCAACAAACCCAATACAGGTACACACAATCACTGTCACAGGCACAGGATGAGATTAAAGCGATTGACTCTGATCTGCTAGTACACAGCAATCCCCACATACACTTGTATGGGAGTTCTATGTCAAACATCTTCAGGGTTAGACTTATTTACTCAACAGTCCTTTCATAAGTCACAAATATAATCACTAAGTTAAATAATTTGATAAGGACCATATGCCCTTATATTAATTATTTCAAGATAACCATTCTAATTTCAGTTTCCTAAATACATTCTGTAAAAGAATAAATTCTTTGTCACAGTTGTTCTCTTTCAACAAAATAAAATAGCCTAGGGAGGGAAAATGTGTAATTGACCATTACACGATCATACAATCATATACCTGGACATAAAGTAACTTGAGACCAAGACCTGCTATATAAGCTTTGGAGATGGAATCAGGGATGACTTAATGGCCTGAAAATTTTTTAAAAAGAATCAGTACTGTGAAATGAGACACTATCAACACTGCTGAAACCTATAATTTTCTTGTGAATCTCCAGTCATTTATTTTATGTAGTTTTCACAGAGCTTGAAACAGTCTCCGCTTTATATTTTTTTTTCCTTGCCTGTCTTTTAAGAGTCAGCAAAGTAAAAAAAAAAAGTACTGCTTGCTCTACAAGCAAAATACTTTTAATATTGTGGCATTTCTTAGTAAATGAAGAAGCACTCTAAATTCACGTCACATTTGCTAAGCACAGTAAAATTTTCTCCTGAGTTTACTGCAGTTTTACACTTCTGCAACTCCTGGGAAAGAATTCCTTGAGAATGAGCCCATTGCCAAATACAGTAGTGATTTGGGTTTAAAGCTTGCTATCAAAATCCCAAATGGAGAAGGGTAAATTTCTATTCTGCACAGGGAATTCTCCAGGTGTGGATAAGCCATGCTGTGACTGTGAAGGTATTTGGCTTGGTTCCATGGATGTAAGTTCATAAGATGGGATCACCCTAGTTCTGGAAACAGAGGCCTAACCTGGATTTTATCTTTAAATTACTCCAGTCTTTCTTCCTCCAAACTTAGAACAGTAAAGAGCTGAGATGAATTGAACTCAAAAACTTTAGTCAAATACATATCTAACAAAAGTAAATAGAGACCAAACCCCTCATCAATCTCCATAAACACCAGTACTGACTTTTTACACTAATTAAAAAAAAAAAATCAGAGTTACCATATTATTATTCTAAAAGATACATTTAAATACAAACTACAAATATCAGAGGAGCAATGCAGCTCATTAAACTAAATCCATGTAGGCACAGAGTAAATATTCATGAAAGAAAATTGAATCATACATTTGGAATACTTCTGAAGACCAGAAGTGAATTTCAGCTACTGACAGTTGCAAATTTTCCATTATCCTCAGTAAGATTTTTATGCATTTACAGAATTTTGAAGGCACAGGAAATAATACAATTTTCAGCGTGGGGACTTAAAACCTAGAGGTTGTCTTCCTCACGACCTGTTATTCAAAACAGCCTGAATCTTATACAGTGCACTCCAAACTGCACTGCAAGATGACCCAAGGGCAGAAACAAGTGATGAAGTTCCTCAGCAAGCACAGAAATCTACTCCATCCCCTTTTCAATTTCAGGACTTCTTCATTTCAGAACTCTTAGAATGATACGATACAAGAAAGACAGGACATGCAAAGCCTGCGCTTTTATTGCTGTGTAGGAAAAGCAGGATGAGCTGATTGTATAGGGCTTGGGAGAAGCTCACCAAAGTCAACACAATCCTTTCTGTTGATCTAAGTGGCTTTTACACCAGGCCCAAAACCAGACCAGTAAAAGCATCTAAATGAGTGACTGGGGCTCGGTACTGGCACACCCACCCCGTTTCACCGACCGGTACTTGTTGGTGGTTTGGCAAACGTGCTCGTACACGACACAGTAGGAAATACAACGTTTGGAAATAGCACTTTGGCAGACAAAACCACTTGCCTGGTGTTAGACAGGTACAACTATAAAGCGCTGGCTGCTTATTCCAGCCAGTGAAATGCTGTTGCAAATGAAAGATGAAGCATTGCATGAAGCCATGCTAAAATGGATAGAAGGATGGTTACTTACCAACGGGGCGAGCTGTTGACATTACAATGGTGTAGTGAGAACATAAAAAGGAAATTTAAAAAAGAAAAGAATATCTGTCAGAATGCATGACGTGTAATGTTACTTTCCACTATGGATACTACCATGATTGCTAACCCCTCAAATGGCAGCCTAAGTCAGATGTTCACTGCTGTTATTGTGCCACTATCATCCCATTTACTTGAGCATAGCATCTGAACAAGCTGACTGGAACCATTCTCTGAGAAACATTTTTATTATCTTCGCATGCCATCATCAAGTATCATTGTTAATGCCTGATAAAAGAAAAATTGCATTGCATTAGCACAAACTTTTAGATCCCAATGAACACATCAATTTAAGTCTCACACTGCCTAATGTCATACAAGGCATTTACTTTCTGAGTCAAATACCAAATGAATTTTAAGCATGACCAGTCAGTACAGCAGTAAGGGCTACAGAAAGCCCAGGACAGTTTTTCTCATTCAATAATGGGCATGAAAGCTTACAGCACAGTGCTTTTTCATCACTGACAGTGCTGATGAAAATATAACAAATGGGCTGAAATAGCCACAGGGACTTCAACCCAGAACTTCCCAAATCACTGCTTAGGTAACTTCTACTTCCTAAAAAAATTGCTGTTAAATGATTGACAGGTTAATACTGTTTCAGGCTGATACAGAGATTGAAAGTTGCTGCTGCAACAAGTGATTTCTTGGTTATAGAACAGCCCTTCATTATACTTGTGCTGGGGAAGAGAGCTGTCAGTCCCTCTGCTAATAAAATATAGACATCTCTTTCAGAAGAGCTGAAAATTTGGACTTAAAGTTGACTCCAGGTTGCATCTGTGTAGGCCAAGCTTCCCTTATTTTATCAGGAGCAATAATTGCACATTTCTGAGCAATGGCACAATTTTTTTTTTAAGAAGATTACCAGCCCTGTGTGCTTATGGGCAGGCTAGGGTCAAATGTAAGACATGCAAATTCTGAGGTAACAGAGCTTGTGAGGGCCTTCTTAGTTCTCAAACTTTCCATGGCTCTGTCCCCATTTCATTTAACTACGTCTAGTCTGCTGCCATTCTCACCCATCATCTGTTGGAGCACTTCTTGGCTTCCAGAATTAGGGACATATTCCTTCTTCTGCAGAAAGATGTGGTGTAAGAGTGATACACATCTTTCCAAGAGAGAACATGGAGTCTGAGCCACAACTCTGATTCTGCTGTTGTTTGTGACAGTGTAATGCAACTTTCCTGACTGCATCCCCATCCTCTCTGGTTTAGGAAGATGGAGCAGTGAATGAGGGAGCTAAGGATTACATGGTTGTTGTCAGGTGTGCAGGTGTCATGGAACTACATGACACCTGTACGGTCCAAGACAAGCTCAAAGTAAATTTTGAAACGCTAAGTGGTTTTGCTCCTTAACATGACATGTTAAAACCAGTGTCAGACAACACTGTTAATTAAGAATTCAGAATTAAAGTTTTCTTTAATTAAGAAGTCCATTGTTCATCATCCCCTTAAAGTCAATGGGAGATTTCCCAGTCTTATGATTTCACAAAACTCTGAGTAATAGCTTTGTTACTCTGAATTTCTTGGTTTTTCTCATTTTCTGTCATACCCTGAACGTATAGTATGTTTCTAATATCATGGCTTCCTTTGTATTGAATAAACATTATGTATTTGACTGTAAATGACAAACCCAAGGGGAAAAATACACAAGATAATGAAAACATGCTTTTACTGAGAGAAAATCGATTAAATTACACATTTCCTTGAGTTTTTTTTCCTTTAATTTCATTGGGTTCAAGCTCCAGTGATTTCAAAGCTTTTTTTTTTTGCTGGGTTCTAGCTATTGTTTACATTAAAAGTCAGGGTAGCATATCCAAAAGGCTTGCTCCAGTAATGTGCACAGTAGACACAGTTCTAGGAGTGTTTAAAGGCCAGGGAATTGGTACCAGAATTACTGGACACTCTGATCCTGCCTGTGACAAAGGAACAGAGTGAGACCGTTTCTGGGAATTGGCAGTGGTGACTAACTTTCCCATATTATAAAAGGGAAGAACAATCTCTTTCACACCTATTTCTTCAACTTAAAATGGGAAGAGCCATATTGTCACTTACAGTCTAAAGTGACCACTGAGGTAATACGTCAACAGATTATCACAATGCTGTCTTTTCTTTGTTACATACTAACACCTCTCCCCCTACAAAGCCACTCAGTGGCTTTTTTTCCCCCTTTGAATTCAGCAAATTAAACTGAACTGTGTCCATGCATTAAATGGATGGAAATGGAAGCTGGCCTCTTGGGTCAGTTGACCCCAGTTCTAATAAAGCAATCCATTGAGACTTTGAACATTTGATTTAATGTGTATGAAAAAAGGAGGACAGATAAAGCTAAAAATGTTTTTATTAACCTTTCACAGCTCTACTGAAAACTGTCAGCATGCACCACTAAACTGTGAAATAGTGTCTGCCTGATATCCATTGTGCCAAATTGCTGCTTATCTTTTGGAATGAAGTAATAACTATTATATTCTATTTACTCAAATAGAAATATTAGCTTACAAACTTTTTCTCTCCCCATAATATTTAGTATGTCTATACGTACTGTCACGAAAGATATTTTGGCAACTCATTATTTCACTAGCCTTAAAACCTCCTTACCAAATCAAAGAGCAGCACATAAACAGTGAGTGGATACTAGAGACCACAAATGTTTTAGGAGAGAATAATTAGTCTTCACCTTGTAATACTTTAAAAATTTAATTAGGATTTTCTCTTTCCTTTGGCTGTGGTTTATTTTTTGGATAAAGGGTAGTAGTAGAGAGCTTAATTATGGCAGAGCTAATCCCATAATAATATTATCTGTATTATGTTTGTCATTAATAAATATAGTTACCCGACTCGTTATACTTCTTAGAGAAAGAAACGTGACTAACAGCCTAAACTGATGGCTCACATATTCATGTCTATGCCCACGGTTATGTAGTGCTTGCTTATGCATATATGCATCTGCTCTTCAATAAAAACACATTGGGACAGAACTTTAACTGCAGGGGGATCTTATCCCACTGAAATCAATTAAAATTTCGCATGAGATATCAACAGGACCAGGATTTCACCTGTGCTGTAAATCAGTGCGGCAGCCACCATGGCAAAGGGTGTGTGGAACCCAAAGAAGGGCAGGGAAGGATGGGGCCCATCCCAGCAGAAAGCAATTATCCGTGTAGGACACGGGCCCTGCCTCTGCAGGAGCACTCACCTCGCACGGTGAGCGTAGCAGAGGCTTCCACTTTCCCAACTCGATTCTCGGCAATGCAGGTGTAGGTTCCTTCATCCATGCTCATGGCTTTCTTAATGCGCAGGGTGTAGTCGTCTTTGATGTCATACCTGTGTCACAGCAAAAGAGTGAAAACTCTTTTTGTGGGCAGCAGAAATGGACAGAAGCTATCACCTGGAAAACGCCAGTCTGAATCTATTTTGGAGCCAACTTTGGAAGATAAATTATTATCCAGCATTAGATAATTCCATGAAGCATTAATCTCCATGACAGTTTTATTGCACTCTGCATTAGTTAGAAACTTTACATAAAATTAGTATTGCTATGTTCAGTATTAGGGCTTTATTAATAATATCATTCACTTTGTCCTTGATCTAGAGCAATAAGATAAAATTAAGGTATCAGACATCAGTTATCAATACATGACAGGTCAGGTTTATCGCGCCTTTAACTGTGGGAGCTACACATTTTACCTTTTGCTGATCTGGAAATTTCCTTTTATATACAGTTTTCCCCTACAGCAGCAATCCCTTAGGGAATGGTAAATATGTTGGTAGGATCTCATACTACCCAATTGCAAACAATAAAAAATATATTCAGGCTCTGGAAGGTGACATTTATTGAAGAGGCACATTAAAGCAGATTTATCAATTTCACAGAAATACAACAAAACAATTCAATAAGGGTGGACAATGACATTTTCTCTTTCTTAAAAGAAATTAGGAACAATTCAGTTGTGCTTTGTCCACTTCTTTGTTTTTACTGTTGAAAAAATTCTAAAACTTTAAGTTTTATACATGAGGATGTATAAAAGTTACTTAATGTAACTTTGTTTTTACTGTTGAAAAAATTCTAAAATTTTAAGTTTTATACATGAGGATGTATAAAACTTACTTAATGCAACATACTCTAATATGTAGTAAACACTTATTCTCAAGGCATTTTGACTGATTATACCCAGAAAAATATTTTCAGCTAAATTGTTATTATCCTGCAGAAGCCATGCTTAGCAAACTTTTTTAGGCTCTGATCCAAAGCTCATTAAAGTCAGCAGGAGACTTCATGTTGTATAAAATATCTTTGGTTGCCAAATCAGGAAAACCCTGGTTATCAGCATAGATACTTTACCCTTTAAATATTACTTTGTCAAATTATTTTCCACAACATCCCTTCTTGATATGACACATTAACTCACCTTGAATCTAGACTTGGCTTTGGATTCACATGTATCAGTGAAATAGGAACACTAAACTAAAGACAGATCTAGACTTCAGGAGGTGTCAATACTATTTCTCACTGTATACACAGTCATGACATAATTTTAGAAGGATTCATTTACTTTCTTTTTGTTATGCAGGAATGGCCTTATAGACTTGTACAGGAAACTCATTGAAATCATATGGAAAAGCACCCTTAAGTGTTTGGATGAGTAAGGACACAATGCAACAAGTCAGAGGAATGTTGTCAGGCTCTATGAGCATTTTTAGATCCTTTGGGAAAGTGAAACACAACTTTTTTTGTGTACATAACATATATTGCTATTGGTTCCTTTAGTATAGGTTTGTAGAGAGAGCACCATGCACTAACAGACTTCAAAGCATCTTAACTCAAAGATCCCATATGGTGAAACATTTACATTTCTATTAGGTCTAACTAAAGCTCACAACATCAATTAGAGCATTCCTAGCAATTCCAAAAACAAAGAGCAAGTCAAGAAATCTTTTCACACTCACCACTATACAACTTCTTTCTATATTCGGTAGGTCCATTCTATCAATTAGCAAGGAATAATTTAATAAAGAAGAATTTGAGGCTAACCATTCTGTCAGAGTTAACATAAACACATATAATTCCCATTTCCTTGGGAGTTACATTTAATTGTATGTATATGCAGTACCTCAGACTTAACTGATTAATAGGAGATATGCCAAGGGGAAGAATAAGTAAATAGATGTCATGGCAAACTTTAGAAACTTGTAAAGATAATTTTTTTGCCAGCATAGTGCCATTGGTAGTGGTGAGAGGGCAGGTAGTTACGATGTTAGAGAACTTAATATGCACCTTATGGAGAGCTACACATCTATTACAACTACATTCAACAGCCACATGCAGCTAAAGAACATTTCCTCTAGACTGCTCACAAATTATGTCATTTTGCATGCTGTGCTGCATTAATCAATGGCAAATAAAAATCACTGTTTTCATAAGACAGAAAGGGCAAATTGTCCCCCTTAAAAATCTCAAGAATCTGACAACATTATCCTACAATGATGGAGCAGTTATTTGTCTTTGGTGATTGCAGAGTTGCAGATGAGAGTGAATGCTTATTTTCTTGACATGAGGCCAGCTCTAGGAGACTGAAAATATAAATTTGTATTCAGCTCCTGTATGATGAGGAAACTAAGAGCAGTTGTAATATAAATATGAATTGGACATCAGAATTAGTAATTAGGGCTATAAAGCTGGGAAACATTTAGCCATCTATGTAATTGATTTTTTTTTTAATACAACAGATAACATCCCTGTGTTTCACTTAATGCTGCCGAGAGCAAAACAGCCAAGCAGCAGGACTGTATCTGAGAGAGAGGCTGCCTGAACTGGGATGCAGGCAGGCTGCGACAAGGAGCTCCAGCATGCTGTGGGCTGCAGCTGACTCACTCTGCTTCCTGTCACGGATGTGCTGGTGCCGGCATGCCAGCCAGCTGCCTCCGAGGCTCCGGCAGCCTTTATCCCTGCACCTGCCAATCGTGCACATTGTGCCAAGGCTGCTGGGTGGAGGAACCAGCTGCGTGGCATGCCAGGACGCAGGGTGGTGGCTACAGCCATCAGCTCCCACTTGGGTCACCAAACAGAGGGTGACATAAACATGTCACCGTCATGGTCCAGTTAACAATTACTTCAAGGACAGGTTCATCTCTCCCAGTCTGTTCCTCCAACAGGCCATACTTTTGGACCACCCTGACAGAACATTGCCATCTAGCAATTAGATTCATACGTGGATGGACCCGTGGGGTCTTAGAACCATCTGCTGTCCTGCAGTACTGATATGCTGCCCATCAGTCATCTGTTCCACTAACACTGTCCCCAGAAGTCACCACAGTTCAGTGAAGAGCTTTGGCAGATGAAGCAGACAGGAAGGAGAAAGGAGGGAAACTGACTTTTAGCCTGACCCTCAGCAGCACAAACAAAATAACAAGGTATGGAGACCGAACATCTTTTGAATTTCTCAAGCATCCACCTGCTTAGCCTTGAAGAGTGCCTTGTCTCCTCTCTGTCCTAGAGCCTCAAATCCCCATAGCAAGATGTTTTCACCTCATTTTCTGTGGAAGTTCACTCTCATCTGGATTAGTGCTTCTGAACACTTGGGAATGAGGATCAGGGTCCTCTCTGCTAATACCATCACAGACAGTGTTTACGAGGCTGCTGGATTGACAGTGGGATGGCAGAAAACCAGGGTGCAGTGGTTAAATTGCTCCTTAATGTTGTCAGTAGATGAAGAAGGCCATGTCTTCAAAATACGTGCAGTGTCAAGAAAAAACTTGTGACATATTGCCCAAATATTGCTGACTCCTAGCCAATTAATGCAGCATTGAGCTAAAACCACGGGGCGTCAGACATCAGTTTCACGTGTTTATGGACATCTAATTGATTTTAAGTATTTCTCTTTGTTAAACATTCAGAGGTGCTTAACCTTTCGGTTCAGCCTAGACTTTAGCTATCAGACTGAGCTGGGAGAGGTCTTTTAAACAGTCAGTCAGTCTGTGCCAGATATAAACCAGCCACTTTTGGGCACCACATTACATAATTTCTGTTCTGCAAGTAATAGAGCTGGTCTGCCTTTAATTAAGCGAAAAGGAAGCGGCTGGCAGGGGACTGGCAAGGAAAAAAGAAAGAGAGAAACAAGAGGCACATGAGAAAACACTGCTGGTGAGGAAATTCTAATAGAAATTGGGTGATTTTGAATGAAATCTGGCAGTCTCTGGCACATATGAATGCATTCATTGTTGCTAGTTCTGATTAATGACAGTTGTACAATAGTGTGCTGACAGTCACTGCCATACAGACACAATTTTTTTTGATATGAAACACTGCTGAAAATGCAACCCAATCAGATTTGGCCCCTGAACAACATGTGCTATCATCACTGTACTGTGAATTGAGATTGATTGGTAACCAGCTGTGACAAAGTGGGAGAAAGAGCCTTGTCTTTTTCAAGAAAAGAAAAGAAGAAAAATAAAAAACTGAATTGTGTCAAAACCATTACCATCTGCTCAGCCAAATAGCAAATAAAACAAAACACATTAACTATTTTTAAGTAACACAAACTAATGTACTGAGGTTGAATTCATGTGTTAACTTAAGCATCTAAGAATAAACTTGAATTGAACTGATTTTGTCACAATTGGAATTTTTTCCCCACATTTGGAAGTGTATCTGTTCATACTCAGCCATCAATCTTCCTCAAGATTATGAAATAAAAAAATAAAGGAGAAAGATTTACTGAAGTGAGAGGTATTTAACAATCATATTTGGCGTTTTTTGCATTTGATATAAATTTTCCACAGTGCTTCACAGAATCCCTGGTTTCCATATTTTCAAAAATGCGAATGCACCTATGCATAAACAAAATGCAGCTCTTTTGTTTTTTAACATGCACAGATAGCAAAAATGTATCTGCAGCTGGAGTAATTTCATTCATAAATATCCAAGTAGCCTTAGTAATACAAGGATGTACTTGCTTTAGTGGTGTATTTTAAACTTCACAGAATGCTCTGCTGAACTCAAGAAACCTAACTCAAGAAGTCCTATTTCTTGCTAAAGGGATATTGCAAGAGGAAAAAATCACATCTAAACTGTTAGACTGCTAAAAAATTTGCATTAATTTATACCAGGTATATATTTTAATCTAAAACATTATTGTAAATAAAATATATTAAATAATAAATTGGAATCTTTGTATGTGCACATTGTAGGCTTGCCTTTTTTTTTTTTTTTAAGAGATGGCACGAAAATGACTTTGCTGTATTTTCTTTTGCCTATTTGCCAAACTATTTTGCAGAACATGCACAAAGCTTCAAGATTGCTCACAACATCGATGATTAGGGAGCCCAAATAGAGAGATGCTACTGCCCAAAACCAGGGTAAACAGGAGGTAGTTAAGGAGGCTTAAGCTTCTGTCGCCACTTCGGTTTTGTGGTGCTGGCACTTCAGTTCCCAGAACAGTGCCACAGCTTTTCACTGGCTCCTGCATCCCTGTGCCAGATGGAGGGAGCCAGAGGGAAGCTGCAGTGAGATGGGAAGTGTGAGTTGTTACCTGCTTCAGGCTTGTGTGATCCAGCAGCAGAAGGGAGAGCCTCCATGCCCACTGGCAATGCATATCTGACACAAGTTGAGTTATTTTCACTTCTATCCCATGAAAAAAGAAAGAAGCCCTAATGTATATGGGTGACAGCTTTCTGGGGAAAGATATTGGAGTGTCAGATTTTCTTTCTCTAGCAAAACCTGAATCAGTGACAGTTATGGATATATTTGTATGCACTGGTCTCAAATTACTCTGTTGTGCCCCTGAAATCAAAAGCTGCTTTTTGCTGGGTGGCTCTAAGACACTGCTTAAAGCCATGATATATTGAACTACCAGGGAGCTATCTCCAAGGTGCTGACAGGATGGCTACTCCTCACATCTACATGTCCAGATACCCATTTATTTTTTAGCTCTGCCATTCATGCCAGAGAAAGGTAGAAGACAATGTTATATTACTTTGAATTTCTTTGTGTGATGCATGTCTGTGAACTGTCATATAAAAGTGTTTTGATATTCCATGTTTCCTTATTCTATACAACAAAACAGGAAAAAGAGCTGTGTGACACAGGCTGCTGTTCACTATTGTGATTTTTCTTCAATTATGCTGAGGTTCTGCTTTAGTCCAAAACCTCTTATGGGTTGTGATCAGCAGATTATTTCTATCTGATAGAGTAGACACACTCAATTGCAATAATATAAAACAGAAACCCACATTGCACTGTGTTTTAAAGCAAGGCATTCAGTAAAATGGTCTAAGTCTCATAAAATATGTGTACAGCTGTTGCAGTTACTGGGCCAACATTGGGAAATCATACCTGTTTCCAAGGAAATAGTGTTTTCCAAATTATCTGGAAGCATTACACTCCACAGCACTGCTCTTACATGCAAACAGACAGGTGTGACTGCACATAAATATGCGTAGTCTCTTACAAAATCAGGAGCCACGTGCTCAGAAGAGAACCAAGAAAGCAAATTGAGACTGGTTTTTGATTCTCTTTGAAATAATTTGGAAACAAATAGCAGTTAAGAACAAAACATATGTCTGGGAATCAGTGATTCACTAAATCCCATCTAAACTTATACAGAGATCCTTTACATCTCTGTTTGCACATGGGAGTGTACTCATAGGGAATTACTACATGATAATTATTCAAAATGGGCTTCTGATTTGATTTTAGTTCCAGACAGAGCTCCACATTTCAGAAACTGGAGCTTTGGTGGAAGTGTGATCTAAGAGACCTTGTCATCACTTGGCATGGAGACCTATCCTCCCATCACCAGGAGTAGTCCTTTCCCTCACAGATGAGACACATTTGTCAGGCAAATTTATATTATTAATGCCTATGTCATATATTCACCCCTCAGAAAAGTATCCTTGATGCTCAGAGTTATCTGGTTTTGTCCATTTCAGCTTTTGAAAAATTGAAATGTTATAACATGGACTGGAACAAAGTAAGAGGATTTGACACCAGACTGGCATCATGCACCCACTAAACTTGGCTTGATGCATTTTTTTAACATGAGCACACAGATCATGAGTAGTTTGAGATAAACTAAATTTGAGTTTGCCTGTTTATTATTATTTGCCTAAAGCACATGAAAGATTACTATAAACTTGTCAGAGAAATTAAATATTTCCTAATCTGTATTTTGAATCAGTAACCAACCTTGAAGTGGCAATTAAAGATGAAGTCATGTTAATGTTGTAATGAAAGTGCCTTCAATTGAGCCAGAAGTCATATTCTTAAAAAGTACATTTTGCTAGTTAAGCAATTATCAACACTGAACTTACTGATAGAAACTTGAAATAATTTTTAGGTTTAAAACTTTACCTTTAAAGTGTTTTCACTGACAGTGTAAGTTAATTTGTTTTTAACTCAGATGACAAGTTTTGCATCCCATGAAGAGATGGAATGTGTTAAAGGAGAAGAAATCCCTGCAGGCCAGACATTACAGTAACATCAGTGGTTAGAGCTCTTGAATCTTACTCTCACTTGAATATAACTAAGAGCTTTGTCCTCCCTGTTTTCCTGAGGTTTTCATGGAAAAAAAATGCACAGTTAATGATCTTTCCTTTTTAATTCTATGATTTTAAAGGTTAATAAACTGATAATAGAAAGAAGGCTACCTTAATATAAATATAAATACAGTATACAAACCATGTGATAGCTAAGCTTTTATGTAGTACACTTTGCTTTTTTTGACACTAAAGAAATATTTAAGTACTAGTAGGAGTATTTTGAATGAGATTCTACATTAAATTTCACTGTCTCCTCTTCCTGCAAGACTATTTTTTACTGCAGCCTTCTGTGAGTGGAAAATTCAGATAAACCCATGTTTGAAGCTACCTACAACTGGCATTAAATTTTGTTTCTGAACTCTTCTAGTGACTTCATTAATGCTCTGAAATTTAACTATTTTAGGCTGCAGAATAAGAAAGAATAAAAAGAAATAACAACATTCTTCTGTGACAATACTGTTCCTAGTGCACTGTCAGTGATCACTTCATAGATCACCAATAGTTCACACAGCAGAAAGAGAAAACATGCAGGCAGGAGTGCTAGTTGACACAATTCTTTTATGGCTGCTGTCCATGGAGTTGTAAAGCTATTTTTCCAACCTTGACCCTTATGTAAGCAACTGGAGAGTATTTTCATGAATCTGCAAACAGACTGGCTGAAACAATAGCTCTTCTTCAGCTCTGTGGTGAGAACTGACACTTAACATGAAGCCAATTTAAATGTCACCGTTATTAACTGTTTCTTTGCTGATCAGTCTAGCAGAGCCACACATCTACCACTTTTGCTCACAGCATTTAATACTTCAGACAAATGGAATGGCAGGCAACTCCTGGGTTAGACTATAAACCCCTGGGGTAACTGTGGGATGATGCAATTATAGGACTTTACTCAATGTCAAGTTTTGAGGGATTTAAAACATTAAAAAATGCTGTCATTTAGACATTCACTTGGGCATGTACTCCTCATGCAACTGTAAGGAATACATTTCCACTTGCAGAGTAGGAAGGGTTCAGTGACAGGCAAAATAGCAATCAGAGAAAAGGGATACTCAACCAGAAGTGCTACAGGAGGGGGCACCCCACCATCACTGGGGTACATCATCTTGATGTTATATATACAAAAATTAACCAACCCCTGCATCCATTTTACCTTTCATCACTTCTCTATCTCTAAATGGTATCTCTGATTTTACAGAAGTTTCCTCAAATGGTTCAATATAACAGCTGAAAAGATGCTTAAGCTGCACTTGGCTGAGATCTGCCAGTGCTCACTTGTGCCCCATGGTCTCTGCAAGTTACAGAGCAGCTCTCTCTGTGCCAGACATCTACAACAACATCCTCTGCAAACCGCCTCTCCTGCCTCCAGATGCATATAAGGAAACAAATACCATACTAAACCTCTTTCTTTCACTGTCTCTTTTTGACAAGCTATTAAGAACATCCAATCTTGCTCCTCATAAAGGGACTAATCTCTCCTTAATGCTTTAGCTTAAGGAAAAAAAAGATGGGCATGCAAATCATACAGGATCTAACCAGAGATGACAAATAGTACATGTGATATAGCCAATATGATATAGCATCCTTTTCCTCCAACCCTTCATTTAAAACCATTAATTGTTATTAATTGTTATAGAGATTTGCTGATGTAACCAAAGATTATATTCATTACACTACTAAAACACACTCTTTATTCTAATTAATTTTCAATACACATTAGACTGCATTTTGTTAAAATCTGCACAGATATTAATTCAAAGAAAGCACACAGTGCTGTAGTGTTATTACCTCATATTTCATTGAAAGGTCATTCTCCCCTTGGTTGTATCTAGAGGGGGCTGGAGTTAAATACCTCAATATCCTATCCACAGAATACAAATGAAATTATGGAGCACCACTGTTTATTCTTAAAAATTACTGTCTTGCTTACAGAGCCTTATCTTATGGTCAGGATGTGGTGGGTATGTGCAAGGTACCCACCAAATTTCTCATGAGACCGCAACAGCTCTGCAGACATCAAGGTCAGTGAAGAAGGAGGGGAGGAGGAACTCCAGGCACAGAAGCAAACTCCTCTCCCTGAGGAAGAAGCAGTTGCAAAGACAGACAAGGTGTGATGAACTGACCACAAGCCCCCTTCCCTGCCAAGGAAAAAAGTGGGGGGAGGATGTTTTTTTAAGATTTGGTCCTATTTCTCATTATCCTTTTCTGATCTGATTGACAATAAATTGAATGAATTTTTTTCCAGGTTGAGTCTGTTTTGCCCATGACACTAACTGATGAGTGATCTCTCCCCATTCTTATCTTGAACCATAAGCCTTTCATTATATTTTCTGCCCCCTGTCCAGCTGGGAAGGGAAAAACAGAAAGGTTTTGGGGGACACTTAACATCCAGCCAGGGTCAACACATCACAATGGAGAAATAAAAATGCAAAACCTCTCAGGCTATCAGGTTCTTTTTTGATCTCCTCTTAAAAAATCCAGCTTTTCTTAGTTCATTAGGTCTGCTGTCAGTTGCGTTTAAAACCATTTCAAAGATTTGCATCTGGAAGACAGTGACATATTTTTAAAATGCCTTGTTATGTGCCTAGTTTTGGACTCACAAGTAGCCATTGTGGAAAGCAGAGAAATTAGAGGTGTGCTTTTTCATTAAGCTCTATCAGAAGTGTGACAGACAGCATTTCTGCCCAGGCTATGCATAAGCGTTAAAAAAAGCGGCCAGTTTCAAAACCATAGCAAAACTAACACCTACATAGGCTTGTGCTGTTGCAGCTAACACATATTTTAGAACACATTAACACTGTGCTTTAAGAATATTTATTCCCAAGTAATTTTTAATGAACATTCCTAATCTCCAGCAAATAAGAAACCTTACTGTGCTATTTGTGATTTTCACTGCTGGGTGTTACTGCTTGGTTTCATTTAATAACCTACAATCTCTTAACACTTAGCAATATACCTTGTATAAACTACACACCACTTTCCTTCTGAAGCATCACTCTTGGTTTTTCTGCCCACACTCCCATTGAGTGGGTGGCACATAAATACCTCTCCTTGCTGGTGCAGTTGCCACTTTTCATCTCTAGTACAATATCCATCTAATCAGACAGTGCCTGTAAATGCAACTTAAAAGAGCAGGTCGTAATTTCATTAAAGATGTATTTACTGAGCTAAAACAGCTGTTCCGGGCTGGAATGCAAAAAAAGGCCTATGTGATTGCTACTCAGTCATTTTTAAGGCAACTGAAAAATACATTTGCTGAGCTAACCTCACTCTGCCGAAGAACTGGCACTGCTAACTTCTTCTGTATAAAAGGTTTAAACAGTTATTATAGTGTGTCATAAATTTTGACTTGTAATTGAAAATTTCTTCACTTCCTTAAAAAAAAAAAAGTACTTATTACTTGCTATATAATTACAGACCATGCAGCTGCTCTCCTCAGCTTCGCTAGAAAATTTGAAGACATGAAACACTGTACAAACCTTATTCAAATGTTATTAAATTGCTAGTCATAGATCTGCCACTCTCATACTGTAGGCTCACAAATAATGTCATTTTCTTCCTGTTACCAGGACTAAAATGTAGATGAATGAAAAGTTGATCCAGGCCATATTGAGTTCCCTACCACACAGGAGACCATCAGCTCCTTGGAAGGAAAGTATAAGCTCTATTTTTGCTAGGCATACATCAAAGGGAAAGATACCTGAAAGGTAGCTGGAAAAAAAATTCAATGCATAAAGACAAATTTTATTTAATTTTCAGTAGGTCTTAATCATTATGCATAGCCACAACTGTTTGAGTCACTTTGACACAATCCTTGTGCCATTTCCTTGTGTCACTTATAATGAGAAAAAACTCTATTCATGGAATAGTGAACCTCATGTTGCAGCCAAAGGCATAGGACTGGTGACCCCACAACATCCTGTTCACCTCCAGTAGTTTGACATTAGTCATACTTGATTAACTATTCCCCACCCTTTGTGTACTGTGGAGCCTGTGGTGTGAGGCTGAATTTTTAGAGCAATTAAAATAAAATATACAACATGTGCCTTTGATTCACAATACATTTCAGTCTTGGGTCACTGATTTGAAGTGGACAGCTTCTGGAAAAAGGCTTTACATACCCTAGACTTCACACTGGATTTTGATTCTCCCTGTTGGTGCAATACCAACATTTAGATCAACAAGGTATTAATTTGCTGGGACCAATTTAGGCTCTAACAAGAATTTTAAGCACTGAAGAACATAAATAATTCTTTATCACAATGGTGCAAAAGAACTATGAAAACAGTTATCATACATTACTCACACTACTGTTTTCACATAGTATTTATCATTTGTTTAATTCCTGCCCAGTCATACACAGAGGAGCTCCATAACATATATATATAGTCTGAAATCTCAAGTCAGGTCTACAGGATGTTGGATAAGTAACTTCCTTTGACCACTAGTGAGACCAATATTTCCCAAGCATTTTAAAAACTGCTACTCAAAGAGCCACTTTAAGGTCTTAAATTCAAAATACAGACTATCATAGTTGATTTAGATCATTGGTTCAAAACAACTGAAATTGAGAATGAAGTTTTGCACCATCAGAATAAACTGTTTATTCTCAGATTTGAAGCACAGTTGTTTATATACTCCTGAGGAATTACACAGACAATTTGACAAACAGCCAAATTATTTTTGGCTAAAAATAATAAAGAGTCATGTTTTCAAACATAGTAATTTCTTTAGAAGTTGGGGTTTTTTTCTCATTTAATCCACTTGCAACTGGAGATGCTTAGAGTCCGTCTGGGACCTTTATAATTAGGGCTTTAACAGCCTGAAATTATTTTCCAATTACTACTCAACACACCACTCGGTGTAGCAATACTGTTCAAATTTGTCACCAGAAATCACTGGCATTACTTTTCTCTTTGCTTTCCCATGAGTCACTGAAAAAAACTAAAACAAGGTAAGGTGGAAAAACAGACTAGGATTTCTGAAAGACTATGGATCCGCTATCACTGATTCTGGCACTCACCAGAAGCAAGTTACAGAAACAAAATGCATACAAAAATTCAGTTTGTTCCACTTCGTTGTCACTGAACTAGACACTTCTGAAAGCTGAATCAACAACAGACACATTTAAAAATCTGCTGTAATTGTTGAAACAGGTACCTACTATAATTGTCTTGCAATCTAGAGATGAAGCCAAAATGAAATTGAAAAAACAAAAAGAGACAGATGTGCAAAGAACATTGTTAGCTATAGAAATAGGAAATTTATATTGAAAGTTATAAGAGAAATAATTCATAGATCTGCTCAGAAGTATTTATGCATGTGGGAAGAATAACAAAGGGAAAACCTTGAGGGCTTTATATATCATTGTAGATGTTAAAATGCTTAAAATACAGGAGCTCAGTTTGTCTTTTACCTCAAAAAACAAATCCATCAATTTCAACAATGAGGAATCATTTTGACTTTTTTTCCTAATTTATAAAATTTTGATATCATAATTTCCTCATCCATCCATTCATTCAGACTATACCTGGGCAATTTTCTTCGCTGGCATTTAAAAATCCAGAAAAACACAATAGCTTCTGTTTTAGAGGTTCCAAGCTTAACTTCCTTGATTAAGCACCATGCAGCACAGTTTGGAAATGTTCGCTTTTTGGACAGTGAAGATATGCTAATTTATCTTGCTATATAAATAAAAAATTACAGAATAGATAATTACAGAATATCTAATAGAAGTGCAATCTAACCAAAGACACTGTGGGTTCATCATCAATTACTTCTGCTTTTGAGACCTAGAAGCAGACATGGTTTAAAACAACAGAAGTAGCACAAAAGCAAGAATAAATTACAGATCACAAGGTATTTACTGTGGACTACTCTACAATACATAGTTAAAGAGCAAGCAAAGAGAAAATTCCATCCTGACATCCAAAGGTCTTCTCCTGAAAATAATATTTTGCGTATTACATTTATACACATCTGTCACTATAATAAGCAAAACAGCTATGTCACTTTTAATTTTTTCTTAATTGCCAGAGAATGAATTTTTTTTAAGTGTGTATATATATATATATATATATATGTATCTATATATATATATATATATATATATATGTATCTAACTTACGTAGAAGTTTTTTTTCTAGATTATGTATTTTTCCATTAGTATATTCAACTGTTAGAAAATGTCAGCTACGGTGGGGGAAAAAAGAAAGAGGCATTATACATGTCTACTGCTGAAATTAAAACTGTGCAAAAATAAATCAGTACTCATAGTGCCAGAAAGACTTGTTGGGTTGTGGAGACCTAGGTTCTAATTCCTGTTCCCAGAGCTATTTCCATGTTGAGATTTTTTAATGAAATAATGATTCAGCATCAAAACAAGAGAGTTACAGAAAATGAGGACCAAACACTGCTCTTTCAGTTGAAAGGAGCCAAACTAATTTAAAACCTTTCTGCAGGAGAGACTCCCTTCCCCTACCCACTAAAATTTTCTCCTAGTTTGTTCCAGACTAAATTAATCTTTCTTGAACACAGGGGGCCTGTTCCAGATTTCAACTCTGTTTTACATTTCTGCTAGTCTGGCTTTTTGTTTCCCCAAGAGGAAGGTTTCTCTCCAAGACTTAACAGATATGAACCAAGGAGCCAGCAAAGCCCACCATTCTCTGCTTGTAATTCACCTTGCCAGTGCAACAGAGAAACTTTCCTGCCAAGTTTTCTCTCTCTTGGTATCAACACATAATTCTGAAGGCTACTATCACCATTACAGTCCTAAAACATCTTTACTGTCTCCAATAAATTCACTGAATACCCATGTGCTCACAACACCTACACATCACTTTTCTTTCCTCCACAAGAATCCATTACCTGGACAATTCACCCAGGTTGGGCTTCCCTGCACAGCTGCCTCTGGAACAAGATTTGTAGTGCCAAAGGAGCAGCAATGCGGGAAGTAAATCTTGGACACAATGTCAAAGAACAAACTCTTAGTAGCAGGGATGGATTCCAGCATTGTGCAACAATTGAAATCTGAAAGTGAACATGAATGTGGCTCTTACCTTCCTCTTGGTAAGTCTGCATCATCTTTCTTCCACCGGACTGTGGGTGTGGGATCCCCTTGCACCTGGCACCGGAAATCCACGGCCTCCTCCTCCAGCACCACTTGGTTAATCGGTCGCCTGAGAAACGTGGGCCGCTCTTGAAAGAGACATTAAAATTCCACAGTGAGTCAGAGGGCTGAAATGAACACTTTCTGACTTTTCAGCATCTTGTTGCTTACCCATCCATCAAACAGAAAGGAGGCTGAGCTCCACAAATTCAGACAAGTGGAACTGATGAAGTGCATAAAGAGCTAGGAAGAGGGCTGCCAGGCTGGAGAGGCAAAGGCTGTCCCATCCTGCCCTCCAGCAAGAAGAGGATGGGAAGGAGGACCAGAAGGCAGCCTGTGCCAGGACTGACCGACCACCTGCTGGACAGCAGAGAGGCCTCTGAGGCTGTGCCTTTCCCTGGAAAAGCTGTGGCTCTGCAGCGCTGCACAGACAAGAGCCTGAGCTGGGACCTCCTGCTGCAGCAATGTATGAGCTGCCCATGGAGCCAGCCTGCCTTTGGCAGTGATCAATACCTTGATGCTTCAGAGGAAAATTTAAGCTCTGTGTTATGCACCTCAGGCAATTGTGAACTGTCGTGCACAGGACAGAGATTCCCTGATCCCCATCACCAACTTCACCATGGAAAACCAAATTAAGGTCTGAATAATAACTTGTGTTTACCCTTGTTATGTTAGGCTGCACAGTTACAAATAGTATTAATCACCATAATGCTGTACAGGCCTGCTTAAAATCCAGATGCAGAGCCACAATCTGATCTCAGTTATACTGCTACAAAATCCAAGTACCGGTAATTTCATTTGAAAGGATGTCACTGGGGTTAGTTTCCAAGTTGCCTTTGGAAGGCACAAATTTTGTTCTGTCCTCTCAGCCATACCACACTTTTATTGTCATAAATTATTTATGTAAGTCAAACCATTATAAGGCTGGGTTTATATGAAACAGTATTTCCACTTAAGACAGGGATTTATCCTAAGGACATGTAAAACTGGTTACACACTATGTTTCATATTTCACTCTCAGCAAGTTAAGGGATATGATGTCACTTTAAAAAATTACTCAGAATTCATACAGATGCAAGCAATACCAGACTCTGACTCAGGAAATTTATCTTGATAACTACAGAGCTAATTTTACAGGTTTGTTATGCATGATTATTATATGCAAATAATTTTTTTTAAAGTTAAAAGAACATTATAAAGGTTGAAAAATAAAGCAGGCCACACTTACTGGCAGAATAAAGGCTGTCTGCATGTCTTTTAATCACTTCCCTTCTGTTTATGATGCCTTATGGGACTGGTTGCAATTATATGATCACACATTATTTTTCCCCCAAACATCTTCAGATTGTTGGTATTCACTTAATGAGCAGGTGGTTAATACTTTGCTTTAGTTGTACTGTTTGGAGGGTGGCCTCCTGCCTTACTACTCAAAATGTACTTCAAAGACAGAATTATTAATTTCCTCATGACCTCTATTACACCTATCTTAATGCTTTATAATCACACCACTTCTTTTCACAGCTCCTCTCTGAGGCATGATAGAGATCTTAGAAAGCAAGGTAAAAAGTATCTGCTAAATTTTGCTGCTCAAACTGAGCCACAAAACTGACAATTTTTTTTTTTTTGAGGGGATGGGGAAGCGTTGGATGGAAACGAAGTTTTAATTTTTTGTGTTCAAAGCTCAGCTTCCATTAATTCAACTGCAGACAAAAAGTGTTCATCACTTTCACAAATCGGAGTATCAGTCGGAAAATGAGGAACACAAAACCACCTGTTAGTAATTATGTAAATGAGTGACAGCATCACACAGGAATTCCTTATTAGCAGAGAAACCTATTGGCAGGGGAAAACATATTTTGTCAGCAGAAGAATAGACATGCTCAAGAATCTATAGCACCTTTCCAGATTATAGAGATAAAAGCATGGCTAACGGGCAAAGATTCTTCTCCCCAAGCCATTCCTTTTGTCATATTCCTATTTCTGCCCAGGATCTTCAGATTCCAGCAATGTTTGGGCAAGTAAATTCATTTCTAGCCTCTCTGCTTATATTGAAATCTATATAATTTTAAGTCAGTGTACAAGCCATATCCAGCTCTTTGTAATTTCTCTTTTCAAGTCTGCGTACAAGACCTATCCAGCTGCTGACAGTTTCTTTAGTCATTTTATCTTTTCTTTTAGCCCAGAAATAGCAACTTTTCACACCTGGAACCCAACAAGTTCTCAAGTCCAATTCCCCTTCCAACTACCATGCCTCTCCCTTTTTGTACCTTACAGCAAATGGACTCTTCTCCACTGAGTGTTTGGTCTGCACTTAAAGTGGAGCGCCTTTTCCCCAGGTCACCCAAATATTGCCCATCCACAAACTTGACACATGAAAAATCAGCTGAAGTACCCAAGGATCCTCCCAGGAGAGTGACAGCAGCAGGAACACAGTGTAGATACGGGAAAATGCTGCCCAGATCTGCATTAATGGGTTCTCTGGTGTATGAATTGATTACTCTATTACTTTTTTTTTTTTTAGGCAGGTCCATATTTGGTTAAGTTTAGCGAAAATCCTCTGGACAAGCCAAAAAAAGAGTACATCTCTGGCATAGTGCAGCTATTTTCCAACATATTTTAGGTACCTGATATTCAGTATGAGGCACCTGCACTTCTCAGGACAAAAAGCTTCCTCCATTCCTCTCATTCCTGCCCATTTCACTCCAATCATCCCATTGGCCTCCAAACTGCAAGAACTCCAACATTCTTAAAGAAGAGTGAATTATTTTGTCAATTTAATTTTGTCAACTAAAATTAGTTTTCCAGTTAGCCATGGAAAATTTTGGATAAAGCCATTTTAATTTGATAAACTTATTACAACTGGACAAAGCAAAAAACCCCACATTTTTAATCCTAATGCTAAGCAACATACCTGGCCCATCTGTAACTACATGAATCTGGATGGGAATATTTAAATGACACTTTCTGCAAATTTGCAACAGCATTGTTTTCACAACTTCTCTCCTAAGAAGAGCTTAGACCAACTCCTGCTCTCAGCTCATACACAATAATCTTCACTTTGGCATTTGTTTTTCAAGACATGATCCTAAACTAAGAAATTCAGATCCAGATCAGCAATCTAATTGGTGATTTAGAGACCCTAATTCATCCCCACTGAATTTAAACAATTCTCTGTTTGTCTGTACACTGGCTTGATCTGCATACAAAAATTATTTTAGACAGGTTTACAAAAGCTGCGTGTAAACAGCTTAGAAAAGAGACTGTGCATACTTATGAAATTGCTACTTGTGGCTGTAAATTCTCCTGCACAGGAGATGAGAAAATAAATTCCTGTCTCATTTTGAGGAGAACCCAGCTGAGGAAAAAGTAAATGGCCCTGAGGTCATTAGATAAATCACTGGATTCCACATCAAGGCAATTTAGGAGAATACATACATGTTTGTTTCATATCAGCTTCTAAAACTGTATATTTTTAAAAACATTTAAGAAATTGCTAGAAAATTAATAGCTATGTAAGGACAGAGCCCAGTTAGCAAGGACATGCAAATACCAACAACTGCTGTTTCCATTTTTGCATCATCTCTGCATTTTGCACAGCGTGAATCAGGAAAGAACAAGTTATCTCTTATGTTGTTTCCTGTATTTGTATCACTCAGAAAGCCCCTTGAATACATCCAATATCTAATTATACAGCTATGAAGTGATCATAGTGAATGCCATTACCAATGCAATTAACATTCTTTATGTGAGATTAACTGGATTTGAGTCACCTGCATAACTTGCTTACAATGTTAATCTCTCAGGAGACAGAGCACTGCTTGCCCAAGCATGCTAAATAAAGGTTTCTTTGCACAGCCAGGTCAAACTTAGTTTCAGAGCTAGTCTTGGGAAAAATAAAAAAATCATATTTTTTCTTTTGAAATGGTTTGCCCATAAATAAAGACTTGTGGTATAATTAAATACTGTTACTCTGTCAACAGCATCCAGAGCACAATATATTTGAGAAACAACAAGAAAGGGTGATAAATTAAAATCATAGGCATATATAAAAATTTTAATATAGCTATTTTATAAGCTTTCACTGAGTAAATAAAGTACCCACTTCCCAGACTTTCTCTGATGAATATTAAAAATCTTTGAAGAGAACTATAAAATAGGTCATGGTTATATGTCATGTCAACCAGTCATGCTATTACTAGGGTGACCTTTACAACTTCAGAATAAACTTCGCTTGCAGTTATAAAAGGGGATTGTTAATGCAATCTGGACACACACCTACAATCTGTTGCAGTGCTTGAGGTATGTGCTGCAAGGAAACCTACAGATCCGAGCCAGAAACAGCAAAATGCTTTTCCTGCTCTGGGGGCTGACACAAGTTAACCTCAGAACTCAATTTTTCCCATATTTAACAATTGGTCTGAGTATCACAGTCTATTAGAGAGACTCAGATGACCTTCAGATGTATTATTGCCCTTTTCCTGTTCCTCAAAAAGTTAGACAGCCATATATGGGGCCTCAATCTAATTAAAATGATTCTAACTACCTTAATATATTTTCTGTGCTGAGGCAACTGCTAGAGTGAAGGATTTGATGGTCTTCATAATGTAGAGCCTCAGTCTGATTTAGAATTGTTCTTGTTTTCTCTGTCTTTGCTGGATAGAAGACATCATTTTTAAAAATGTTTTTGTGTTCTAAAAAGAACATTAAAACACAAATTAAGAGGCTTTGGGGAGGGATTTAATAGCAAATAGTTACATTTAAAAGCTTTTTGCACTTTAGCATTCTGATTCAAAAGGGAAAAAAGGAAACATTAGATGGTTGGAAGTAAGTTTCACTTCAGAATGCTGTCAATAGCATAGATATTTCATTAAATGCAATGTGATCTGGATGAAGTAAAGGTCTCTGCCAAAAAAAAAAAAAAAAAACATTTGGAAGAAGACAGGATATTATGATCTCACCAAATTTACCTATGTTGGCCAAATAAATGAAAACAGAATTGCAAAAGAATGTGGTTTTATATTTATAGACATTCCTCTACTACATCTTTTTAGGCACTTTTCCCTTTTTCATTTGAGAAATAAGCACTTGTGTAGACATCTCAAACTCCTACACTCTAAGCACCCAAGGCTTGATGAGCTTGCACAGTAAAGGCGTGGAACACCAATAAGAGGCAAGTGCAGTAAAATGAATGTTATCAGTTGCTAGTGGTTTTCTCCTTTTATATAAATCTACAGTCATGTTAATTACAGTTTTTACTGACTGTTACATGCAGACTTTGGGGACCAAATCAGACACTTTTTTCAGAGCTGTATCATTATTCTATAACAACTTCTTGGTATCTGTGGATAACAAATAATCTAAAGCTAAACTGGCTTTTTGCTAACTGCCACAAGTAGACTGCAAGTGGAAACTGCAGGGATTTGAAGAAAAGCAGGAGGAGATTTGATCTAAAGGACAAAATACACACTGCTGATTTCTCTGTCTTGACCTATCAATGTATACCTGGTTTTGGCAGATTTTTCCACGTGACTGGGAAAGCTTTCCAGGATACAATGGGTGAAGACTCTGCTAAGGCCTTCCATATAGACAGAGCTCAAGAAAGCAAAATGGGGCACAGTGTCTTCATTAAAGGGATTTAGGGGATTTTTTTTCTTCTAACACCATGTCATCATAGTCATTCTTTTTCTGAAACTAGGGTTTCTCTTTCAGCCTGACAATATCTACAAAACATCAAACACAAATACTTCCTCAAGCATCAGACAAGAATACCTCTTCATCCCACAGGACCTTATTAGCTGAAAAAAGGTTCAGATATCAAAGATAAAATCAAAGATTAATCCAAAACAATCTTCAATATGTCCAAATTGACATATCTTTTAAAGATATTTTTTACTCTTCTTACTTATGCTTTATATTCTTTTGAGGCTCTTCTAAATATATCTTTTTCCACTGCTTGATGCCAGCCTCTTGAAGTTGATATACTATGGCTTTCATTGATTTCCGAGCTTTAGAATCAATATACAAGATATACCTTTGTACATTCTCTTCAAACATGCCATTTTAAGTGCAAAGGGAAATAAAAGAACATGAAACAGTTAACTTGAAAATTTATCTCAGAATGGTGAAGTAGCATGACAAAATGATAAAGGTTATCATAAAGAGTAATTCCTTCTTTATTTAATTTCTGGCTCCATATTATGTATTTACAAACAAAGCTTTCTTACAAATTGGAATTAAACTGTTTCTGTTTTGCATCTTGCTTTAATTCTGTTCAGCCAAGGGCTATGAGCCCAAACACAAGCAATGCAACCTAATTTGTATCACTTACACTTTGGAAATTGGCCTTTAGAATAGTGTGCACACAGTAATCAAGTCCCATGCTGCCTCTTTTTGTGAACATTAGGACTGAGGTTATTAACTTCCTTTAAAGTGCAACTTAAGACTGTGACAGACCCTGTCTTTGTGCTTTACTCCAAGATTACACCTTGGAGCCTCATAAAGGCAAAAACTAGCAGTAATGCTTGAAAAAAGAAGACTAACAAAATGTAGTGCATCTTCATCACTATTCAAAACACAGTTTTGGATAGCTCTGCTTATATGATCTTTATGGTATTTTACTATGAAAATTTGCCAATTTTCTGCTAATAGAAGAATCATGACTTGGGAACAAAACTAATGCAATCTGCATTGGCACTACCAGTTTACTGTTGAGAGTGCCTAAACGTTGAAAACAATGCTTCCTATGCAAATAAACTTGGGGGAAAAAAGTGAAAATTCTACATGTATTATTCATAACTATCTGTCAGTAAAGGTTATTGAAGCCAAGTGGACATATTCTGCACATGGGAAAATTTTATTTTCTCCCCCTACTGCTTCCCAAGGTTCTTATGACCCATTTTATTTTATTGTTTTTAAGCTCAGGAAAAGAGTAATCTTTCAGGCTAGGCTTCCATGCTGTTCCCCTTGGGCCACCAGTTCCCACCACACTGACTCAGTTTTTCCAGAGGCAATGCCTCAAGCTAAATTTACTGTACAGGGAGCCAGAGATCTGTCACAAGTCACATGCAGAAGTTAACTTCAGGTATTACAGAAAAACTTGCAAAGCCAAAAGTAACAAGTAGATGGTTTCTGGAAAGGTTCGAGAGCTAGTATGAAACAGTTCCTTAATATGTTTAGTAAGGCTCCCTTCACACTGTGGAAAAGGTTTGGAGGGTTGTTATTTGAGAAAGGAATGAAGACATGACTGATCAGCTAATTAATATACATTCCTTTCTGGAATCAGCACCAGCTATAGGCTTTCCAGTCCCCTATTAAAATTCTCCAAGTCACTCAGTCAAGATCTCCTTATTTTTATTGTGAAGTCCATTTTCAAGTATGTTCGAAGCAGTTAAAGGTTGGCACATAAATTGCATATAAGTATTTCTAGTATATTTTTCATCAACATTTGCAATATTCCCATGTTCCTCAGACCTGTGAGTCATATTAGAGGAAGGCTGTGGACCTAACATACGATCCTGGTGGTTTTGCCTGCACTCAGTGAAGCCAATTTGAACACACAGAGCCAATGTGACGTTTCCCAGAGTCATTGGATTTATTGGATTTATTGTGAGTGCCTAGAGTGATTGGACTGTCCAGTAGATACATTGCTTCCTGGAAACATCATGGATAACGGTCTCCAGTCACTGTGCAGATCCCTGCTCACACATGGGCTTCTGCCTGGAGTCCAGGAATGAAATATAACTGCTGGACAGCATGGGCAAGTCCCCTCCTTTTGTATGGAGAGGAACAGGACTACGCTGGACATGATGTTACAGTGAGCCCAGTGCACCAACACAGAGCTTCAGGGCCAGGAAGCAGCCAGGAAATGGGCACAGGGCAGCCCATCTTGTGAGACAGCAGGTCATAACCTAAGCACCTGCTTCCTGCATGCTATCCTTGCACAGCAAAAAGGAAGGTGGGGAGGTATCTGGGAATACTCAGATAGAAGGAGAAATGTAGATAGGAAGATACCGCTGTAGGGAATTTTAAACACAATTTTCTTCAGGTAGTCTAACACAATTAAGAAGGATTAAAATATCTAATTTCATTTATTGCTGATTTTGTTTGGTATTCACCAAATAGTTTTAGATTGTATTTTTACAAGTTGATTGCTATGATTATACTCAGTAAAAAAATCAGAATATTGTAATTGGTTATGTATTATTTTACATATCAAGACAAACCTAATAAGTTTCATAGCTCTGCAGGATATGAAATTACATGCACATTTCAGTTTTCATTCCTACAGTCCAATGCTTTTTAACAAATTATTTTCTTAAGGATTTCTTAAGGCTTTGTAGTTTAGGACTGCAATCTGCTTGCTATCCACAGGGAGTATTACCAGAGATTAGCAGTACTTAAACTGATGAAGGAGATATGTCACATCTCTTTTGCATCTGTATAAAGCTACAACTCTAACAGACTGGCTGCAAAGGGCATTTTAATTTGACAGAGATCCTTTCTCTGGTTTCTTTTTTTTTTTTTTTTTTGGCAAGTTATAATAGTTCTGCCTTTAAAAGCCACATGTTTCCATGAATCCACAACAAACCAGTTGGAGTGGAAGACTTTTTAGTCTTGAAATGCTGAAAAGCAGCATATCCTCAGAAATTCGTGGATCTTGTCTAGCAAAAATCTTTCTCTGACTTTTGTGAATCCCATAATATATATATTGTTTTTAAGTGGATAAACAAATGCTGAATTGCACATACATGCAAAAACTGGGATGGCACGATGTGTGACTGGGTTTTCCAGTGCACCATATTAGGCAGAAGGTGAAAAACTCTGGAGTATCTGCTTCACAAAGGACCGCAGGATTTCTATTAAACATCTCTCTGGGGTTTCAAAGGGTCTTGTTTGGAATTTCAGTACTGTATCAAAGAGGTGTAGCAGGATGGAACATTAACACTATTTCTCTCTCTTTTGTCAGCATGGACATATTTTCCTTATCAGCAAGGGTTTTTTCCTTATTGACCTTCCTTTGTTTATTCAGAACCTCTTGACAAATTCCTACAAATCCACGACTGTAGGATGTACCACAGCATGATTTTGTGGCTTTGCTTCTTATCCAGTTGTTAGCAGGATGGATCCAGCTTTAGGTTGGGTTATTACTCTCTTCTTGCTCTGTACCCTAACCATGGGGCAAATGCTCCTAACAACCAACTTCTTGCCTTGCCCATCAGGTCTAGAAGCTATTTCACACAGGAAGCTTATTCATTTTTAATTCAGCAGCACCAAAAATCTAAATGCTGTCCCGGCTTACAGGAGAAAAGCTGTTTCAAGTCCTCTTAAAAACGAATGCCAAAAGTTACTTTTATATATTCAAAAATTTGATTTTGGAATTGTCTCTAATGACGTTTTACTGATCGAGTTAGTTTTTTTCTGCTTTCCTACAAAGGTTTGATTTCACAACCCATCAGGAATATGGAATTATTTAAATAGGCAATCCTGGTCTAAATCTCTGGTAAGCAGGCATTGTCAACTGTATTAGAAGTAGCTTAATTACATTTGGCCATTCTGTGAGGGAGAGCATTGTCCTGCAATAACATCTCTGGTTATGCACATCACTGTGGACCTCCAATCAGTCTGAAACTATGTGCTTAGAAGGAAAATGTTGAGCCACCACAGGTCCATCATTATAAACCGCAGCCTTTAAAACCTGGTCTCCTTCTGAAGCTGTGAAATGCATCTTGAGCAGTACTGCTGTGTTTTGTTACTCTTGCTTTGTCTTGTGTTTTGAGGAGCCACCCAGGGTAATTCAGCCTATGACATTTGTAGGGAAAAAGCAATAAAAGCAGGGGTGTCTTTACCAAAGACAGTCAGCTCTGCAGGGTCACTGTCGCGCTCCCCCACCATGTTGGTCCCCACACACGTGTACATTCCTGCATCACTTTTTCTGGTGTTGGAGATCATCAGTTTCCCACCACGGATCTGTTTCAAAACAAGGAACACATTTTTAACTTCAGGTAAACAAAATACATCAGAAAAAGTGCTACCTTCTCGAACAACAAGTTCCACAACCAAGACGTTCTAAACTTTTGTTTGTAAATATATGTATAGTTTTAAAATTATATACTTATATATTTAAGTATCTTTAAGCTGTTCTAGAGCACATTATTATCCCACTAATTTTAATTTGCAACTAATTTCAACTGCATTTGATCTTGTTCCTTTGGCTTTGATTAGATTCTTTACATTTCAAAGATTACATTTCTTGCTGTCTCTTGGCAGCACAGGGTACTTTCATTTCTTGCACGATAATATGTAAAGCACTGTTGACATTTTTCTGAAAAAACAAGGCAATTTGACTTTGTTTTACTTAGATAATTTTATTTTACTGGTGTCTGAACAGTTTTCTTGATCACTAATAAAGACAGATTTTCTCTTTTTGTTGAGGCAAACAGACTGAATCTGGCCCAAACTGGGAATTCACCTGACAGTTAATATTTTCTTGGCTAGAAAGGGTGCTTACAGAGAGAAAGAGCAGGATAGATGAAAGAAATAATGTAAAAATTTGTGGCTTGTGAAGTCACAGTGTCAAAGGTTAGACAATGGGGTGCTTCAAAATAAGTTGAGAATTTAACAAAAGAAACTTGAGAGTCAGGGAATGATAGCCAGTTCTCTGCCACTCCTTGCTTTTCTACTCTTGAGCAGACCCTAGCACAGACAGCCTGGTCCACAAACAGCAGCAGCTCAGATTCTTTGGCTTGGAATAATTCCTTAGGGATCCAGAGCCACTAACAAGCTTCCTGATAGTACTTCCATGTTGAATAAGGTCAGCACTGAATCATTCCATACAACATAAAACTTTATTGAAGAAATATTAATGGTGAAAAGCTAAGCATTTAAAAATTAGGAATGAAACATGTTCTCAACCCCTTAATTTATCCCATTTGCTTGCATGGACCATGATTTATCTCTAATCACTTGCTAAGTTCAATATTTCTGCTGGATCCTTTTTCATTCAGTGCAAGAAATGAACAGCCACAGAACTCAACCAGTGTTACTCATTTGCTCAACATTTATTCCTTTTCAGGAACCATAATTCTTTAGAGTATGACTTCAGCCTACATTTAGACACATCCAAACTACCACAATAACTATAACTTTATTGGTATCATTCTAAGATGTTGGGTTTTTTCCCAGGTATTATTTGTGCACCTCATAGATTTGACTGAATTTACTTATAAACACCTCTGATACTCTCTGTTTGGAGAACTGAGATGTAGAAAAGGTAAAACCAAACTGGTCAAAGACATCCACTATGTCCTTTACCTAACTGAGCACCTCTATGACTGAATCTCCAGCTCTAATGGACCTCCATTACACTGGACTTACAAACCAACCCTCAAAGAAGCTCAAGCTGGAGAGCCAGACTAGGAGCAATAAACAGCCTGCCCCCCTCATTTGGGAAAGCACAGAGAGGCAAATTGCCAGGAATAACAACAAATTTCTATGGGCAAGGCTATAAAGCTGTGTAAGTTCTGCTGCACCCAGCTGTGGGCCCTGTGTCCACAGATAAAAAAACCACCTGAGCTGTACTCACACTGATGCGCTCCTCTCTGTCGTCAATGCGGACTTTGTCTTTCTTCCAGTAGATGGTGGGCTCGGGGTGCCCTCGAGGTGGCTGGCACTCCAGTATTGCAGGCTCTCCAGCTGCCACCACCACATCCGTAGGGTTTTGGCGGAAGTCATCCCGTAGCACTAGAGCAATAAATGAAGGAAAGAGGAAAAAAAAAATAACAGAAGTGATGACACTGTAAGTGAAGGAAAAAAAAAAAAAAGTAGAAACACACACTATGAAATAAACAAGTCTCAACCATTATCAGTGAATGACTTGGCTTCTTATATTGACTGTAAAAGATCTCAAAAATGAAGCTGGGCAGATATGCCCTTTCAGTGGAGGCAGACTTCACATACAAGGCTTTTGTTCTCCCTTCTTTTTTTTCTTTCCAGATAAGAACACTGCTCTGTATTTAAGTTACAAAGATGTGTAGCACCCATTACTCCTCTTAACCCTGACAGGATCACTTTCCATCATGACAAAAGCAGCTCTGCAGGTTGGATGTTGAGTTATTTTCATGACAGAAAACAACCTGCTGAGTATCTGCCTTGTCTTGGTCTCCAATTCCAGCACAAGGTAAAAAAGGGGCAGAACTAATACTGAACTACAGTTACACCTTGGCTAAGGGCATTGCCATTATTACTGTTATTATTGTATTTCTGGCACATACATGCTAAAATGGTCACCAGTTCTGAAAGGTGTCAGAGAAATAAAACAGATAGTAATGTACTTCCAGCATATTTATTTCTTCCTTTTATATTTTTAGTTCTAATATTTTTGCCACCTTGACCAGCCCAGCCCTATCCCACTACATTGAAAAGAGCATTTAAATCACCAAGCTGTTTGAGAACTAAATTGGGCAACACAGGGCAGCTTCTTATGTAAATCAAGCTTCCTAAAGGATTAGGTCCAACTAGCTGGCTTCATTGTGTTAGAATGATATCCACTTCATCCTTATTCTTCCATGTGTGTCCTAGTCTCTAGGTTAATTGACATTCCTATAAACATAAAACTGAAAATAGCTCTAGATGAGCTACTGAAATAGAATTTAGGGCACTGCCCCTCCTTGAATTTCAGCTACACATGGCTTTCATTACAGCTTTAAAACAGTTCTCGCCCTTAATGGAACCAGGGCCCTCTGAGAAATTAGAAAACACTGTATCCTAGTGCAGGGGCAAGTCAGGAAGAGTTCAGCAGAAATTGCTCAGTCTCATTTCATAAGCAGAGATAATTTACTGCTTTCAATGTTAATAAAACATGCCCCATTTTAACATTTGGAACAGAATATTTTTCTCTTCTGTAATAAGCCAGAATGAAAATATGATTAATACATACAAAAATTGGTCTCTGAATAGTCTGAGGTGAGTGGGCTGTATATATCTGGCACTTGAAATGACATGGAGGTAACTTACTGTTCTCCATTTTGGGATGCACAGGTAGATCCCAGAGGAAGGAGGGAATTAATTGGAAGTTAATTCCTTTTCTAACACACACACACACAAAAAGAGTGACTATTTAGGTCTTGCTCTTGAAGCATAAAATAAAAGTGACAGGAAGCAGCTGGCAACAAATGCAGCTCTGGCAAGAACCCGTAGTCTTCTTAGGTGACACACCCAATAGACAACAAAAACCACAATCCCCAAATATTTCTGCATAATACAAACCTTCTGATTCACAATAATCAAATTGGCAGAAATGGAATTTATAAAACTTCAAGATCAAGTGGAAGAAGTAACATGTAATGCAGAGCACAGAATTAGCATGATGAAGATCATGGGCTGCTGACTATTGGCAGTAGAACACTTTGGAAAACCAAGAAAGTCAATATCATGGGAATGTCAGGGAAAGAACCAGAAAAAAGCCTTACAAAATCATGGTTTTTAGGAAAGCAGCTTCATATGTCTCTGTGATCCCCTCTGATGATACGCAGGAAGAAAATATACTTCTAGACAATACTATGGCCACATTTGTATAAATGGTAAATAGATAAAAATTAATTTCTGCTAGTACTATTACACACAAAATATATATTATTTTTATTGGCTTGGTTCTACTTGTAGTTACAGAACTTCAGTGCAAATCCATCATCAGTGAAAATCCCCAGAAAAATCAGCAGATCTCACCACATAATGGCTTTATATTCCTGACTCCTAACTCCTGGCAGCAATATTAAGGAAAGCATTTTCCTTGAACATTTCACACTGCTATATGAACCTGACAAACAGAGTTTCTTGCAGTGATACACAGCAAATTACATTAACTTTCTCTGAATCATCCCAGCAACTGTGTAAGGTTCCAATCAGCCTCAGAATATGAGGCTAAGAGGTGATTTGATTTTATCACGTTCCTTTACCCAAAGTCGCACTGCAAAACTGGCTTGAATAGAAGACAAAATTGATGCTACAGGCTTTGCTTAATCTTGCTCTGTACCTCAGCACATACCTGAATCTTGAACAGGTATATCTCACCATTTCCATCTAAAGCATTCTGTGTTTTGGAGGGGAAAAAAAAAAGGTTGGAGAAAAAAGAAATAGAGAAAAAATAAATCAGAGACAGAAAAACAAAGATAAGAGAAAAATGCATGAAATATAAATTAAAGTGAGAAAATAACTCGGAGGGGAAGAGGGGGAACATTAACTTTAGGGAAACAAAAAAAGAAAAAGCAAGGTAAAGGAAGGGAAAAAGAGGAATAAAAGCAAAAAGAAAAACAAAGTAAAGAGCAAAGAGCTCAGGTAAGCCATCCCTGTGATTCAATATTTTAATGCAATCTAACAACAATGAAATAAAGCACAGACATTAATCTGATCAGCCCAGTCATCCCAGAACATCCAAATATCACCCCAAGAGAGAGGGAGCAGGGAAGAGGAGGGCAGAGCACGAGCTGGTGAGCTTGGCTGTCCTGGAGTGGCGCAGGAAGCCACAGAAGGAAGAACCATCAACTGGAAGTTGAGTTCACACGTACTAGCACAGTAAATGGAAAAGTTGCAGCACATCTTGGTGCACTCACCATACCTAATGGTACAACCATCTGTGAAAACAGAAAAATGGTTGAGAGCTGCAGAATATTCCTCAGCCAATTATCCACAGTTGCTGGGTACTTCCAAATAACTATTAGTGTGCCTGAGCAGACTACCCTCTCCACACACAGGCAAAAGGCTTTTGTTCACGTGAGAAGCCAGCCATCCTCAGGGCCCTTATGGCAGGGCACAAAAACTAGCATTTTAAAAATTCAACACAAGCAGCGCTATGTTGCCACCAGCCTCCTCTTCCTCATTCTTTCTTGGATGCTTTTGCTTGGCTTCATTCCAATTTAACAGACAGCTCCCTTCATGCTTGCATGGGTGTTTCCCTACATTTTTGGGTGGTACCTCACATTCTTTATTGTGACGGTGGTGAGGCCCAAAGAAGTTCTGGATGCCCCAGCCCTGAAAATGTTCAAGGCCAGTCTGGGTGGAGCTCTGAGCGACTTGGTCTAGGAAAGGTGTCCCTGCCCATGGGATACTGGGTGATCTTTAAGACCCTTCCAAGCCAAACCTTTCTGTGATTTTATGACTAAACAAGAGGTGCCAAAGGGGAATATGGCCTCCCCACACTGCATGCCAGCTCTGGGACCACAGCACAGCTGTACCCCAAGTCTGCTGTCAGACTCCCTCTCTACCAGTCTGACAGCAGCACAAACACCCTCACGTTTCAAAAGGCAAAGCCTTGCAAGGGCAAAAGCTTCCAGATGGTCAAGCCCCACTGTCTGGAAAGGCACCAAGGGACTGGAGAGCTGCAAAGAACAGCTAAAGCGTACACGCAGTCTACAACGGCACTGCAGACTAAAGTTAATTAAAGTTTGATCGGTCTCTTTGTGGCTCAAACAAACTGATGCTGCTCAAACAAGATAGATGTCTGCGAGCAGTCACAGCAGTCTTTCAGGCAAGCAAAGCCCCGCACGGCCATTTCCAGGTAGCCAGGAGTGTACCCAGGGAAAGGGAGCACATCCAGCAAAGGGATAAACAGGCGGAGCACGCACCTGCCAGAGCAAGGAACGAGGGGAAAGGAGCAAAAAGGAGCCCCCGCTCCCAAGGCAGCTGCTAACCAGCACCTGCCAGCTTAGGCCCAAATCCAGGCCTCGGTCAAACTGATGATCGTAAACTCAGGGAATTACATGGAAACTGAATTAATTTCCTCGGCTGAGGTTCCAGCAATTTGTTTAAAGGAAGTGAAGATAAAGGCATGATGTTTATGGGGTAGGAGGGAAGGTGGCGGGGTCAAAATTATTCTAGGCTAGATATCCATGCCTTAATCCTTCGTTCTAGCTTTCAGGCCCTTAGAAAGAAAACATTTTTATAGGATTTACATTTACATGATGATTACAAATAACCATCTGTCTGCTTCCACTTTTTCAATCTGGTCCACGTCCCACGAGCCCCCAGCCTGTGGTCAGAGCAGCTAAGCTGGAAGGAAGAAGTGGATGCCCGTCAGGAGGCTTTGGGATAATTGCATTCTTCTCCCACCAGCGCTTGTCTCTCTGCCTCCTCCCCCTCTGTGCGCATGGTGAACATCTGAAATTACTGGGGACAGGAGGGAGGGAAAGAGTATCTTTGTTGCCTTTTTCAGTGAATTATAATGTCTTAAAACACAGCTACATCTGTTGTGCTGACTAGAGGGTATAAAGAGATATCGAGTAAATATTAATGGGCTTCTGGAACTTGGGTCCCGGTAGCTCATCTTCCCCCTCCTGTCCTGTTTTGTGCTTATCTCAGAATAATATTATTCTCATATAAAAATTTTACACAGCCACATCGGTGGTGGTTTGGTCACCTGCCACACCACAGGTAGGTCTCCCCTGATCCAAGGCACTTCCCCACAGGCATTTTCCTAAATCCTCATCTCTCTGCCACTGCTTTAGCACTTCCCCCCTCTGATACACACTGATATGAACAATCAACATGAGTTATTAAGTCAAATAACTGCCCAGATGTCATGCAGTGGACAGATTAAAGGATTATTATACTTTAGGTAGCATATGGTGCAGAGAGGTATTTTAGATCTTGACTAATGTGTATGATCTGCTGAAATGGTCCCTGAGCAAGCCAGCACTACCTGCTGAAACAGGGTGACAGAAAAAAACCCCAAGAGGTCACAGACAACTTCCCTTGTGAAGAATAATAATACACTTTGTTTGAAGATGCTGCTGCCCGACCTCTTTGTTTCAGCAACTGTCTCTGCCTCATTTTGTAAGGAAAATTGTAATAAAAACACCCGAACTTGGCAATAGTCCTAGTCAAGACTCTCAGGGAGTTCTTGAGCTCCCTCTGCATGTGCAGAGAAAAAAGCAGCAGCCAGGAAAAAAGCTGCTACCTTTAAAAAAAATATATTAGAGGAAGCTATACATTTTTTCCTCCCATTTTTCCCATCCTTTGCCTATCTCCTGATACTGACACTGCCTAGCAGACACCAATGATAGTTAATATACCATGACTTAAATATGTTCAGTAAAATGAAGCCTCAAGTCCATGAGAATCTTTTTCAGAGGTGTTAGGATATTTTCAAAGAGCCTAGCAGCGTCAACAAAATTTGATTAGTAAGGTACCTAGACAACAAAGTAACGATGGGCACAGAGATATCTGCATCAACAAACAAAAGGAGAATCTTTCTCCTTGCCAATTCAGCAACATTCTTTGGCCTCATGCCTTTTTCTCACTCAATATTTCATGTGCTTGCCCAGTACTTGCAGCTCAAGGTAGCTTCACAGGCCTCAGTAAAGACAAACAATTGGAGAAAACCCTGACACATCCTCTACAAGTTTTAACTGTTCATATACACAGATATAGACATACAAAAATTATGATGAACATCAATGTCTAAATGTAAAAGCATTGCTTCTAAAGACAGAATGTATTAAACCAGGTGAACAGAGAATTACAGTGTTGAGGTGGGTGAAGTGACAGTGGCATTCCAAATAAAGAGAGATTCCAAATGGAGTCAGTGGAAGATAGCTGGCTTTTTGCCTCTCCTTTAAACAGCAATCTGAGGTGTATCCCAACTAGCTGACTGTAAAAAGGTCAGGAAAGAAGATGGACTTTTTCCTTTCTTATTTGCAGCACACACTGCCAGGAGTCAGATTTGAAATCTTTCTAGCCCAGTTAAGGGCACTACCGACCTACTTTCCCTTTTGCACAATTACACAGGCATACAAGTCATAGTTACTGCAGAGTTTAGTTTATGATTTCTTTCTGATTTTTTAAAGGCTGCTATTTGGGCTGAACTAAGCATATGCAATACAGCCTGAATATACTTACTGAAAAGTTGTATAATCTGCTTGCCTTTCTTGTGATTCACTGTGATCACTTGAATGCAATCTGACATCTCTGTAATTTTTTTTTTCTGAAAGATTTTATATGACTACTAGATAGCATGAAGAGCAGAGTATTTTCTAATTTAGAACATAACGTATTTATGTTTAAGCCTCCTGGTTGAAAACAAAGTTCTATCACCTGTCTTCCTTGCAATGAATCCCTGATAACCTTCTCCCTTTTTTAAACTCCCACCTCCTTCCACAAGCAAATTCTGAATGCTGCAGTTAACAGTCAGCAATCTCATTACCCATCTGCTATAAATCTTAAAAAGCATCACTGTGTTTTGACAGTCAAGAAAGGCAAAGGGAAGCAATAAGCATAACCAAGTATTCTTTATGAATGCAAATATCCTGAAGACCACATTGAAGTAATTTCAGAAATCTAAAGCTATACAACGTAATACGTTGAAAAATTTTCTCTAGGATACAGAACAGATTTCTTTTTTCTTATTCTTAAAGCATAATCAGTCTTGATGAATGCACTGCACAGATTGCTAATGTGAGCAAGAGACACATTACTAGGAGCTTTATTTCACAGAAACTGAAAGCCCAACTACTTGCTTAAAGTTCAGAGACTTTCTAGAAGAACTGATAACATAATTATAGACAAAAAACTTTTTAAAAGTGCATGGTCTGCTGTAAGTCTTCAAATTTAGCAAGGATCAGACATTTAGTAGTTTAACTCAGATCTGAAGATAGCTTTTACGTGATCTTCACTATTAATGGACTACATATTCAGAAAATCATGGGCATTATATAAGTAAAGAAATTACTTGCTTATTTTTTACCAACTAATGTGAATATCAGATGCGGAAGCAAACACAGCTTAAGGAAACACCACATGAAAATTGAACTGACACTTTTTCTGTCACTTTTATGCCAGAATGTCTTCCTTACAGCAGGAATATGGGCCAAGTTTCACCAAAAGCACTAGAGACTCTTCAAATCCCATCAACAATGCTTCCCTCCCAACAATGCAGTAGGGAGGATTGTGTATAGGAAAAGAGGAAGTCCTCCATAATGTTCTAGGCTACTGCTATAAAAGGACAGTTTGGACTTTGCCTGTCTGCCTTTGGTCGTCAACCAACGAAAAAAAGAAACTTAAAAGAATTATAAATACATAAGAATTTTCAAAAGAAATGTCTCCCAAAAAACCTTAGACATTACTGATATACAAACAAAACTCTGGTGGGAGCTTTTCACCATGTGGTTGAGAAGAGCACACAAGAAACTGCACTGTACATTTTGAGTCTGTGTGTACAGCAGAAAGAGTCCCCAGAATGTGCAGATTTAATTAGTGAGGTTCAGAAGCTACAGTATATTAACACACAGGTTCGCTGTTGTGAGTACAAAAGTTGCACGGCAAGGTACCTGCAGCACTGTGCTCAACCCAATGAAAGCTACCTAGAGTTTGAGACAACATTGAACGACTGCATTTTTTCTGTTTTCAGACTGAAGTTGGCTTTCCTACAACCACTTTAACTCCATCAGTCCCCTGAGCTTCCACTTCGAGTCCAGCCAAAACACCTAAAATGTACATGTGCCCTCAGTAAAACAAAGGAATAAGAGCAGCTGAGAATCATGAAAATGAATACAAATGAATGAATATTTCTTTTATGAGAAATATAGAATGTTACATGCTTCATTTAGCCAATATAATACAGACTGCAATCTCAGAGCTCCACTGAAGTGTGAATAGCCTCTAATAAACTTCTTGTGTACACATGCACAACACATACACAACAGCTGGGATGCTTTCCCGTCTTGGCAGGGGGCACTGCCACATTACTGCAATACTTCAGACACATTAGGCAAAGCATCAAACAAAACAGGCCATTGCCCAACATAGGAATCCTCTTCCATCCATCCTCCATTTCCCCATGCCCAACCATGGTCTCTATCTGTTAATTGTAAGCTAAAACTCATCTATTCGATTTTTTGTGAACAGGATTTTTTTTTTTTTTTTGTGCTGCTCCCTTCAGAAGTCAGGATTGGAAATGAGATATTTAAGCAGACATAGCAAGGCATGTATTCCTCAATAAGCTTTTGTAACTCCATCATGAGGGGGCCGTGCAGCCACACTTCATCCGACATGGAGCGTGAGATGTGTCCACAGCTGACACACAACACCAGTGGGAGCCACCTGCTGCCTCTTCAATACTTCCCTTCTCATACTGCAAACTGTCCCCATGTCAATTTTGGGGTGCTTGCCAGATGCCATTTCAACAGGCTCCATAAGCCTGGCTGGCCTCATGTGCTCTGTCCCACAAACAGGCACGTCATGGCATTTGGCTCAGCAGTGCCATCTCCTTCTGGATCCAACCTTCAGTCATCAAACTTTTGAAAGGCTCAATGGTTTCCACTTTTTATAGAATTTGTCCCAGCAAATACAGAATGGAAACTGGAAAAGAATAAAATGGCTCACATGGCTGTTACTGAGGCATGTCCAGTCACCCCCTCTGAAAGAATTTACTACAAAGCCCCACCTCCTAAAATTCCTCTATGACTCATGTTTGCATATTATTTCAATTCAATATTATTTTAATAACATTCAATAAATTAAAGAAGTAGGGATGAATGGCCTAGAGAAACTAGAGAACTAGAAGCTGTTCTTTAGAGCACCTACTCTGTCATCTCTTAACACAATAAAAACTCTCTTCTTCCTATGTTAGGGTCATTTTTGAAGTTTGTCATTGGATTCTTCCTTCAAAAAAAGGAATCTGAAATTATTTCAAATTTAACAATGAACAAAAAAAAGGTTAGAGAACATATTTTCTGTATTGTCTTATTTTATCATTCTGCATAAAAAATTTAAGTTTCTAGATCTCCAAAAACAGAAGGAGCAACATGATATGTAGAACCTATATTAAAGTGCTCTTGGGATGAAATAGTTTCAGTTCTGTCAACTAGGAATTAATCCACAAACATCTAGATAAAACAGTATTTTTCTATGGTTTAAACATGACAAGAAAGCCTCAGTTTTGAGATTTTATGCAAAATAAAGAAGAAACTAGTGTAATTTGCCAGTAACCTTTTGCAGTTTTGATCTATTCAAATAGCACAAGGAATTACTTCTATACAATATAAAATATAACTCTCACTTTTTTTCAAAAGTAAAAAAGAACCTAGGAGTTCACATTGCCCTCATTATTATTCACTACATGACGCGAGAGGAAAGAAAAGGAAAAAAAATTAAAGAAGCAGGTGCTAAGACCAACCATAATAGCCTGAAGCAACCATTTCGAAAGGGGAGCTTAAGCACCCAGAGAGAGACCAGAACCTGAATGTCCAGCTCCAGCCTCCAGTCACATTGTGCTGCACCTGAGACTCCAAATGATCTTCAGCTGAGGGGTTAGACTCAGACACACTGCTAAAATACAGTAGCATAATTTTGGGGTGTGCAGTAAATGTGAAACGACTTTTTTCTTTTTTTTTTTTAAACTAATACCACTGTCCCAAAGTGCTGTTTCATGTACAACAAATTTTACAGAATTAAAAAAACCCCAATGAGTGCAAGAAACTAGAGCAATAAAATAAAGCACTCACATGACACACATCCTTCTAAACCCTTGGTGCTGAATATTCCTCTGGCAATTCAGTACAAGAGAAAGCCAGGGTAACCACAGGTCTGCTGATTCCTTTGAAATAAGAGAAAACTGACAAAGAGCACAACACGACTATGTACCCCATGATAGAAAAGCAGCAGCCTGAGATGTGCCTGTGAAACAGCCTTTAAGTTACTCAACAGATGGAACAGCATAGCCCTTCCTATGAAGGGCACACATTCCTCTGAAGGGTCTGAAATGCCTCTGTAAATCCCACATTAGAATACTAAATCCATTTTACAATCTATCCTCTTCCTCTTACCTCCCTTCTAACTGCAAGTGTAACAAAGACTCTGTTCCAGCTCAGGCAGCATTCCACAACTAAATGTTAAACAGGTTTAAACAGAAACATCCCGGCACATTTAAGTCACTCATTTCCCTCCTTAGCACGGATTTCAACTAGACACACAGTACCTGTGTCTGTAGTTACCACAAACCAGTTAATCTGTGTACATTTATAGAGATACTTTGATTGCACTGGAAAGCAAGAGGCTATACCAACTAGATAAAATATTCAAGCACCATATGATAGGCAAAGCACAATATTGAAAGAGGCAGATTAGATTATTAGACAGGACAGGATTGGGTGGAGGGAATTTTTAGCCTCCACCACAGTATTCACCTGGGATAGATTTTAGGCCAAATACTACAAACATTTCCTTCCATGCCAATTAGAAAAAGAAAAGAAAAAAAAAAGCAACAACTGTTGCTGAGAATCTTTAACCCAGATCACTCTACTGACCCAGTTCACAGCCCAGATTCATAAACAACTGAGAGAATGACAAGCTATTACAAGCAGAGGAAATAAGTGGCCAGGAGAGAATAGCACTACTTAAAGCAGATTTTCCAGCAAGGAAAATGTGCTGTTAAACTATGCAGTATGCTTCCTCATATTCAGACTAAGGAATTTAGAATAAGGAATATATAAAATGCAATAGCTCATATAACCAGTGCATGCTGTGGGATTTTTCTGAGACCAGGAGAACTGGAAATATTCTGCAGTTCACTTGTGCGGCTTCAATTAAGGCAAATTGAATTAAACTCTCCCTCGAGGAGGACCTCTGTAGCTCTGCTCCTCCTTTTCTGAACAATTCCAGATGTAGGTGTAGAACATTTTCAGTTTCTCTCTGAAAAATTCCACATGCCTGGCTGTGCTCACATTCATACAAAGAGGTGAGCTTTTGGGGGAAAAGACATGGGGCACTAAACAATGCTCAGTCAATAGCTGGCACACGTCTGATTTTACAACTTAATTCTGTTCACAGGGGCTTCCCTCCTTCCTTAGGAACAGACAGGTCTGCTGGAAACAACTCAGAAGAGATGGAAACACTTCTGCTGCTGAAGAAATAGAAGTCTAGTACTGTGTGGCTCATATTCACACAGCCAGTGGCACTTGGTTTTCTTTCTCTCATATCCAGAAATTATTATCTGCTGAATGTTTCTTTGCTCTTCCTTTCACCTGTTCAATCCAAGGTATTAATCAGGCTTCCTGTTCAAATGCCAGCAGTACCCTGACTTCTGTTGCAAGGAATCACCCTTCCAGTGAAGGTCTTAGCATTTTGAGGCTCAGAGACCAGAACTGCCAATCTTGGGACCCACTTTTGGGTCTGGCTCAAGCAGGAGCGACAGAACTCCTGCAGGTCGAATTGCTGGCCTCAGTTCATCATTTTTCTCTTTCAAGGAGACATCTGCCTAGAAAGTTCTTTCCCCTTCAAGAGCAGGGTTTAGGAGTTCAGCTCCATTTTACTGAAACTCACCAAAGCTTTCTACACCCGTAGAGGCTTCCCTCACTCCACTAAAAGGCTGTGACACCAATTAAATAATTTATTTATTTTTAAATAGCAGATGACAGAGCTATCCTATGAACAAGAGACTATACTAAATCAGCACAACTAGTACTTTGCTTAAGATTTTAAGATTTTTTTCTCGTTCTTTTCTAATCAATTATCTGGGGTGCTGAGCTACAACCATCCCTCCTTTATCAAATTGCTAAACAGAAATGCCAACTTTGGCAAAGCAGTAAATTCAATGTGTAGCTGAAATTACTGAACATGAGCACTTTAAATACACATTATGCAGGATCTCAACAACACCTAAATACACATTTGAATTTAAATGCAGGCAGAGCTGTTATGTGGAAATTTACCTGTGATTTCTGGGCATCCAGGAGCCTGGACTGCAGCCATTCATCACTGTTACAGTGGGCATGTCAGGAGACCTGGTAGTTTGGATTCAAATCCCTACCAGTCCTTTTTAAAGTAATAAATCCAAGACATTTATTCAGAACCTGCCTTCAGATCCTACTGGCAATGGTAAATCCATTAAACTTTGCTTTCACTGTTCATGATGTTTATAAAAATAGTAGGTGGAATTACAAACGAGCAATACAAAGCTTGGTATTTTTTCTCCTCAGATGTAATAATGAACTGGATAAGAACAAAGTTGACCCAGGGATTTCAATACAGAAACTTTCATTGGAAGCCTGAGCAGTAGTGTGCAAACCCATGTTTTAATGTCAATATAATAATGGCATTTCTATGCCTACTAATAAGTATAGATCTACTGCTGAATTCATGGTTGAAGTGACATCATAAAATGAGTTATATTTCTTCTTAAACTATATAATTAACTCTTAATGAACCCCTTCCTTTTCCTAGTAAATTCAATTTTGTCTAATCCTTGGGTTTATGGTAATGTTGAGCTCATTAAAATGTTACTTAAAACTCATTAAAATGCACACTGAGAGGTAACAGCTTCATTGCAGTAATATGTTGTAAAAGAAAAAAGAATGCTTTATTATCATTTAATTGTTTCCAAGACTGAATACATTTGCATAGTGATGAGGTTCACAGGATATTTTCAGTAGTGCTCAATAATTAAGCAGCTCAGTAATTAAAAATGCATTTTCTAAAAATAATTTTATGTTCCTGCTTACTCCCTGTTGTTTTTCCAACTGGGAGAAGTGTTCATGTTGATACAGTTTACAGAACTGAGAAACAGTGATACCTGAATTGACATTAAAAAAAGGTAACAGTTAAAGCCTTTGGTAAATTCCTGTTTCAAGATAATAAGGTAAAATTGCCACCAATATATATTACAAGTCAGACTTCCTAAGTCATATTATATCCCTCCAATCACTTTTTCAACACAAGGGACAACCAGGAATTATGCAGGGGCCTTTCAGTTGCAAAGCCTTACTCTCATTTTCATAATTTATTGCTATCATAGGTGTGAACATGATAGAATCTCCAAGCAGAGGTCAGCTGGGCCCTGGACTTGGCTAGTAAAAAATTCTGGCCAAAAGTGTGCCTCAGGATTAGAATTTCCTGTACTATAATGGTGGATAGTATTATGGTTAGGTATGTGGTTCATAGATTTATATTAAACATGAAAGTCCAATCATATTTATTTTAACTTTCTATTGGAATAAATTGCTGTGCTGGTTTAGAAAAATTCAATGTGGTAATTCACAGTAATGAGTGAAAAATGTAGTGATAAAACAGTCAAAAGCTAGAGATAGTTACATCTTCTTGGTAAACACTATGAGAGTCTGAGGTCCCTCATTTGCCATGTGACATTAGGGTAGAAGATATTTTGCTGACTTTCATTTTAACTCCTGAAATGGGTAGAAAAGCTGACACACCTTGCCAGGGTACATAGCCCAGACTGTTAGATGGGAAAAACACAACTTGGAAGCCTAGAGTCATTCAAGGAAATGTCTTAATGCAACACCATTTAAGATGTCTTGAAGTACTAATTTAATGCCAATCACTGTTCTTTTCTATGGCTTTCAAATAATAATTCTACTTCTATAAAACAGATACTCTTTCTTTAATGTACAGATATCACAATGCACTCAGTATGGATTTTTCTGACTTGTGAAAGTTGATTAGCATGCCAAAGACACAATTAAACTTAAATACAGATGCAGCACGTTAGACATGTTAGTGTAAGGGGAACAAAAGAGAAAAGTAGTCTGTGAGCTTTCAATCTCTACACCATTAGTAGGGAATAACAGACTAGAACAAAAATAATCTAAAGAAATAAAAAAGTGAAGTACTAACCAGATTTACAAATTCAACAGCGGAAATTATCCTAGGTAATAGGACAGCATTTCTATGGTACCATGCTGGAATGTACAAAATGAAAACCAATTATCTGGCTTAACACAGATTTCCTGGGTGAGTGTGGACAATTAAATGAACTCAGATCCCAGATGCAGATGGATCATCAGACCTCTTTGGCTCCTTTTGCTGATTATTTAAATAGATCAGTCTCAGTGAGCTTTACACTGTACTTTCTACAGTTCCTCACACACTGGTCCAAATGACAATTCTATCATGCTTAACTTAATAAAATTTACAAAAACAAATCCAGGACACTTTTTCAGTGAGATATCAGTATGTGGGCTGAAAATTGTTGTTTAATACAGTAAGTCAGGTCATATTTCTTAATTTTGCTTTTGCTTTTGCTACTCCTTGATAAATCTAACTTTTCTGATGGAGATTACTATTTCTACACTAATTTACATCTCATGTTGTCAGTTGTTTCAAAAGAAAACAAATAACATGTCTTTTTAGAGGAGTAAACAATCTCTCATTTTATCTTTATTGCACACACTAGCAGATAAGTTAAGTAATTTCTCCCAAACACTCAGCAAGATGGAAATAAATAATTCTGAAAATAAGTAACTGGCATAATAAGAATTAATGCTGAAAACCCACTCCATGGTATTCTCTTCTATTAAGTAAAAAATAAATGATATACCATAAAAATAAACCAGAAGATGGATGGTACACTGAGAAGAGAAAAGAAAAAAGAAAAAAAAGAAGAAATTACATATTATACTTACTGGTTTTCTTCAACATAAGCACTGTGTAAACTGAAAAATCAGCAATAGAGGTTGTTTTAAAAAAAAAAAAAGTGAAAAATTGTACTAAAGCCTCAGTTTTCAGTTGCTATAGATAGAGGGACAACTGGACAGCAGAAATATATAGCTATAACTGATATTAATGCAAGATTTGAGAAATGATGGCTGCGCATATTCAAACCTCACAAGCAGAAACTCTTACATTAATTTTATGAACACAGAAGCAACCATTTTGTTTCAGAGCTCATACAATAATATTAAAAAGAGGAAAACAGAGAAACACTTCTTTCTTTTCTGCCTGAGTCATGTTGCTCACTGCATCCCTCTGCTGCTGCGGGACGTAGCTGGAGTGAGGTGAGATGAGATGTGCTCAGCAGCAGGACAGGATGGGAGCTTTAACACAAGTAATGTGCTGCTGGGAGCTCCAGGTGCTTGAAGAATTTCAACTAACCATTTCAGGTTATTTTTTAACTTGCACAAGGTAACTGCCAGATACAAACAGCATTTTATGTAGTGTAGTGGTATGGTATGGTGGTCACTTAAAGACATCAGATCTCTCTTTGTTAAAACACTGCGTAGTGCATTCTTCTACAGTGCTTCCTTGCTGGGGTTGTGCTGCATGTTACTCTTTCCAAACACATGGCTTTTATCTAATGAAGTTATTTCAAAAGGAGCAGTGAACATCTTGTGGGTCATATAATAAAAATGGAAGACTTGAATGAGGATTTCCACTTTTTCTCCATATCAAGACTAAAGACACTTGAGTCATACAACCTCCATGCAGATGAAAGACATTTATTCAAAAACATTGAAAGTCCTTCCATTGCCTGCTTGGAATTAATCTCAATCATAATGATGGCTCTTAGAGTGGATCTGTATATCCTGACTCAGTTCAAGACTAAGATTTTTACTGTCTACTCAACCTTTGACAAGGAAAGCTGAACTGCATACTACCGCATACTTTTGGAAAATCTATAAAGTAATAATGGAAAAAAGGGAGAGGAGAGGAGAGGAGAGGAGAGGAGAGGAGAGGAAGAGGAGAGGAAGAGGAGAGGGAGAGGGAGAGGGAGAGGGAGAGGGAGAGGGAGAGGGAGAGGGAGAGGGAGAGGGAGAGGGAGAGGGAGAGGGAGAGGGAGAGGGAGAGGGAGAGGGAGAGGGAGAGGGAGAGGAGAGGAGAGGAGAGGAGAGGGGCTCCAAAAAAACCAAACCCAAACAGCAGAAAGAATCACAAACTGGATCTCTTGCTATGAAAAACAAAAATTTCTGTTTTCCTAATATTTTCTGCAATAGTCAAAAAACGAGGTTCATTGGTAACAATAATCACCCTCAGGTTCTAAAACACCTCCAGAAGTATGAACTGTGTTTCAAATTTTTTAATTACCACAGCTTCTGTGTACCTTAGTCTGTATTTAACATTTCTTTTAGGAAATACCAATTCTTCCACCTCAGTACTTAACTGTCAGTGGTATTTAGCATCACCACTGAAAACAAGTCTGCTCAAGGCCACACACCAGCCTCACTGGTGTCCTCCCCAGCAATATATTCTTTAACAGCTGCTAGAGACTTTTACATGAACACGGGCAATCACGTCCCATTCTGCTGAATTCTTTATAGTTCTTTATATTCCTGATTATTTAGAAGTTCTCAAGCTACACAGTACTAAAAACCTCTATAAAAGGGAGTGTCCTCAATTCAGCCCAAATCATGACTAGAGGAGCTGCCTGCGATCAGAGGATGCTCTGGAAATTACTGCCCAAGATTTCCTCTAACTTTTGAAACAGTGATATGATTTCTGTTGTCTTTATCACTTGCATAGAGTACTTCTGTTGAGATTTGTACTGATTGCTGCTTTCAGACTCTGTAAAATGGCATATCTGCCAGAGATTTTAGAAATCTTTTTAGATATAGGGGAAAAAAATAGAGAAAGGGAAGGAAAGAGAAAAGAATGAATGGGGGGGGGGGGGGGAAGGGAGAAAGCTCGTCTGGGTATTTTCTCATTTCTTATTTAAAATACTGAAAACCACCGGTTCCAACTCCCCATTCTCCACCCCCTAACGAGAAATGTTAGTAACAAGAAGCGGCCCAGCCCACACCCTGATGTCTTTAATTGACTTCCTAGCGAGTGTTATCAAGAGGCACTGAAGCAGTGCTAATGGTGCCTGCAGATTGCTCACACATGGCATGGCTGGCATTCCTTGGACCTTAAAAGGGCTAATAGGAGAGTGTAATCTCCACTCAGCATGGAAGCAAAGACCACGAGTGATCTGGAAAACACAAGTAATTAGAAAGTATTCTGCCCCAGATGGAAGGGAGGTGGGAAATGAAGATAAAGCTGGTACCCAACCATGGAATCTCCTATTATGGAATTTCTAAGCACAATAGTGCATTATTTCAAAGCATATGACAATCAATACTGAAAGGAATAAGCCCATCTCACATAGAAATGGTAGCTTCTAGTTTTTACCTGTGACTGAACACTTCACAGAGAGATCTACAATCATGGTTACAGAGAGGGGGAGCTTTTAAGATTTTTTTTTTCCTATCAGCATTTCTCCAATAACTTCACTAAGACCACCAAACACCATATTTTTTACTAACATTGGCAACCTTTGAAAATTTAAAAAATTTTCATACTTGTGACTCTGAAGCGCTTAATAAACTCTGAACTAGCCTCACTGACGACTAAGAGGAATGAAGAAGTATTCAAGCGTTGCTTTACTAAAATAAAATTGTACAAATCATATTTAAAGCATTCAGAAATACTACCTGGGAGTCTAAAACAGGCATTGCAATGCTGCTAATGGGAAATTTGATGATTAGTGCAAAAAAACCTACAAAATGTCTTTAGATTAATTTTCACTATGCAACAGGCATATTTTCATCCTCTAGGTGTTCCTAAAATATGCTTAATAATTAAAGTACCTTTAAAACAACATTGCAAAAATATTTTCAAGGAAGATTAGGAAAAATGGAAAATCAGCTGTGATTTCAACTTGATTGCCCTACTGTGAAGGTAGTGGTTCATGAATGTTAAAGAGTGGATCTAAATAAAAAGGCAGGATGCTGTCACAGATATCTATTTAAACATTTACAAAAAAAAAAAAAAAGGCCAAGTAAAGCACCTTAAAGTTGACTTTTATGTAAAAGAAACTAAAGATATTGTGGTCATGATGTCTTCATTTAGCTGTAGAGTAGCTGATAGTTTAGAAACACACATTGATAAAATTGGACCTCCCTGATGGAAAACACTGCGCCTGTTTTATTTGAATTGTTGGACATTGTTAATGAAACAGGGAGAATGGTGGAGATTTGGTAGTTATAACTCACTTGGCTTGACAAAAGCCTGTGATAAGATTCTTGACAAGAAACAATTAAGGAAAATAAATAACTACAGGGTAAGAGGTAAATTCTTGTTGTGGATTAAAAATTAGCTAAGTGAGAGGAAACAAAGAGTGGTAAATAATGGATGCTCCTCCAAGTAGAGAGAAGTTAAGAGCTGGGTACCTCAGGGATCTGAAACAGGACAGGTGTTCAATATATACAATTGATGGGTTCAAAGTGAAAATACATTGAAAGTAAAAGCAAAGCAGTGAACAACTCAAAACTGTACTCCAAAGGATAAATATTGCAGACATCCAAGGATCTCAGGATCCATTGAATTTGAGATACAATACTGAAACAGCAGGCGGCATTTAATTTTATACAAAGATGAAGGTATATACATTTGGGAGGGTTACTGAAGGTCACCTATGTGCTCCAAATACATTTGGAATAACAATAACTAGAGATAAAGGGGTGAAAAATTCAGGAAAGATAAAAGCAATGAACTGTGGCAGTATGACTTCCAGTCAATTTAGATTATTTCTGAACTCCAAAATAGTATTTTATAATTGACACACAAAATTTCAATTGTTTTCTTGTTCAAATACTTCTGCATTTTCCCAGCCTAATTACTGTACTAAAATGAGAACTTTTCACAGTGTTTTATTTTCAATAAATATAGTTCAACCAGCTGTGTTCATCCTTATGTCTAGCATTACTAAAAGTGCCATACAATTATCAACATCTGTTAGAAGTGCTTTCCAAATTTGATTCCAAAAACATGTACTTCTGTATCCTGCCTTGAATCCAAATATAGAAAGAATAAAAAGCAGCACAAACAAAGAATCTGTCAAATACCAGCTGCAATTGCAGGGCACAGCTACAGAAACACATTAGAAATTAGTGTGATCCACCCCAAGTATTTACATCAGTCTTATCCAGCAGGCCCAGGCAACTCTACAGTCAAGATAAACGATGTGAGTTTTAGCACTCAGTAGCAACCCTGGAGTATTTGCCAGGAATCCTGGGAGAGTTTATATCATGTTGCCACCATCAACTAATGCCTTTGTCATGCAGACATACTCAAAGAAGACAGCAGGACTGAGGCTGCTTGTTTAAAAATTAGTGCAGACAGTTAATGAAGTTAGAGTACCAAATGTGTAGAACATCCAACTGGCAATGCTAATAACTTTTTTGATTAACATTTCAATTTTATGGCTACTTGGAGTGATGACCAAAGCTTAATCTGAGCAGATTTTCATCTACCCTTCTCCCAAAATGCATTACTAAATATTCACTCATTAAAAAAATGAGTGAATATATACTATATATACTGCTCTTTAAACAATACTATATGCATAATTTCTCCACTGCACCTCTCTATAGTCATACAAGTAATCCTGACAGTACACCTACCCATTCAGTAATCTCAAAATAAGAGTTTGGAAAGACTCAGTTAGATTGGCAGCATTGATCAGATGTGGTCATACAAAAAACCTGCTTGTTTTGTGTGCCCAAAGAAGCTACATGAAAGAGCAGAGCTCTTCCTAAATCAAGACTGGCAATGCTCTCCACCTGTCTCCTCAACATGGAGGCCAGAGTAAGACTTGATTTAAAACATATGTAAAAAATTTATTTCTGTTTTGTTCTTTTCCAAAGAAAGCTCCCCCTTCAGAAATTATACATCCATTTAAATATGTTTCAATGAAAATTAAAATTTGGCAATTTTCCATCAATTTAGGTTATCCTAATTGCCTCTGGTAGCTCAGTGCTCATGTACTTTGCCTTCTCACTGCCCCATTTCCATGCCTGAGGACCTAATTCCATGCTCCAACCTTCATTGCAGGCTAACCCTACAACTCTTCTGCTCTCTATTAAAATCTCTACACCCAAAATTCCAGTGATGTGGGTCTCAGCCTCACCCTCCATCACCTCGGATCCTAGGCCAGAGCCTGCCTGCATGTAGCAAGCTTATCTGTTTTTTTTCCAGGAGGTCAGACTGCTCTGGCAGTGCTGTCATCTCCACTTGCTGCTGCCTATGGAGAAGGGTGGACATGCTCAGGAAGAGGCAGGCACGGAGCAGAGATCCAGGTTTGGATCTACTTCATTCCTGTCCTGCACCCCCAAGGGCTCAGAGTGGACACTGCACTCTTCATGCAGATGGCACAAGGAGGTTGGGAAGAATGGGGAAAGAGAACAGAGAGAGAACTGGGTGAGAAGCGAGGCAAAGGAGGCAGAGGTAGACTCTTCAAGATGGCATGATCTTAAACCTTTCTTGAAAAGGCTGATTTAATGAGCTAGTGACAATGTGAAAGTGGAGAAAATCAATCCTGATTTTGTCTAGGTTCACATGTGAACACAGTGGGAACAGCAGCTGCTACCCTGGGATGATCCATTTATACAAAAATGAAGAATCAACATGTATGTTTGCACAGAGTATCTCCAGTTAGCTTAATATATCAACTTTCTAGTATTTTTTTCTTAATGTTTTAAAAATTACTGAAATGAAATATTTAAATACCATTTTTTTTATCTTAGCAAATACTGTTTTTGCAGTTTCCAATGGAGCTTGAAATTAGTATTTCTTTTTTTTCTGATATTTAACTGTTTCAATTGTATGAATGGTTCTGAGTATATTATTTTTAATTGTACATTATTTCTGGTCAGTTTAAAGAAACACACAATCTTTTGTATCTTACCTTTATATCACAAGGGCCTTTGACCATAGACTACAGATTGTCTCTTGTACTTTCTGAGAATTAAATTCTTTCTCCATAATTAGTATAATCATTCATATATCATGATATATATCACTATAATATATTTTATATATAGATATATAGATGATATATAGATGATAGATAGATAGATAGATAGATAGATAGATAGATAGATATCACTTTGCCCTTGAGAAATCTCCAGGGAAAAAGAGAAATAACAGCAAATGGAAAAATAGAAAGCTATTGTAGATTTTTGGGGTAAGGAATCACCTGTTTTAACACTTACTAAAACTTGACATAAAGAGAAAAAACCCTTAGGCTTGCTTTACATCAACATTCAGTTTTCTCATCTACCTGTAATGACCTATTTAATTAAACCCTTTGCTTTAAACAAATAGCTTTCTGCATGATGAGCCAGTACTGTGAAATTCAATGTGAGAGGCATTCAGTCTCTACTTTTGAGAAGTCATAAACAGCAAAAAATGACTTTTTTTAAAAAAACCCACCATAATTAAAAGTTACAAACACACTAATTTTAGCATTTAATTTAAATCTTCTTACCACTCCCTATAAGATTTTAAGCCTGCCTAAATAGGTAGTCTGAGATGCTTTGTATTAAGCAGCTGAGTCAGCAATTACCATGCTCACAAAATATGACAGAACAATTGATTACTGCCTCTTTTTTTTGTGCCTTCCAGATAACTGTTTTCCTTTGAAGTCAGAGGCCAAGAGATAAAACATCTGTTATCCTCCAAAGCACTCTTTTTAACTGGGGGTGTTCCCATGGCCAAGAAAACAGTGGTGTAATTACTATTTTGTTCCTAATAATTAGAAAATTGTTGAATAGATGATGTAAGTATAAAAAGCTTTTAAGCATGTACAGATATGCAGAAGTATATTGCATTTATTCACTTTTGTGCTCATTTTGCAGGAGTGAACAGCAGAGAGCTAAAACCAATCAAACATACACTGATATGTGTAGATGTTAACACTGGAAGGTGTTGTCCAACTCAGCAAAATGATGCACAGTGGACTAACAGCACTTAATTTATCAGAGAAGGCACACAATTTTCCTCTTACTAAAATGAATTACAATAGTGTTGTACCAAAAGCAGAGGAACAATCCTTTATAAAAGGGACACAAGTTCAAAGGAGAACAGGGCACTGGAGCTTTGCGTGTTTGCTTTGTTCTGTGGTACTGCAGCAACACATAGGGATGTTCTGCATATTAGGCCACATGTGACATGATGTTTTGTTGTATATGGAGGAAAAGTATCATTTCCATTGCACAAAAACACTTGAAAACCCATCTTTTCTAGTCATCAGTACACTCGAAAAGAGAGCATTAAAGACACAGAACAAATGGGAAGAAAAAAAAAATAATGCTTGACTAAACACATCCAGATAAAAATTAAAAATTTATTCTTTGCCAGTTGTCACCCCACTAAGGGATTTGAGATGCTTGAGTTTTCTCCATCTGTATAAAAGAAGCTCCCCTGCACCCAGGTCACAACTCGTGAGACACTGACTCTCTAGGTGTACGTAGTACATCTTGTAATCAGACCTGCCAGCCTCCCAAGAAAGTTACATATTAAATAAATATGGATTCTCTTTATTCCTTTCTTCCTTTCTCTTCTTTCCCACTTCTTTCTCCCTTCTTCTCATCATTCAGTGCTCCCTGGAGATCCTAGGTAGGATGGAAGCAGTGTGCAAACTGCTACAGTGCTCCCTTCGTTTCATCCTTTCACCTTGTAACTTGAACACAGCTGGCTGGATGTGCAGACATGTAATGGGGCCAGAAAAACTCTGTTAGGAAGTGCTCTCATCCTAACTTTGATCTGTATTATCCCCGTGATTGAGACAACAGAAGGACAAGACAGTGCAGGAATGGAAAATGATTAAAAATGGGAGTGAGGAAGATGAGAACTGAAAGAAGAATAGGCAGGTTCAGTAGCTGAGCAAGTGAATGTCCTGTATGTTCCAGTGACTCTTTTTAGACAGCAAGGCTGTGTTTGGAGAATGGGCAAGCAGCTTGTGCGGGATAAAAGGCGTACCAAACATACAGCAGAACCTCCAAAGCTGCTAGTCCAAGGACCAGCCTTCTTACCCACTAAATGTAACTAAAAACATTGTCTTGCTAACAAGAAAGCTATATCAACCTTCCTTTTTCCCCCCACCTAAGTCCTACAATTCCTTTAAAGAAAATCCATTTATTTACAGGATCTTAACTTTGGACTCTGTGTGTATTCACTCTATATCAGCAGAACTAAATTTACCCTGTGTATATCTTCACCTAAACTGGAAAATTCATAAAGACTTGCCATCAAAAAAAAAGTTTGGAAAAACTTACTGTAGGATCCTTTCAATAGATATTCAATAGAAATGCCTTTCATCCAGTTATATTTTCTTGAAGTTCATCATTCGTTCTCACCTTTCAAGCACCTAAATCTTTTGCAAGATTATTATTTTGCCCCACTTGTCTTCCTCCTTCCCAGTTCTTTAATACATATCTTAAACATTGCTGAAACTAGTATGCAACTCAAGACAATTTATTTTTTATCTTGTCATTGTGATGAAAAATAATTCCTTTTTCCTATTCTTATCTCCTACTTTTGGTTATTTTTCCTAGTTTGTAAGCCATGACAGTATTTTGTCTTTTACATGCATATTTTTAAAGCTTGACACAAAATTTAAATAAAAAATTTTCCCCAGCCACTTAACAGTAAATTAGAGAGGCAGGGTTCTCCTCAAGAAAAGTTATGACTTTGTTGCCATTTACAGATTCTTCTTTGGATGTTATCTTTTGTTCACTATTAAATTTACTTTTTTAGTACTCAATTAAGGACCACTGTTGCCCAAGACTGCTCCAAAACTAGTATTACTGACAGTCACATGATCTCACATTTTCTTCTAAACACCCCAGTTGTCCTAAAATGCTGCAGGTGCATGACAGAACGTACCCCAGATATCCCAGGGCAGGGCAGCATTTCAGAAAGCTTTTCAAATTCTGAAACTCATCTCTTTTTTTTCCTCAGCTCTCACCTCAATATCCCACTTGCAGCTTGCACCTGAAATCTGTTCCTGTATGTAAACTAGAAGTGCTGGCACATATATATGGTGAATCATTCAGAAACCATAATCACATCATACTTAGAATGCAGTTATCTTCTTATAACTTTAATGTCAGTCATACTAGTCAACTTCCATGTAATATTTAAGCAATACACATACTGAACAGGTAAAGGTTGAATCCATATTTGAATCAGTAACATCCAACGTGGCAGGCATAAAATAGCCATTGTTTTCCTTCTGTTTTCATTGTATACGGTGGGAAAACTGGCATATAAAACAGTTTCCACTGAAAATAAGCTCTTTAAATTAAAGGACTCCTTTGAGATTTGCTGTTTAAACTGTTGTGCATCCACAAAGAGGAGTTGAAGAGGGAAATCTACAATTGCAGCAAACCACTACTTAGACAGTAACACTTTGGCAGATGAGCCCCTCCAGATTCTGTGTTGCTCTAAGACAAACAGATTTATTAGACACTGTAGAGGACTTTTAAAGCATGGTGTTAAAGAAGAAAAAATGGAAAAGTACGAAAGAAAGCTTAACAAAAATACTGAAAATATTTTAAAAAGAGTGATTTCCCTCAACTGGAAAATAACAGAAACCCTCCCACATCTCTATTAGTAGAAACAACCAAGAAAAATAAACATAGTGGTTTCAAAAAACATTGATCAGAAGAGAAACAAGAAGATAGAGCAATTATAGAAGTATTTTGAGGGCTTCAAGATTCCGCTAGTCATATCCCTGAGAAACTAGACTTATTTAGTCCTGCTTTGAGCCGCAGACTCAACTAGAGAGCTCTGAAGGTCCCCAAAAGCCTTATGCTGTGATTCTCTGTTGAAGAACTGACTTACATGAGGACAGACAAATCAGAATAACCACGTCCGAGGAACTTCTAGGAGAATATATGTCACAACAACCCATGGATACTTCAAAGGAATAAGCCTTCTGTGTGGACACTGACATCCCAAAGAATCTTTAAGACAAGAAGAAAACGAATGGAGGAGAAATGGATGTGGAGGAACAATGATGCCAGCCTGAACACTTCCAGTCATTCCCACAGCAGCATCCTCTGAATGCAGAAGGAATTGATCCCTCTGCACTTTACATTGGAAGTTCTATATTCTTAGTGCCCCTAAAAAACACATTGGGAGCTCTTTTGTTTGGACAGCTATGAAACAGCCACCTCTACAGCAGGTGAAGTGAAGAGGAGGAGAAGAAGAGGAAGGACTGATTAAAAAAGAAGTTTCCTGTGCTTAACTGGGAAATCTGCTTAAACGGGATGTCTCCCAGGGAACTAATTTAAACCCGATGATACTTAATAGCTACGATTGGTGCTTAGTAAGTAGGGTAATTATGTTTAATGGGGATGCCTTAAGGCAATTGAGTGGCACTTAAGTCTTTTGTATGTCTCAATCTCATGGTACTTCTATCCATTTTCTCTTCCATAACAGCTATCAAAGCAGAAGAAATATATCCACCACCACCTGTTCCTCTGAGTCTGTCCCTTCTGTGCTAAATGCAGGGTCAACCACATGAGGCAAGTGTTTGTTGCCGCCTCTGCTTCTATCAATGCATGAGCCACAGCACCTAGCCAAAATATTGGCTTCTCTTATCATTATAGACTTACCTAATAATATGATGCTTCATACTGCCTTGCTGAAGCTAATGGAAGTTTTCCAGAGACAGAATCAGATTCAAGCTGAGTTCAGCTCATCCCCTTCCAGCAACACTGTGCTCTGCAGCAGGATTTCCTTTCAGCCAAATGGAACAAGAATATTCTACAGTTCTTTTAAAAAAATCTTCAGAAATGTAATAAGGACATGAAAATTGTGGGAATTTTTCTCCTGCATTTAAATTAACTATAGCTCTTGCTTTACTATATGAGGTAGTCTTTAAGACAATCTGGAATGTATTGGTTTTTTCTAATGCATAATCTATAACTAGGCATGTAAAAACAAAAATAGGGAGGAAAAAAAGCAACTTAAACTAGGACTTATATCAAGGGGAAAAAATAGCCACAGGTTGCCCATAAATAACTTTATGTTAGAGAACTAGAAAGTCCCTTACTATCAGCTAACAGATCTTCAAATGACTTTATAACAAGCATAGGGGAGTCACAAAACAGATTTTCAGATGGACCTCATTTAACACCTCTATGAAAGAGATGATATAATGTCATGTCCAGAATGGCTGGAGAATAGATTTATTGATCAGAATGTGGGTCTCAATCCTATTTTCCTAAAACCATTTTCAATACAAGGGTGAAGACAACAAAGCAAAATAAACCATCTTTAATTCAACTTACTGTCTCAAGGAAACTGCCAGCATCCTTTTAATACCGAATTATTTCTAGATTACCAGCAGTCTTACTTTTCTTGACCAAGAGTCTAGCTAGTCAGTGGAATACAAAATCTCACAATTTTTTTCATAGCAATGACTTGATATAAATAAATTGAAATGTTGCAAGCTAAGCACATGGATGCTGTACTAAACACTTGTAACCACAGGGTATATGCATTTGAAATTTAATACAACAAAAACAAAAAAGAAGTTGCAAAGCTGTTAGTGTTAAAAGGTACCAGCAAAGTGGTTTTATGAGGCTTCTCACTGAGCTGTGATAGACATGTGATTAAACCACAATTTTAATAAAAGTTACAGACCTACCATTAAAGATAATGAAAAAAAAACACACACACATATTTTATAATTTTCAATATACCTGTGCCAGATGGATAAAATACTCAATTTTCCACTCCAAACCTGAACTGTAGAAAGATCAGTTCCCAACTAGGGGGTAAAAATAACATTTTAAAGTCCATTTGCAGATCATACCTTGAGCCTACATAGACAAACTTCGTAGTCAGTATATTGTTTTTCTTGTTATATGTATTTCAATAATTATATGCATACTCTGTGTAAAATGTGTCTCTCTAAAATACTTATCAGTAAGAGACTGCAGACATCTTCTGTTACTGTACTCAATTCTCATTGATTACAACACTCCAAAGAGTTGGATTTTTTAAGGATCTCCCAGCTTCCCACTGTGCCATGCCTTAGAATCAAACATCCTTTTGGCAAAGTTATTATGCTTTTAAAGAACCATTAAAAAATAATTCTGTTTTGGAATACTCTAAAATCCACAGTTGTAATTCATCCTGAAACCCTAAAAGACTATCTTATCACCAGTCTGTTCTCCCTGCTCCTATGGAAATCAGCACAGATTTGTGTGAATGAAATCACCCAAATGATGAGAATTCTCATATTGGATTGTTCGATTTATCCTTAAACAAAGCAAACTGGTTAAGTCAAAACACAGTCCATTTTTGAACAGGAATTGGTAAAACTGTCAGCTATTAAGATTATTAATTAACATCAATGTTGATATCATTACCAGTATCCTCTTCACAGCAAAGCCTGTGTTATTTAAATTGTCTAACACCTCTGAGTTGACTCTTACTGCTTTTCTGTATAAGCAGTAAATTTAAACTCAGTAAAAGACTAAATCACATGTCCATGGTTGTACATCATGTGAGTGGCAGAGCCATCCCCAAAGCCTAAGCCCACTCTCCTGTTCTACCTTCTCTGCTGTTTATCTCCAATATCCTTTAAATGCAGTCTGAATCCTCAGCTTTTAGTCATGTTCAGAAATGTTTTCCTTACAAGCCGTACTATTATTTCAATGGAAATATTGAGTAAAATACAATTTAACATTGTAGTTCTGTCAAGTCCTGAGTTAAAATCAAAGTTCAGAATGCTAAAGAAAATATTTACTTGAATCATTCCTTATATAGGGGATGATTCTGTATGATAGGGGCATCTGTAAGATAATTTTTTACTTTACTGCTATTCCCTTATTTTCCATGCTTGTAAAATTTTTGGGTCACATGTTAGATTTTTTGAAATTTAAATGCAAATTAGGGGAGAAAATTTAGGTGAGAGGAACTATTACACAAATTTTAAATATAAAACTTACTGTTTCTGTGCTTGGGGTTTTGTTTGTATATTTTAAGTTTGTATGCACACATATAGTTCATCAGTAATGACTACAAGGAACAAAACTAGCAGTTCCTTAGAGCAGATAGTGCAGAGGAGAATGGTATTAGACAAAGCTGGATTTGGATGCTGCTTCCTCCATCCTCTGCTGTTAAAAAAGCACATTTACAGCTACCAAGAAGTGTCTATCAGTTCAAAAAATTGTGTGCCCTCAGAAAAGTTGAAAGCATTTTGAAAAACTTGTTAACAACTATAAATATACATGAAATCACCAATATGAAGACACTTTCCTTAAACCCACAAAGTATTAGATATAATTTTGGGGAAGAGTTCTGTATATAAACATTGTCTGTATCCTCCCCTAATGCACTTAAATTTATGTTGTGTTAATCTATGAGCGGGAAGGGATTAAAGAAGAAAAACATTCACAAAATTTGGTGAAACTCTTTTCTGCACTCAAGTCAGAGCTAAATTACATTATATTGATTGACTCTCAGCTCCACTGTGAGTTACGGACAGTCAACAACAAATAAGTCACAGGTTCTGCCGAGCAACATTTTAATTCCTTTAGAAGACAAACAAGCTTGTAAATGCCCCAGAATTTGACTTGTTTCCTGGTCAATGTCCCCCAAAATGTAAACTACAACATGGGCAAAAACGTACCATGAAAAGATAAAATAGATCTAATAATAAATAGATGGATAAACCATCCACTAAATCTCTTTCCCCACCATTTCCTTCAAAACAAAGAGGAGTTCTACTGCATTAGGAATCAATATTCTAAAGATAAAGAAAGGTCCTCAATTACTGCAAACAGCTAGAGTTTACAAAACAGTGCTGTGTGTGATCTTATTTGTAATTCTTCCGACACTTGCAGCTACACTACAGTCAAATGGTGTATGGACAAAAAAAAAATAAAAACATCATTTGTAAGCATCCAAAGCCAAAATGCATGTGATGAGCTCCTGACATACATGCAGCAAGCTGGTGTGTGCTAACAGAGGACGGCAACAACTTTTAGAGCATATATGAAAAGCCTTCACTAGTCTCTAGTGACAACAGTAAAGAACCTCACTGGTTGCACTGCCTATTAAAAAAAAAGAAAAAAGGGAGCACCAGCTTCAAATAGCCTTGTTCTTTAAGGTAGAAAATCTACATTCAGTGCAGTAAATACAGCTTTGTGCACAAAGACTTAATACAGCCAGACCTGCCAAAAATGCTAGTGTGATCCAAGAAAGCAAATGACATCTGACTGGCTTGTTTACACATCCTCATTTCCCCAAACTATTTTGCTTCATTTACTACACTTTGTCACTATGTGAGTGTTTGGGGGATTTCAAATGGACTCATTCTGTTCTAACAGATGTCAAAGAAGAGGTACATTGGTTTTAAAACCTATTTGGGGACATATGGGAATAGGTTTTTCCCTGTGTAAAAAGTCCACAGCAGTCATCCAGCAATTCTTTCCCATGTTTATATCCTCCTAAATTTTTGCAGAGTTATTGAGTCACTGCTGTTTACTAAAGCACTGCTGCTCACTCATTATTTTCTGAAAGCACTTCACTGTGGCAGTATCAGTCAGATTGCAAGAGTGAAACTGTCACCACTTTATAACCACCACAGCTCTGGACAGACAAAGCCCTTTGTCAAGATCAACCACTTCTGTTTCTGGAGTGAAACATGCTTAAAACAAACGGGAAACTCAGATGCACATACATGACTTTCCACATCAAATATTAAAAAAGCTCAACGACAAATGAAAGTCATTGTTATAATTAACCAAAAAGTTAAAGCTCTTAAAAAGACAGAACTGTGTAGCTTTTTAGGCCAAATTCTTAAATTAATTAGTAAGTAACATATCCCACTGCTACAGAAACACATTATACTGTGTGTGCATTACATATTCTTGAGAATCTCTTACCTTCTATTTTTTCCCAAAGAAACGTGGAAACTTTAAATTTATTGGAAGCTTAAATTTCCCTTAGATGTAAGAACAAAAAAATCACAATAAATTTTATAAGCACATAGAGTGCATGTAAGAGATGAATTTGTCTCCAGTTTAGGCTATTACCTAAATATATTATAGATTACATCCTCCCTCACAGCCCTTTACAAGAGAAAGCACAAGCCATGAAAACATGCAGTCTGCCAGTTGTATGTCACCACAGGATGATTGGGGGGGGGGGGGTTTGTACTCTTTCTTTTGGCTTTTACTCCCACTTTTTTTCATTCTTGTCTTCCCAAGAGATTATTCAGCACATAATGCTTCTGAGAAATAGCTAGTGGCCTACTCTCAGACACAGGCACACACACAAAACCAATACAGATTTTTCTCACAATTAGCAAATAATTCAGTGATCTCTTTTTGCCTTCAGAAAGAAAGGTTATAGTATCTTTCAGCTGAGGCAAAGATCCTCTAGACCTACTTTAGTAAAAAGCTTATCTCAAGAACTTGACAAATTCAAGACACACCTCCAAAAAAACCAACACCTTGGGGTAATTGAGATACTGACCTGATTATGCAAAGTCCTACTCAGTAATTCCATAACCCATGTAGATGTTACACTCTTCAGTTGACATCCTCCCTTTTTTTTGTTATTCAAAAACTGTCCTGATCCTGAAGATTTTATCTGTTCCCTGGCAGTGTAATATCAAGCAAGAATAAAGCAGTAGTTACTGCAGCTGGTGAATGAAAGTCTGTGAAAAGCCTTCAGCAAGGCTTTTAGAGGGGCACTATCTTCTGCTTCGTTCGCTGGACCATTAGGTCTTATTTGCACTCACTAAATCTTTCCAGTGTTTCAGTGTATGTGTGCAGAAATGAAAAGGGGCAAGACTGGATGTGAGCAGTCATCTTAAGCTGCATGGGATGTAAGATTACCCAAAAATCAAATTATGTGGGACTCCTCTCAATGTGAGGATGAAAACAGTAATTGCTTAGCGGTGTCCTTGGCAAGAAGCAGCCCAGCTACAGACAGAATTTAAGGTGATTAGGAATTCAGTATCCTGTAGAAGGGAACAGGACACTGTGTTCCCTTAAAACCTTTTTCAAATGAGCTATAAAGTTCTAAACATCATTATGGAGCTGAAGTGGCGAGGAGGAGGAGGAAGGTCAAATTGCAGGCCATACTTCTTTCTTTGTAATGTTGTCTGAGAATTATGGCACTGGCATAAAATGCTACATTTCCTTTGCACGTTACCATTTCATCTTCAGAATTTGTTATGCGACTCATATTTGTACTCCACTTCTCATTTCTTTTATAACATATTATTCTGTGCCTTTTTATGATCTTGTAGGAAGTCAAGGTTGAATCAAAGCCATTGTGACTGCCAAAGTGCATGTATAAAATTATACCACTAAGCGTTAACCTTGCTTTGTAGGTTCACTTACACTTTTCAGTTAAAAGCTATCTTTAGTATTGAAGCAAAGTACTTTATAGTTTTTCAGTTAAAAGTCACCTTTAGTATTTAGGCAAAGCCACTTTTATGGTAATTCACACTTGCATTCTCAAAAAACTCTTCTGCCTAAAATGGCTGTACAATGACCTTATTCCATGCAAAGTTTGAAAAGAATATGGGAGAATTGGTAAGTGACATTTCACTTGTATTTACTTAGCCCATTTAGTAAATGTGGGAAAAGGTAAAAATCAATACATGAAAAACCCCTCCCAATTCCCCACAGAAATTATATAAATATTGTACATGTGGGCATGGGTATCTGTGTGTGATTGTATACCCGGGTGTAATTGTGTATTTTTAAATCCAAACTCTGTAACTATTTTACATTCATTTTTTCTCTCTCAAAATGCCTGTTAAGCCTTCAGGGGCTGCCTATTTTTCCTATAAAGGTTAAAATCACATGTTAATTTATACATCTACATCTGCAAAATAAAAATTCTCTTCACTATTTAAAAAAAATAACCAACCAGCCCAGGCAGAAAACAACTGCTGAAATTAAGAGACAGAAATGGCTGTGCACCTGCTTTGTTCTGAACCCTCAGACAAGGAGGATAAAAATAAGCTTCTCCAAAATAAGCTTTGAAACATTATAAACAGGGAAAACTCTACAGACCTGTATGTCCCAAAGATTTATGCAGGTGTTTAAATATATTCATTGTCATCAATCCCACTGAAGTCAATAGGAATACTCACAGTGCATAAAGCTACATACGCATGCAAGACTTCAGCCTCAGGGGCTGGTATTTCAATAGTTACTTTGCTGGAGGAATACCCTGAGGATCTGACTCTGTAAAGGCTGTCCAATTGTTTAAACTCGTTCTCAATGACTTCTCTAGAGAATAGTCACCACTCACAACTCTCCTTGGTGGAAAACCACTGGCCTAACTCTTACTTTTGACCATGAAATACTTTCACTGATGTTTTGTTTCAGTTAAATTATCATTCTAAATTACTCCTTGAAACAGCTGACCAACAAGCCTCAGCACACAGAAACAAGCAGCACTGGATAATGGAGAAGAGAAACAGTGGAAATGATGAGGTAGGAAAAGGAGATACTGTGTGTCTATTACAATATGGGATTTTCATTTACAGAGTAATAGGGATGGTATTAAGACTAAATCACCAGAGTGTCAGAATGTGCATAGTGATGATAAAAGATTATGTGCTTTATACATGACTGATGATGACACATTTAGAAAATATCTAGAAAGGAGAAGACAAAGTGATGTCTCATGCAACTTATGAAACTGCAACCTTTACAACATGTCACCCTCCAATTAGTGCACAACAGGAAAAAAATGACCCCTTCAGTATCAATGCCCCCAGCTCTTCTGTTACAATGGCCCTGACAAGAAACCCATTTATTTTCTCCAGAGAAATTGTTCCGAGGTGGTTGTTAGGCACAGTGGAGGCTTGACTCCTTAGACCCGGGCTGGATTAAACATCCCAGATGAGATAAAACAGAAAACAATGATGTGTGTTTGTTTTACACCTCAGAAAGGTTATGTATGTTCTCTGGGAAAGGTGTACTTAATTTAATTTGCATTGTAGGGATTTTGAATCCCAAGACCGTGGCAGAAGTTAGAAATTATGCCAGGATTGATAATATTTCCTTAATACTGTAGTGGGAGTCTCTCATAGGAAGGGCAAACTAATTAAGAAGTTGTTACAAAACAAATATTTTAATACAAGACACAGCATATAGTAATTCTCCATGCAGAAATAAGCTTAGCTGATCCTTGGCTTCCACTAAAGAGATCTATTTCAACTTTATCTTGGAAAGCTTAATTTGGAAAAGATTCACCTGTATCTACTGCTGTTTTTAAAGATTTTCCTCATTAAATAGCTAAATAAAGAGACATAGAATTCCTTAAACAAACTAATTTTTCAACACACACATTCATTCTACTTAAAGTCAGCAATTAACTTATAATAGTAGCTTCTTTTTAATGAAACATTTGCAAAATAAGGTATATCATTTCGATACATAAAACTGTATAAACCAGGAGATTGGAGGAGCCTAGATGTAATTCACTAAATACATCCTCAAGACACATCTAAATAAATGTCTGAATACTTTGCACTGTTTTACTGGCACCTTTTAAACTCACCCAACTAAGGGACATGTAGCAGCTTACTTTTAGGTAAGGAAAAAAAAAAGGTTGGGAAAACCTTTTCTCAACATTGCTATTTTCTCTTATGCAAGATAAACCTTAGTCCAGGTCTGTATGGAAAAATGTCATACTACATTAGTAGCCTGTCTGCTGCACATGCTCTTTAGACTGGTATAAAATGAAGTAAAAGGTGTACTTGTCCTCCCTGCCTGGAATACACGGCACTGGCCAAGTGCACTGCATTGATTGTACGGCTCCCACTGAAGCTGCACAAATTCACTTGTACCAACAGACTTACATTTGAGAGAGACTTCAGCAACACTTCTGGAGTCTCTCAGCAGCTGGTGAAAAAGCCAATTCTTGCATCAGCCTCCTTTCCCAAGACACCTGTGACATACCAAAGCCCTTTATCACATTCTGCCATCTAACAGAGTCAGCTGCTTTGGGAGGCAGATAAAGTTCCTAAGCAGTTACAGTGATAAGAACAGCTCGTCTGCTGAAACTCTAGAAAGAAAGTTAATTGCTTGTTAATGATTTACAAGGTTTGACTAATTTGTCATTATTAAAGTAAATTATTCTCAGCCAGCTGTAAATGGTGTAAGGTATTCTTCTTAGTTTACACTTAAAGGATGTACCATTCCTAAATGTCTTTTTCTAGCCAAACCGCTTGACAATATACCCTGAGGGAGTAACAGCAATAGCCAGAGTAAAGCCACATGAATCTTTTTTTTTTCCTTGTAACATTTATCATGTAAGCTGATAAATTGCATCAGGATAATATGAGGGCTTGGGAATTTGTTTACCAGCTTGCAGTTTCAGCAGGACACTGTATGGAGTAACTGTTCCCACACTGTCTAATTTCCATCCTCTCAAAAGGACAATTAATTCTGCAGATTTCTGTGCAGACACTAGACTCCTCTCGCTCTTGAGCATAGAATACATCTTTTCAATCTGGCATATACTCTCAAAATGTAAACACAACGCTATAAAAATTTTTCTACTTCTGTCAAATTTCACTGAAATTATGAGAATCAAAGAGCAAGAAGATTACAGTAAGCATACAAACACAGTGAACACATAAGCCTCATTTTCCATAAGAAATGATCAAAACACTCACCTAATAGTTGTGTTTTTTTAATACATTGAAAACTATGAAAAGATATTAAATACAAAAAAAGACATCAACTTCAGTAGAATATTACCTCGTTTTACATACAGAGGACACGTTTATTAATTCTGCAGATTATCAAGCTGATATATGAGTAATGTTAATATTTATCAATAAGAAACCCTCCTAGCAAGGACTTTGAAATTATTTGGAAATATGTTCTGTTTCCTGAAGCTAGCATGAGTTAGCTTTGGTCCACTCATGCTTTCCATATGAAAGTAATTGCTTAGGGAAGTTTGGTATTTTGAATTCGAGCTCTCAAAAGCTCTCAGAAACCTTCACAGGTGCACAGAAGTTCAAGACCTACAGAAATATCAGTGTGGCATGAGGCTCAAAGCTGTGTCAGAGTGTGTCACTAGGTCATGTTCATCCAACATTTATCACTTAGCACCTCCAGTGCACATTCACAGTAAAGCCCCTCTTCTATCTTTTACAGTCTTAGAAATATTGCTATGAATCTTAAAGGCAAAAATCTCCAAAAGTGCTTCCACCTCACAGGAAGAGACAAAAGTATTATTTTAAATAGATGTCTATTATGTTATATAGCGTAGATCAGATTTTTTGAGTTCTCCCTCAAAAAACAAAATTAAAAATGCAGCATTCCCATTTTTGTGCTATTTAGTCAACTTTCCTTTATTTCAGCAGATTAAAACCTGAACGTAATCAAGTCTCCCTGTGAATCAAGTGAGACAATGAACTCCTCAGACAGTGATTTTTAGGAAGGTCAGCACTTTGCAAAATGGAATTTAGTTAATGTCATTCATGACTGGAACAAAATGAAAGAGGAAATTACAAATGGAAACACAGAAATTTTAACTTCCTAGTAACTTGCAATACTGAACACTTAATGTGCCACAGTTTCACTAATCATTTAACTCAGTATGTATAAATACAAACCCCTGTGGAGACAGATTTTGAAATGATCATTTCAGACAGTGTGTACCTCTAATGAATGCATTATTTGGGATATTTCCAACATGGTTCATAAGGTAATGTTCATAAAAGAGAAAAATGAATGGTATTTCTAGCCTACCGTATATGCTTGGACAAATTGTGATGAACACCATGCATATAAATGACAAAGGATTAATCATACCAAAAAATTGAAATTCTCTGTTTATTCCAAAGGCAAATAGAGTACATCACTAAAACAAATAATGCACCCCACGCCTGACTTTTCATAGGCAGTGAACTTCAAAACTGACTGATGGTCAAACAGTGATTTCAACATCCTTGTCTTCTTTCCTGAAAACTTTGCAGGACTTTTAAAGAGTAAGAACTGATTTTCCAATTATGACTAGGCTGAAAAACTCAACACAAAACTAATGTAATGTCTCTTTGAAGAACTGACCTATTTATTCTGTATCTACTTCTTTAAGGCAGAGGCAGAACACATTCTAGGAACAGGTTGTTTTGGTTTTTTTTTCTCCAGAAATATGTGCATTATATTAGGCAATTTTTTACTTAGACGGATTGTCACTGTTGTTACCTAGCACTATCCCAAGAAGCATTTTGCATTAAAATTTAAAACTCTCTTTACACTCTCTTGACACACCACACCTGACCGCCTTAAAGACCTGAAGTCCCCAGGGTATTCTACTGTGAATAATTCACATTATGAACAATTTTATTCTTAAAAGCAGTTGTACTAAATGCTGGTGTAGAACATATTCCATAAAGCCTATCTTGTCCCAAAAGGCAGAAAAGAGGGATTGAGGTAAAAGATGTGGATATTGTTTCCCTTGCTGCAAAGCCCTCAGAACTAAACTAGCTGATATGCTTTGAAGAGATACAGTGACTATGCATCTATAACTCTAAACTGTGCTAAATTTGATTCCTGAGGGGGGAGGTCAAAGTGGCGTTGTGGTGAATTGTTCCTGTGTGATTATATTAGAAGAACACGCACCCTCAACCTTTTATCGTCCAGTGTTAGGCAATTAGCTACAAAATATGGTAAAACCTAAGGAAATCATAGCAGTGATGCAAAAATGTGGATTAGAAAGCTCTGGAAGCAATTTTTTTTGAATGACACCTATTCAGCAGCTCTTAAAACAAGGCAGCAGTGCAGATTAAACATTAATTTTTGGGATTAAGTCCTAAATTATAATACTTGTGTGGAACAGACATGTCCCTCATCATAAAAGCTAAATTTCTAACGCAGAACGAGGAAGGATTTAGAAGGCATGAAAGCTGTAAGGGATTAATCATATTATAGCAGTGTTTCTCCTTATTTAAAATATAAAGCTCTTCATCTCAGAGGACATTGAGGACACAAGAAATCTATGAATGAATAACACATTGTGGCACAAGTACACTTCAGGGCTGTTGTCAAATTAAACCAGAACATACCTACCTACTCCTTCAGTGTGCAAAGCTGAAACATAACAGAATTAGAACTTCTGTGCACTGCAAACTAGAAATTACAACCATCAAAATAAGGGGCTGAAGATTTTAAGAGATTAAGAATTTTTGAATATTTGAATTTAAAAATGTTCTATTATGTTGAACAAAGAGTAACATCTCTCAGAAGTGTAGCTTCCACTTTTTACAAACATGAAGAGCTGTAAGCAGTTAGTTATTTCAAACTTGCAGGACTTTTTGCAATTAGCATGTTACTGAAAAGACATTGTATCCCCCTTAAATCTCTTAAGAAATTAGAGATTAATTAATTTTAAAATAGAGTATGTTCTTCCTCTCTAACATGAGAAAACCTGTTACTGCTGGATTCCTTTACAAATGCCAATCAGGTCTACTTTATGATATGTTCATTTCATTGTCTCCAATAATCTGGGACACCCTGTTCTTTTGCTGACCTTTGATGACCCTGTCTCATTCTTCTGGTCTATACCACACATCTCCATTGATCTGTAGACAAAGCACTGTCAGATGGAATCAATACATCATTCCTTCAGCAACAAGACTGGCTTTTGCTCAGTTTACTTTCATTTTTTTCTTAACAGATCAATAGTGCTAAACTGATGTATTGTAAATTGGGGTGTAATTAGTACCTGTCTGCAGGCCTGTTAACAAGCTGCTAAAATATTATGCAGACTTTTTTAGTTAAGCTGAACAGTTCAAACTCTCTTCAGCTGTTAGTAGGTGGCTATTTTAAAGAAATGCAGAGGACAATAGACTCCATAAAAACCGTGCTCCCAATGGTTACACAGAAAGTTTTCACCCTGTATTGATACATATAGACACCATGATTAAAACAAACACATAATAAAATTAAATCATCAAACCTGAATGTCACCAGTGAACACAGCTAAACTCTCCCTTCCATTTAAGATACTTTAGAGTAACAATTGTATACTGAAATTTCATTATATTGCTAGGCCTATATAATACTCCTTAAGTTTCTGACATCACCACTTCAGGTATAAATCAGATATGATTGATGCCATCCAGTGCAAAATTACAATTGCAATACACTAATTCTGTCTTGTTAAAAGTAAAATAAAGATGACCTACCACTACATTCATTTATAACAAAGAAGATTTGCTAAAATCTACAAGCATCACTACATTAGGGACATAGAAGATGCGGAGAAGTATGTGTTTTTGGAAAAGAATAACAGAAAAGCAGCAAAACTTGAGTTTCCTTGCTGGACTATCACTTTTCCAGATCAAGTTCCTCATTGAAAAAGCAGAAACTCTGCAGAACCACAAACCCTTTGCAAGAGTTCTCGGTTATGAGTGTTGTGCTCAAAACCTTTAGGCCCACTGATGGAGATTACTGTTACTGAACTTCTATTCAGGCAAAACCTGATGTCAAGGAGAAAGACATGTTATGTACTATTCTCTGGTGCTTCTTCTCTTCCACCCTGGCTTGTCTCTTTTTTTGCATTTCCCTCTCTCATCTGGTCAAAGCTATTCTGCTGATTGCTTCCCTGGTGTCCTGCTCCTATGCTTACATAAGAACTTCCTTTAAACATCCCCCAAGACCGTTCATTTCCTTACCTCTGACTGTGCTATTTTAACTTAAATTAAAAAATAGAATATAAAAACCTGTTCTTTTGCAGGTTCCTTTAATAAGCCCATGGAATTGCTCTCTGGAAACCATTGGTTTGAGGAATCTAACTTAAAATACTTTATGGAAAGTTGTCAGGCTCAGCAGCACCACAGGAACAGACTCAAACCAACATACTCAGTCCCCAGAAGAAGATTACACCACACCACCACTCACTGCTGAAATTCTGAAGTGAACTCATATATTCTGGTTTAGTGTGAGTGCACACCTGATCCCAGAGATGTCTTAAATGGGTTGTCCGTCGTTTTCTACCACTCATCGTTATGAACTGATCTCTCAGTATCACATTAATTCAGGTCCCAAGCCCACGGTGCTTACTTTAGTCTAGGAAAGGCTGCATAAGAGGCACAGTTAATGTAGTAAAAAGCTAATCTGTGAGTCCTGTAATTAAATCAGACACTCCATTCACACTGAAAGCATAACTCTTCAATAACTGTTGAGGAAGAAAGAAAAACATAAGTCACCTGAATAGAGAGGAAAAAAGTCCTGCAAAAAGAAAAGGAAAAACATCGTAAGCAGAGCAGCGACTCCACTTTTTTCTTTAAATTGAAGGGAAAAGTGCAAAGGTGCCTCTTTCCATCAGGTAATGGGTATACACCAGAGAGCTGAGCACTAATTTCTGCACAAACTCCAAGCGACCAACATCTGACTTTATGAGGATTCCTACCGGCGTGGTGGGAAAGCAACCGTGCGTCTGGGCTGCCCACGATGGGACGTGGACGCTGGATCCTGCGGAGGAAGCGACAGATGTCTGAAGGTGAGCAGGCAGCAGCACAGGTCCCGCTGTGCCCGTACTGCTCGGGATGGCATCTGCTGCTCTCCCGCAGATGGCCAGGGCCTGCAGCCCTGGGAGCAGCAGGGCTGTGAATCGTCGTCCCCGCGCGGGGCCTCGGGGCTGCGGCTATGCCCACACCTGGAGATTCTCAGGATCAGCTCCATAACCAGGAACAGCCGCTGCCCTGGGAGGCAGGTGTCAGCCTAAGGAGCCAGGACATCGCTCTTACCCCCACAGCTATGCTGCGTTTGAAATTTAAAGCAATTTGTTCAAACCCACCTATTCTTCTTTGCCAAGAAGGGTTCTTTCTCCCAATGCTCCCAAAGCTCCCACCCAAGTGAGAGCTTTGGAAACACTGAGAGAGTGCTCAAGCTCCATTAGCACAGGAGCTGCAGGATTTTGGTTTGGGGCTGTTCATGTCTGTGAGATTTTGAGGGGCAAAAGGGCGTGCAGAGTCACTGCCATTTCAAGGGATCTTGGCTGTGCAAGCTCCAGGGGGAATAAAGCAAGGTGATACTTAGGGAAAGGAAGAAAAAGGTCAACATAACTAGTGAAAGTGCATTTGATTGAGTACACTGTTCTAGAAAACAACTGAAAATTTTGAGTATCTTGCCAAGTCTTTTCCACTCTGGAATCTTATAAATTTGAGGTTACCTTTATTTGTTTCAATGTACTTCTAGGTCTAAAACTTATTAATTAAAAAATCTCTTCTACAGCATGATTATAATATATGAAGTTTTCAAATTCTTTTTTTTGTTTTTCACAGCATTAGCAAAAATGTCTCATTTTTGCTAATGACAAAAATGACAGTTACTCTTCTTTTTGCTTTGGTTATAGGCAGTCTATCACTCCTGCAATAGATCAAATATAGATAATCTGCTTTTTTCATTCAGTCTTATGCTTTGAAAGTTCCACGCGTCAGTGGAAATGACACCATTGATTATATCTCTAATCTTTTTATTGTAGGAGGGAAAAAAAACCAAGAACCAAACAGCTAAGGCTACAACCCTATGCACCTGTGTGTTAAAAAAAAAAAAAAAAATTTTTGTTATTTTGTATCTCTGTCCAGAAGCACTCATTTCTTCACAATATTCTGAGATCTATTTTAGTTAAGTTCTAATTACTTTCTGTCAGAAATTGCAAAAGATAATTTATTGGTTTGACTTTTATTTCAATTTAGATTTGGAAATAACTGTTATGCGGTAAAATTCTTCTTAAACATGCCACATGTAAAATACTCTTGGTTTCATTTAATCCTGCACGGGAACTACTTTTCACACTGCAAGAGAACTTGAAAGACATTGAACTAGATGCCTGTGAAAGCTGTTAATTTTTAATTCTTTCTTGTGAAAGTGACAAGGAATGTACACCTACACAATGTGGGTGTGAAGTCCTAGGTTCAAAGAAAGGCAAGGCAGCACAGTACAGCAACTCTTCCATTTCATTCTAAATCCAAAAACTGTGAATCTGTAAATGTAAAAATGCTTATTTCCTGTATAACCCCATCTTTTCTCATCCTCTCCATGTGTCTAACCAATATTCAGTCTCACTTGTCAACAAAAGGAAAATCTGAACTGCATGTGCTACTTTATGCATTACACAGCACAATTCTGTGAAGCATTAACCCTAGTCCAGTCAAATGCATCATGTATTTATAGCAAAATACAAATTCAAGGCCCCACCACTGCCTGCTGTTCTATGATACTTTTTGCATCCTCCTCTACCTTTATCTTTCACCCTGCTCCTTGCCACGGGCAAGTGGGTAATTAATTTGCTCTTTCTACTCTTCCTCCTCGCTCTTCATTTCCTCCACATTTCTTCACCTGCATTTAATGCCACTAAATCCAGAATAGTCAGGTACAGAGCTGCCTAAATAACTACAAGGTGGTTTTGGCCAACCACAGGCAAGGAAATAACACAGCACAATAATCTAATTTGCCTTATGGAGCATTTGAGGCAGATTGTACATCTTGCCTGTCCTCAGCAGGAATGAGCATACAGCCATTGAGCTTGGTTTAATAAACGACATGAGTAACAGAGCTCATGTATGCATGCAACTCTGTCTTCACCACTCCTTCTTTTACTATGTTTATGCTTCCTGGAATAACGTCTAATATTTTTAAACTGAAAAAAATTCAAGCTTCTGTCCATTAAAAGCAAATGCAAAATTAAATTTTAAAAAGTCAAGAGAAAAAGACAATATGCATTTTCTCCTTAAACCTTACAGATTAAATCATTCTCCTTTATTTAGTCTGTACAGATCTTCCAGTGTTATGAGACTAGTCCACATAGCCTTGCAAAATAATAACTCTTGAGAAATTTAAGGCACAAACAACAAAAATAATAGTTTAAGCAACTCATATTGTTTTTATAATTCTATAAACTATCTAATGGAGTTAAAGGTGTTAAAAAGTTGTCTGCCCAAATGTAAACACCTATTGCCAAAAAACAGATGAAATACGAAATTCATAGGTTTCTTTGGTTTGTTAAACAGAGAAAGCAAATTAATTTTTGTCTATTCAAATTATTATTTTGGTGCAGTACAGATGTATTGGGGAAAAGGATTTCATGTTCTCTGTTCAGACAAAAACCTTAAACAATTATAAGCTGGCTAGTTGATTCAGGTGAAATGAGTCAACACAACACCAGATGCAGAGACTGCGAGTGTGACAGTTAGGGAGCAAATGTTTTATGGATCCAAAACCCTGCTGTGCTTTTTTGTCTATTCTTCTTTCTGCCAGTACTCACCATCCAGCTTTTATCTGCAGGAAATGTCCACGGTTTCAGCCTTGGGTAGCTGCTTTGCCTCACGTGCAGCCAACCGTCAACCAGCAACATTTCCTCCTGCTGGGAGGATGCTACATGCAACGTACTTCATGACTGCCAGCAATAGGGGTTCATTAATCAGCCTTTAGGAGGTGCTGAAATAGGCATGGACAGACACAAAATGAAAATAATAGCAGGAAAACTGAAGATTTAGAGTAATCCAAGGTCTTCTCTCCAGAAAGTAATCTCAGTAAATTTGGTTTAATGCATCAGTTAAAGCTCAAATTCCTCAGTGCTATTTCCAGGGCTAGACTTCAAATGGAGCTCTTAGCAACTCTGCTCATGATTCAGGCTTCCAAAAATGCATTCTCCCTTAAAATGGTGCTTGGAAGATACTATTCAGGACCAGAGGCACTGCCAAAGAGACACTCCAAAATTAATATTAAAAATAAATCATCACAAATTGCTACCAAAATCATTACTACCTAGTTACTAAAAAGAACATAACTTCAGGTATTGCAGAACTGAAAGCTTTCTGTGGTAGGCTGAGTAACACTGGTTGAAACACTGACCTGTTTTATTGTCTGTCCATGATGAGAGTGATTGCTCAGGATAGGCCGGATGTGAACAGATTCTGTTACCTTCAGATACATGTGTTAGCAGTACAGCTTAATAATTCACTCCTTGAGCATTCATTCCCTTTCCTCTCAAATTTGTGATTCTGGTGTATTCAAAGTCTTATATGACAATTATTTTTAAAACATCACTGATGCATCCAGTCCACCAAGTAAATACTCCCATCCTCACTGAACAATTAAAAAGCATATATACATTCAATAAAACTACACTTTGTCTACCATTTTTAAGGTTAAGTAGCACAATATAAACTTCATATATTAGCAGAAATTATGAGTAAGAGCAAAGCCAGAACCTCAATTAGAGTGCATAAAAACATAAGATTCTCATATCAGCTATAACTCAGCATAGCTTAATTACACTCCTTTTTTATATTTTCATCAGGCATTAATAAAATCCCTGTCATAGAATAGATACATATATGGCTCTGAAAATTATTCAGATAATCAAGACTGTAAGAAATACTGAAAAAGAAACAAGAAGATAAGTTGCTTTGGGTAATACTGTTCTTTCATTCACTTTCCCAGTAGACATGAAGGAAATGCTCTACCTGGCTGTATGAGGGTAGGAAGACTCTGCAGAGGGAATCTGGATCCACGGGATGAGGTCAATGGGCTGAAGTTGAACAAGGTCAAGTGCTGGGTCCTGCCCTTGGGTCACAACAACCCCACATAGCTCTGCAGGCTGGGGCAGAGTGCCAAACCTGCCCAGCCAGAAAGGACATGGGGATGCTGGTCAACAGTGGTTGAACATGAGCCAGCTGTGGCCAAAAAAACAGTGGCACCTGGCCTGGATCAGCAGTGGTGTGGCAGCAGGACCACATCAGTGTTGTTGCCCCTGTATTTGTCACTGCTGAGGCCACACTTCAATCCTGTGCTCAGTTTTGGGCTCCTCACTGCAAGAAGGACATTGAGGTGCTGGAGTGTGTCCAGAGAAGGGCAACAGAGCTGAGGAAAGGTCTAGAGCACCAGGCTGGTGAGGAGCAGCTGAGGGAGATGAGGGTGTGGGTTTGGCAGTGGTGCATTAATGGTTGCACTCAATCTTCAAGGTCTTTTCTAACCTAAAGGATGTTACGATCCAATGATCTGGAAAAACAATTTCACTGTCCATCCAGATTCACTAACTGGTATGGTCATTTTGTCAGGAGCACTATGAGCCATTTTTCTTGAACAATACCAAAGAACTTTGAGATCCTCCAACACCTGGTAAGTATAAAATATTACTGTTATATGTAACAGGTATAATTCGCGCCATTTTCTTGCTTCATTTATATATATAATATTAAATAGTTGTTAGGATGTACCTCTTGGCATTAGAAGCCCCCCCTTCTCAGGCAAAACTAAGTGTGTGTTGAAACCTGATTTACAAGCAAGGAGATGTGGCTCGCCAGGAGATGGGCCTTATCTGAGGCTATATGAGACACCCAGGCGCTGATCATCGCGTGAACATCCTGAGATGGACATCAGGAACATCCCCCCGGGCCGATACATGTGAATACTCTGTTCCCGAAAATTTCATCACGAGTTTCCACGACACCGGACTTCGAATTTTTCTGCCGAGAAGGAAATCTCATCAACTTATGGGACTTTGAATGAAACAAAGGACTGAATGCCGAAATCCTGGCCTCAGGCAAAATCTTCCCTATAAAAATCGCTTGTACCAGGATGGTGGTGTGGGGGCATAGAGTGAAACCTCTGCTGAGGCTGATCTCTGTGTCTTGCACCCAGCGCCGATCCCGGGCTCGGCACTGTCCTTTTCCGTGTGGCTGGCTAAGTTAGATCTCTATTGCTAAAATAAATTATTTTTATTTTTTTAATTTGGCTGGATCATTTTTCATTTATAACATTACTAATATATCTTATCTTTTAGTGCATAACAGGACAGGGGTAGACTGGGAATGAAGAAATATGGATGCTAACTTGTTTGTACCAGATCACCTGCTAATTGGGCACTGGAAAGATTTATGCACCAGTGTTTCAGGATTCCTACTAATAAAGTAGAAAAAAAAAAAACCACTAACTTCTTGAAAAGTGTTTGAAGGGTCACTGTTTGGAAATGAATGCTTATATTCTCCTACAGCATTTTCATAATACAACTGGAAGGAATACCTTGTTAAAGAAATGCACGGATTTTGATAACATTTTCATCTGCGTAGCAACCAGCTGTACTTATATTCTGAAAATTTAAAGTTCTTGCTATTTTTTTTTAAGACAGGTTAAAAGAGTCTTAAACAGAGCTCCTAATGTACAAGGCAGCTGGCTGGCTTGAAAGAGACCACATTTTTTCCGTATAACAATTGCTAAAAATGAATAATCTTCTCCTTTGCTTCCTGCAGCTCATCTTTCTAGGGGGTTTGTTTTGCTGAAGGGTGGTGGCGAGAAAGAGGTGGAGCACTCATGGTGAGGAATAATAAAGGCAACACACAGCAAATTTCTGACTAATTAAGTGATATCTCCACAGGAGCACTGGCTATACAAGAGGAATACTTGAACAGAAGAGTAAACAAGATACATTTTCCTTCAAATTCACAACAAAAATTCCTCTTTACTACCACTTAGTTGCCAGATATAATTTCACCCACTGATGTTCCACGTGACACTGTTATTTCTGAGACTAAATAAAGGGTGATCAAAACTGGCCACACAAAGCAGAAAGAAAAGCTGGTTTGGCTGCAAAAAGGAGGCCTGTTTTCTGCTCATGAAAAAACATTCAGAGTAAGAATATTAACATCTACAAGTCTCAGATAACGTGACTCTTCCAAGAATCAACAGTAAGCCTGACTTGGATGCCTTAACTAATTCAGGAACTTAAAGCCTACTTCCCTGTTTCTTCTTATTCGTTCTATGGCACCTCCTGGATTCCCACAGAATTGGTGACTACATCAGGCTTCAGAAAAAGTTTGTGAACCCTTTTGTTCCAGCAAGAGGACAGATTCTACTTGCTGAAGGCTTCATTTTGCAACAACCTTGATGCTGAATTGGATTTAAGCAGAAAACGTGGAAGTGAAAGACTACTTGAGTAATCTTCTGCCTCATTCTTATTTTGGTATTAAAAATAAATGTTACCACAAATAGTACAGCCAAGTTTGAGAACAACTCTACTTACAGGAAAAGCTGTCGTTCACTTGATGTATCCATCTCTACCAGTTGTTCTCAGAGCAATTAATTCCTGTATTACCCCATGCATATTCAATGATAACGACAAAAAGGGATGTGAATTTAGATGCTGTCTTTTATTCTGGAAGCAGGGCAAGAACTTCCAATTTAAATATGTATGCACACAATGAGGCCAGTGTAGGACTTCCCACAGAAACAGATGCCTTTTGTTGTTATTTGTTATGGTAGCAGCCATTCACAATTTTACGCGGGCTTCCATAAAGCCTTTTTGTACTTGATATCTCAATTTTTAATATTAAAGTACCTCACTGCTCTGCATGGGTATCAGAGACCTTAGAGATTATACAAAATAGGAAACAGTATTACAGCTCTGTATTAGCAAGCTGAGCAGCTGGCACTTTTATAAACACACGGTGTAAAGTACATTTACCTCGGACTTTGGATTTTTTGGGAATGATAGTTACACCAACCAGACACAGCCTAGCTTGTACCAAAAAAAAATATTGTCCACTGTTCTTTGTGTAGCTAGCAACCATATCATTAGCTTAATCACCAGTTTACTAGCATTGCATATACAGAAAAAATAAACAATAAAATCACCTGCCCAACAACTTTTGTGGCATTATCAGCAAATAAAAATAATGGCTATCACTAGTAGATTGAACAAAATAAATGAATGTCATCACATTTATATCAATAACTCCCTGAAGAACAAATCTCACTGTAAGTGTAAAGACTCAAAGCTGGTATTTTCACACTAGGATAACACAGGCACAGGATAGTACCTCCAGCAACTCTCAGTGAAATACCACAAAAATAATTTCAGACTACCAGGTGGAGCTGCTGCATGCTGAAGTTAAGTCTCTTCCTTTTTTGCTTAAACTTTGCTTGACACAATGAATCTGAATTATGATTTGTTCTTGTAACACTTTCCCACACCTCTCTAATGAAAAGCATCCCAAGCCTCATATATGTAATATTAACAAAACAGTAAAACATTGGGAGCTGTAAAGTGGGAAGCAGTCTGGATCAATGCAAGTGCATGAACATTTTCAGATGCCACTTGAAAGTATTAACAACTCGCAATCATATGCTGACGATACGTCGATTCCTTCTCCGTCTAAAATTACTGGCCATAAATCAGGCAAACATTTACAGGAATCTGCAAATGAAACAGCTAAATCCATGATGACAGAGAGCCTCATAAAAGCAGCCCATTTATTCCCTCTGAGCACTCGTCCCCACCAGAGGGATCAATAGCAAACCTCATACAATATACTTCTAAATGTCACGCTGCAAATCCTCTTTGCATTTATGCAGACAGAAAAGACCCTCCTCCAGGTTTAGAAGCTGAAATCAAGTAAAAAGCATACTAAATGTCTAAAAACCAGTAAATCTAAGGGAGAACCCTTTATTCTTAAGCCTGTGATTTTAACACCTATTCTTAAAAAACACAAGGATTGTAACATTCAGAAAGATGAGGACTGCAACTAGAGAAAAACAAGCAAAAAAAAAAAAAAGGAAGTTGAGGAATTAAAGAAGTGTATCTATCCACTGTCTGGCAATTAAAAAAGCCCAGCAGGCAGGGAAGGGATACCAAATTGAACACTGATAGTCTCAGTTTCCCTGCCTCCTGAAAACTGAGGCAGGCAGTATTAAGAACAAAACAAACAAGTTGTAAATGCAGAGTCTAAGAGGGGCAGCTCTTTGGCTCATTAAAACACTCCATCAGCGTTTTAATGAGTGTTGTTAATTCTTGTTAAAATTAACAAAATACATGTCAGCTGAGAGCAAAAAAATTCCTTCCCTAAATTCTGAATGTTACATTTTGACTACCTCTTCCTATTCTTCTTTAATTTAGTTTTTAATTTGGGAGTTGCATGGAACCAAGCCTATTGAACATGACTCCATTAGAGGTCTAAATTCCTCCCTGGCATAAGATACCAGTCAGAAGCACTGGATCAGGTTCAGGAAGTACAAAAGGAACAAGGATCACTGGTTGACAATGTACTCATACTAACTTGCAACTAATTAGAAAAACTAAGTCATTTTATTTGATACACGACTCAGGATCATACAGCAAAGCTAAAAATTGAAAAGCCTAATAAAATGCCTTCTGGGATGAATACTTACTTTATTATTGGTTAAAAAAAATCTGTTGTATTTTCTATTAAAAAGGTGAGCCTTTGTGCATAGTTATATATATCGAATGAGCAGTTAAACCTATTCTTTCAACAATAAAATAGTCTTGAGCATCTGAAATAATCCTTATGCAAAAAGAAAATGTATCCTGAAGTGCAGAGATCAAACATAACTTATCAGGGCCTTTTTACTGCTTCACAAAGGCCAAACTGTTTCTGAGGAAAAGCATGGTTTTTTCTGAGGCAAACAAAGCCATGTTGTTCTGAGACAGCTCTTCCAGGTACCACCATACATCTTTTAATTTATATCATACTGGCATGTCTGTGCACGAACTCATCTTCCATGAGTGTGCATCCCTCTTCTGTGTTGACAAATGTAATGCATTAAAAGGAAAAAAAGAAGCTTCACACAAGCAGTTGGAAACAAGTGTAGAGTACAAATTTAATCCCTCTAATCCCTTGTCAATTACAAGGCATGTCCTAGAGTAAAGTTGTATCAACAGTGCAGTTTTCAAACCCATAGAAAAATAAATGAAGCTATCCTTTCCCTTTTTCCACTTGGACCGTATTCACTGTAGCTCCCTGAAAGGATTAGCAACACTGTCTGCAATAAACATGGGCATCAATTTTTAAAATCTGCTCTGAAAATGGCAACATTTCACAAGCTGTGAAAATGCTTTGGTTTAGGGCATGGCCTGAGAGGCAATAGGCCAGCAGGATAGCACTGGGATTAGCCCTAATTACCTCATGTTTCACCTTAATTAACTACTGATACAGAAGGTAAACTCTGCAGGATCTGTGGCGAGACCTTAGGCCAGTAGGCAAGATATCTAAGCCGTCATTGTTTACACATGATAATCTCTCTTTTGAATTTGCTTTAATTGCTCAAAAAGATTAGCTGAAGGATATGCATTATGTATTGATTAGCAATGCTAACTAGATACTGTATAGTTTGTGTGTGTGCTCCACAAATGCAGCCTAGCAGTTTTAGAGGCACGTTCTTTTGTCAAAGCATCAACATTTAACTTTGGTTATGACAACATCAATCATGAAGCAGAAGAAGAAGAAAAGCCCCAGCCTTTGGTAACACATGAATGGAGGGAGGAAAATACAAAGAAAGGATTCTTGCTCAGTTCTAGAGATACCATTGTGCTCCTCCATTGTGACCCCCCTCCCACATGCATCCCTGCTCAGAGCACAAGCAAAATTGGAGCAGAGGGGGAGCATCAATAAAGCAGACAGAATATAATATCTATTTTAAAAATAGATCACAAGGTTGCCTTGTCTCTTGCCCCACTCACTCTTCATTACTCAGACTCTGCTTTCTTTTTTTATCAGTTCTCATCTGCTCTTAGCAGGCCTTGAAAATTACTAGGCAGTCAGATTTTGTACAAATATAAACACAAAGTGATTACAGAATCTGCATAAAATTTAACACAAATCAAGGAAGAAAGTTCTCTGCCATGTCCTGTTGCTCTGTCTGCTGGCAGAGAAAGCAATTAAAACACGCCTTTTCAGTTGTTCTTTGCTTTAAAAATAAAAGCAAAACAAAATATGAGTTTTCATAGCTCCTCTGACCTGAAGCTCTTTGAAAAATTAGGAATATGTTTCCTTAGGAAGGCAACCTTGATTTAATGTAAGACATAAACTGATCAAAACAAAACCTGGCAACAAATTATAGTGCAGCATAAAGGAATAGGAAATATTTATGTCAAAACTCTGGAATTTTAAATCAAATGCATCCACTGAGACCTTAATTCATCTTTAAAGTTCAAGACCTGAGATCTTAACTCTACTGCAAGTGTCACTTAAAATTACAAAATAAAGTTTTTAATGTAAGAATTTTATGTAACCTTAAGGACATTTAAAATAAAAATCAAGTTTCTGTGGAACTACTTTTGTCATGGCCATTTTTCTACATAGCATTTTACAACATCTACATCCTTAGCTAACATCCAAGGTTATTCCAGCTTCTTAAGAGACATTCCAGAGAGTTTCCCTGATTCCTTAATGCACTTTTTTATTTGCTGCTTCATTTAAGGCTTACAGTGGCAAGGAAATGCCCACTGCCTGTTTGAAAATGCTCACAAACCACTTGCTACTCATTGGAGGTGGCTGAAGAACTGAGAACTTTCCCTGGGATCTCACTTTCTTTGCACGGATGAAAAGCTGCCACTGAGGTCAGGACAGTGTAATTTCACTGGTGACTGGTGCCTATTCCAGATCACTGCTTCATTTCACTTGAGGTGTCATCTCATGCTCTGAGCAAAAATTTGTAACTGCCTACTTGACCGATAAGGTTTTGGAAAACTTTAAAATAAAATAAAATTGGATATGTAATAGAAGTTTGTCAAAAGCTGTTTGACAAACCCCTTCACTTCTGCAGAAGGCTAAAACTGAGATAAAGGCTTCAAACCATTGCTTCTACTTGTTGGTTCTAAAAATATATTTAAGCTGTAATTGCTCTGAGGGACTTTCCAGACTTCAGAAACATTTGTGTTTGATGGTCAGAGACAACAGTGGAAGGCAAAAAATAGTTTAATCTATTCATACAGGGTGTCTTACTGTAATTGATTTTATAACCAAACCACAAATAACAGTCTTAAAAATTAATATTGTGAGACATGCAGTGAATGGAAATAAAGTCCTTGCCTTTCTATTGTAAATTAACACAGTGGAAGGTTTTGTTTTCCCCAAATGACAACCTCAAGATGTTTTCAATCTATATGTTAAAAGCACCATATATATCTCCCAAAAATACTGCATTTTTCCTCTGTGCTTTGGTTTGATTTCTCATGTGTCAAAAAATGTAACAATTTTTCAGATTCCGTAAATCTGAATGCAAGAATCCTGTTCTATATAAAAGGACAGAAGGGCTGTAGGTTATGCGTACATAATTATGCACAGCCTAATCAGGCCTCTATCATGGTCTGCTCTCTGAATATTTATTATTTCACTAATTACTGAGCTTAATTATAATCTACTTTTAACACATTAAAAACTTGTTTGAAAATGCCGAAGTGAAGTTTCACCAGCAAGCAGGGAAAACAAAGTACCTTTTCAAATAAAGCAACTTTTTTTTTTTTTTTTTTTTTTTTTTTGGTAATAGATCTTGACAGTGAATTGATTACTTACATACCTATAAGGTGAAACCTTGCCTTCATTGGATTTAGAGAAGCCGGGCTTTCTTCCAGCGACCTATATAGCTGGGTTATTTATCTTCTTAGAGAATATTTGGCCTGCAGTTATCTGATATCAAGCTGTGATCTCATCAGCTCTCACACGCTCAGCAGGGAGGGGCTAAGAAAATACTTCAATGTGAAATCTCTCAAAGCACCCGGAGGGCACTGCAGCTATGGAAGGCGGTGTATTAGCTGCTGAATGTTTTCCTTTGGCAGGAAGACTGACCCAGCGCCACACAATGATGCCCATATGCCACCAGAGGGTCATTTGTACAAATGAAAGACAAACTAATGATCTCACTATGTGGATTTGGAGAAATAAAGTATTTCCTAAATTGAACATGCCGGTATTTTTTGTGTTCTTTCAGAGAATTGAGGTAACTGCATTGGCAGAAATCTCTTTGCAGCTCTAATCTTTTCTAAGACAAGCAGAGCTGTGCATTTTGTGGGTCAACAACTATTTGCAAAATGTGGTATTTGTAAGAAAATAAAATATTGATAATTCAGCATATGCATAAACCAACACAAAGAGCACATCTTAAAAACTCTGTTGTATTTCTGGAGAGACCAAGAGCTTTGTTTATCATTATTTTCCTTCTCTTGCCCCATGCTCTGCTCTACTATTTGAGTGAAAATACTTCAACATAGCAGTAGGAAAAGAAAAACAATCAAACAAGCCATCAGCTATTTAAATCACTGTTTTACTGAAAACTGTCTGGCTGACTGTTTCACAAAAAGGTGACTGATAAGCTGCCTGCCTGAATTTCTCAGTCACCTGGAAACAAGTGGAACATTTGTAAAATATCTACCAGTTCTCAACGGAACATTTTTAATGAATCCAAGATCTTCACATAGCACAATGACATTTGGAAAGGATCAGCTCAGAGTTAAAAAACAAAATAAGGAAATTCACAGAGGGGAAAAAATGGTTTTCATTAGCCAAAGGATAGAAATTCACCTTTAAGTAGGAAACTTCGAATAACTTTGGCATAACAAGCTGGATTCTCTACCCTGTAGAGTCGGTGACATGGATCTGTACAGGGTATGCACATTAATAGATCCAGAGAAATTAAGACCTGACTTTTATCAGGACACACGTGAAGAAATGGTAACAACCAAAATACCAAATTGCACTGGCAAATTGAATCAAGCCACTGAAAATCTGAATGCCTTTTATAAGCCTCTAGTGAATTCGAATGAAGGTTTTATGGTCCCTTTTGCTCCCATTGAAGTCAGTGGTAGAACTCTACATGGAACCTTTTATTGCATCTTTCAGCTTTTGGTATTCTGGTCTCAGTTTTGTAGGTAGCACTTTGTTATTTAATGACAGAAAATTAGCAGAAAATAAACAAACATGAATTGAAATTGCAGTAAGACAGAGCTATCCCTCCAGGTGCTCTCTTGGTTTTTTTTTTTCTTCCTAAATCAAGCTATTTTTAACATGTTCTAAAAGACCTGGATAAAAATAACATTGGCAAGATGGGGCACATACGGTGCATTTTGTTACTCTGCCTTCAATCTTTACAAATTTTTTTACTCTGCCAGTATCGTGGCTTGTAAGGAGAGCATAATTTGTATCTCTGTTCGAAACACAATTTACTCCTCTATGCACAATTAGGCTTGTTCCTCCACCACATTATGTTTACACCACACACCATTGGAAATACATTTTCTCTGTGCCAGTCAGTGGTCCAAGGCATCCAAGCATGGATCTTTCATCACCTCATTGGCCACAGGGCTCTTCTCTCCTATAGCAAGAGCTAGAGAAGAAGTTTAAATAGGTCCAAAGAAATATTTAGGTGGTAAGAGAATACTAACTATAGAGGCATACAATTAGGCTGAATTATTTCAGCCAGTTCTTCCTTCTTTGCATTAAATTAGGTTTAGGAAAGTCAGATTTCCTTTTCTGTTGATAGCAGATGTACTATTTAAGTATGTGTCATTTGTACAAACAATCTCATATCTGCTGGAATTTTGTATTCCTGGCTATTAACCGATGCAAAACCTGCACTGCTGAGATCATAAACAATTTGAAATGTGTATGCAATAATGGAATTTTGGAGAATGGGCAGGATTTGCAGTAGGCAATATCCAGACGATACTATGGCAATGTGTGGCTTCACATTGGTTTCTGGAGTAAAAATTACTGACATTACTGAGTGAGTAATGCTACTGCTACTATACATATTTGTAAATATAAATGGATGAAGCAAGAGAAATGCAAATCTAAGTCCTGCCGATCAATTTTAACTGTACAACTTTATAAAAACTAAACCCACATATCCAGAAGGCTAAAACAGGGTTTCTTTTATGTTGTGAAACAAAAGGCTTGCTTACTGATCACTGTAACTTGGTGACTAAGTTAAGAATTAATACAGCCACTTTGCTGCTGCTTCTGTGCTAGAAATACTTTGTAAAACCTTATCTTTCTAGTGCCCGAATTATTACACAAGCAATTTTAAATGCCTCTCCATTAACAACTTTACTCACTCAACAATAAGAGACTTATATTTTTTCTAATTTCTTTAACAGCAAATTCAAAGGCAAGTCACAGAAATCCAAAATTCTTTGAACATTTGGCTTGGTCTCTTAGGAGAGAAGAAATAATACAAACAGTGAGTGTTTCCTAGAAATACAAGAAAAAAAACACCCAATTTTAATAGTGAATAACAGACTGCAGGGGATATAATCTAAAATAAGTAGGCATAAAGGTGAAAAACTATCTAAATCATATTAATTCACAAAAAGATAGATATACATTCAAAGAAATGTCAACAGAAAGTCAAAAAACACTTGTGTTGCACCAAGATGTGTCAAGAGGCAAATCCAGATGGTTACAAATTCTCTTTGTAATGTTGTGCTGGGACACCACTAACAAACCTACATTATTTTCTTTACTATTTTTAGGAAAAACACGTACTATTAAACTTGATAACCTTTTTAAAGAACAAACCCAATATTATTTGGGACCTGTAAAAAAATTATGAAAAGATTTTTAAAATCCTGATTTAGAAGCAGTAAATACAAATAAATGTTTTAATACATGCTGTAAAAGAAAAGCTCAACTGCTCATTATAAAACATGTTCAAACAGTAATTACATTTAATATAATATAACTAAGGGTTATAGAAATAAAAAGGAAAGGAAAAAAAAAGAGTCTTAAGAGGAAGAAAGAAGACTGATCAAAATTCCTGACAGGAAGATACATTAGACCAATCTCACAAGGGATGTGGTAGAAACCCAGGCCCTGAAACTTTTAAGAGCAGAATGGACAAATCACTAGAAAATATACAAGAGGGAACAATCTTTCACAGGTAATGAGATGGGGAGCAAACCAACAGAGGTTTTCCAGTTCTGCCCTGACTTCCTAGAATTGATTCCATACCACTTAGTCTTGTCCCCAGAAACTGATCTAAATCATTGCTTAGTTAGGAATGCTGCAGAGGGGGTGGAGACAGATATCAAAAAGATTACAGTTGCATAGCAGTGCTTATCTACACAGAAATTAGCTGCATTTTGTGTCCGTGGCAAGATTCTACTTGATTTTACAGAGACAACATTTTTATCTTTGGTCAATAATGTCTTTCTAGAGATCAATACAGGTCAGATGCCCACGTGTTTGTGAGAGCTATCAGTTTCTGATGCAAGCACTCATGAGCGATTACTGACTCATGAGAGAGGGACCAGGCAGAATCAGCTGCCAGAAATTCACCCAGGCTCTCACAGGGTTTCCTAATGCAGCATCTCATAGACAAACGGACGTTTGACACAGCCAAGGCTGAGAAGAGTTTAGATTAAAAACACATTAAACTGACAGAAAACAAGCCCACGTTCTCTTTTGGCAGCTCTGATATGGACAGTCCTATAATGCTGTAGTTGGTGGCAAGACAAAGACTTCACGTTACATAGAAACGTAACTCCAGAGTCCAGAATTACCTCAAGAGAGTATTGGCAGACTTTGCCAGTAATTAGCCACGAAACACACGTGAATGGAACAAATCTGGAGCCCAGAAAACAGAGAACAGATGTTGTTCAAAAACGGCAGCAGGAAACTCGCTGTAGTTCAAAATGTTGCCTTCATCTGCTCTTTGCAAAGGAACTCTTAAGTTTTTTTTGGTGATAGAATCTAATCAAAGCAAATTCAGACTTCTCTCAGCTCAAATACTCGATGCTGCAGTATAGTCTTTTCAAAATTGCTCTTCAAGTTCATTCAGAAGCTTATAGTGAACAAGGCTGTTGACAAAAACTGCTAAAAACTATTCAGGTCTTATTGCATCTACAGGTGAACTGCATTATCATCTCATTTGCTTTTGGGATGGATGCCAGGATAATTATAAAATAATTTAAGGCCAGCATCATTTATAGAACATTTCCATAGATTTTTTCACTTTGGAGTTAGGCAACTCTTTTGTCTGAATATTTAAACACTGTATTTCCTATTCAAAACATCTAATAACATCAGCCTGCAGAAAATATACAAAAATGCTTCCTTCTTAGGTAACTCTTGTTACATATATCAACTCAGAAATGACCAGGTTCAAATTTGTGTATCCCTGAAAAAATACAATCTATGCAATTAACATCAATGTTTTGAAAAAAAAAAAAAAAGTAGAACACATAAAAAACATGGAACTCTATACAAATAACACTGAGTTATGATTTTTCCCATTTACAATTTCCAGGCTACATTTAGGTGAATATGACTAACACATAAACCTGTTTCTTGTTTTCATCCCTTGAAAGCTTGATGGTTGAGAACTGCCATCATTATGTTGAACTAATTACTCATAGAACAGAAAAGAAAATCCTCATCATTTACCTCCCACAGCATTGTAACATGGCTTTGACCAGAAAAGCACCTCCATTTCCCTTGTTTGCCCCGCAACATGAAATGAAGTTGGCAAGATGAAGACAAATGGCACAATTGCCTACTGCTGATTGGCTAAAGTATTTCATATGTGTTAGAAAATTCAGGACATCCATCCTAATAGGCAGTGGACAGAACACTCCAGCAACTGTGACTGTGCAGGACAGCAATCTATCCCATACAGGTCAAAGGCTGAGGTCAACAGGACAGGATGGCCACGTCATTATCTGACATGTAGGCTGTCTTCTGTGCACTCTGTCTATGCGACACATGCCATGTGGTGAACTCTGAGATAGATATCAAGATCTGGAGCTCCACATGCTGAGTGAGTTGAACAAGAGAGCAAAGAGTTACTTACGGCATAATTAAGTGCCTGTGCGGTAAAATAATTGATGTGAACATAATAATAGAGAGAGAATTAGTAATGCCAGATTCAAGGTTTGACACCAGTATAGAGAGGGGACAACTGACAAAAGAAGAAAGAAAAGAAAAAACCAACAATTAGTACCACTTCTTATGAATTTATAAAACTTACCTTTAATAAAAAGTACAATAAAATCAGATTACAGACAGGTCTGAATAATTCTGGTATCCTTTGGAATTTATAAATTATATTATTAAACTCCTTTCAATTGCTCTAAAATTCAAAAAAATGCTAGTATAAATCTGAAAGCACTAATTCACACTTGTTGGCTCTAAGTTCCCCAGTTATATACAACTGATAAAAGGTACTGTGGTGTCCAAAATGTTTAAGGTACGTTGAATCATTTCAGAAGCCATTCACATGGGAACTTATCTACACAGAAATGAGGAAATAAATGTAACTACCTACAAACACACAGACTTGAAAAACTAATTACATCCAGGAACAAAACAGGTTTTGTCAGTTGATGAGAAAGATTCCTTATACAAATCAAATAATTGGGTTAAAAATAGGATGCTTAGACTTTTGCCAATGCTATTCTTATGACCAAGAATGACTTACAGTGTCTGAGGTGGAAAGTCAGTCTTGGTAAGTATTACTGAAACAATACTGAACATTCTAGTTTTATGAGTGCAGTAAGAAAGTCCTCTTCACCAACTACCACTTCACTGTCAATGTGAGCACTCCAAAATCATGTAACTCCTGCCAAAGTCACAGAATTTGTTTGAAAATTATATATAAAAGCTCCATCCACGACAAAGACAAGAATCAATAAAACTTGTCTTTTCTATGACTTTGGGTTCACATTTTTAGACTTTTCTTCATAGCTTTGGGTATTTGGATTTTTGTTTGTTTGTTTCTTTGCTTTTAAAGACTCAGCATTAAAAAACAAAAGGAGGTCAAACTGCTTTAGAGGCAGTAAATTCAATACTTTACTACTTGCCCTAATAGACAAACATTAAACTACAGTTTCTTAGTGTCAGCTAGTGAAGAGATGGAATAGATATTTACACAAAGGCAAAGACTATCATAAACACCTTTTCTTCAAAGATTTGAGGAAGCAATAAAAAAAAAAACCTTCTGTTTCTTCACAATGGCAATAATTTTTGGAGTATTTCTGGAATGTTAATGAATTGACAGGGCTAACTTGCTACCATGCTATTTGTTGCACTCAAGATGAAAGGATACATGTGAGAGATGTGCAGAGGTAAAAAAAGTTCATTTGAAAACTTGGCCAAAACCTTGCTAGAGCAAATATGAAATTCTCCTAACTTGCATCTCAGCAGATTGTTCCTGCATGGGGAAGGCTGTCTTTGAACTCGCCATTTCTAGAACTGCTGAAGAGCTTCTTCAGCATCACCTGATCTAATGTTAATGTTTCACAGAGTGTATGCGGCTTCATCCTTCTTGTATTTAAAGTGAACAGTGCTGAACTTAACCAATGAAACAAAAATATCCTTTTTTTCTGCTATGAGATGCCACCTCTATTATAAAAACGTTGCTACTTCACTTCCAAAAACATTAAATATATAATTAGTGAATTAAAAATCCTAAGACTTCATGGAGCAACACACATGTTCAGTTCAAAGGCTATTTAAAGAGCTTTTACCATCTATGTAAAGTACCATTGTAGTCATTTCCATTAAAAAAAAAAAAAAAAAAAAAAAAAAGACGACAGATAATTGATGGCAAGAGGCCTGTAGCAAATTTTCCCTTACTGGTGACAAAGGCTAAGGGTAGAGCTGTCACAGTGTGATTTTTTACTGTAAGATCTGGAGAAGGATGTCGGTTCCTCCAAACCTCCTGTCTCCGACAACTCATCACACGGAGCGGGCTCCCCGGGGGCCACGGCAGCATCTGGCTCTTCAGCTCTCTGGTGGCAGCTGCAATCATTTTCAGGATAATCTCCTAAAGGCGGCGTCTTTATTCAGCTACAGATGTCTTCATCTTACATCCTGTTGGATTCCTCAGGCCTAACACTGCCTCTGTATTCTGGTTTCACCCTTTTGGGTCAGTTTCTCAGTCATTGCCTCACTTGAAAGGTACTGACAAGCATTCAAAAGATGTTTTAGGGAAGATTTTTTTTTTTTTCAGACATTCATCTGTTAGTTTCCAATGTCTTTTCAAAGCTATAATTGAAACTTTGAAAAACTATCTAAAGATCCAATGCTTAAGTGGGCTTCCAAGTACAAAGCAATAGCAGAAATTTTCTGTTTGGTAAAGAGTGTTCCCGCTTGTTTGTTTTCTACTTGCCACAGCAATTTAATTGGTTTCTCTGGCTTCTCTCTTGATACAGTGATTACTTTGTTCTGTACAGAGTCAGACAGATTATTTATGAGGAACCCCAGCGGCAGGAAAGGAGAATATTTCACATTTCATGTAGTAGTGTATGACTTAACATTAATCATTTTTTCAAAAGGTACTTATTTCTGATCTCTTCCACATGCACTGCCATAGATTCATTCTTGCGTATTTAGAGCTGATTGGGGAGGAAATCATAGATCAAAACTAGCTTTCCCAGGGACACAAATGCAATAATCTCCTAATCCAGGCCGCACTGATACCTGCATGAAGGCCTGCTTTGGCATGCAAAAAAATGAAAAGGCTTTGTAGACCATCAGTATATTTAAAGAAATCAGATATTACCAGTTTCAAACTGGCTGCCTTACAATGAATGCCTTATCTTATTGATAAACACCAAAATTACTGCATTTAGCAAAGGAAAGATGAAAAAATAACAGGTATTTTGTTTTGTCTAAGAAACAGCATTATGGCTGAAAGTTTTTTTTTTCTTTTGTCTTAGATATCAGATAAAATGGATCTATTACATGCACATATTTTGGATTATTTTGCTGATGGTTTCCTTACCATAACTATTTTTTCTATCACCTTTTTTCCAGATAATTTAAAGATACACCTTTCATTAGCAGTCCTCCTCTTTCCTTCTTTGCTGGTCAGAAGCAGTCAAAAACCAATCAATTTTCGAGTAGCCAATGTATGTTTCAATTTCACTAAATTGATCTCATCGCATTAAAGAAAAACTTTGGCTTAATTTAAAAGTCCACATTGAGTGACATTCAGCAACTAATACAATTTGGTATTAAAAACAAATATTAGTTCTACAACATTCTTTTTTGATTTGTTTTAAAAAGGACAGCTGATGTTATTTTGATGCTGTCTTTGTAAATAGAGACACCTTTTGAAGATCATTATTATTATTATTACTATTATTATTATTATTCTTGACTAGGACTTCCATCCGTCACCCTTCTTTAACTGACATTTTTACCCTGTTATTATCCCTAATATATTCCACTGAGGGTTCGCTCTCCCTGCAGAGAGGGGGAGGAGATCAGCCAAAGGCCTACCCCCAACAACTACTGCCTTCTAAGCCTGCTTACTAGTCAGAAGTGGGTCAAATGGTCCTCACATGAAAGCATCTAACAAGGTCCCAGAGGAGGCTTCCCTTTAGTGGCAGCAGTGAAAAACACTATTTCTGTTCAGAGAAGATGGATGCTGTCTTCCTGTGCACAACTGAGGGACTGGTACTTGCCACTTTGAACTTCTTATATTCATCGATGCTTTCTGAACTGCTTATATCATTTTGGGAATTAAGTCCCCAAGATCAGGGACACTAAGCAACTGACCCCCTTGAAAAAGGTCTGTTCAAGGGCTAAAAAATATTGGACAAAAATGGAGTCAAGCTCAGAAGCTTGGCACTGATTTCCAGAATAGCATGGAGGACAACTTCAAATTACGTGTTTTGAAATTAATAAAATGCGAAGATTTTTAGCCTCTGCATTTGCTCAATTTCATGCAGACACAACAACCCTGCCTCCTCTTCTTTTAAAACTACTTTAGCTTGGATTCAGAGCTCATAGAAGACTTCATACGGTAATACAACATGAGGGAGTCTGAGGCGAAAAAAAACTAAACTGATAAAGGAGAAAAACAAATTATTTGACTCCTGTAGGATGGATGTGTGCCAGGTTTTAGTAATGAGGGTCGTAAGTAAAGAAAAAGAAGGATCAAATCAATTAAAGAAATAAACTGAGACAAAATTGTATCAAACCACCGACCTGCAGCTGAGCCAGAGGCTTAAGTGAAAAGAGTTCTTCACACAAAAGGGACAATCTGACACTAATCATAGGATAAACCTCACACACACAGATGCATTAACACAGCACACAAGTCCTGCATTATTTTATGCACTTTTATGTGCTAGAACACTCACAGGTTTGCTTATTAGTTACACTACTTCTTCATCTCAGTAGCAAAGCTTGCTGCACCACAGGTCTACCTTCATCACTTGTGCAGTCACATAAATTGTGTAGATTAAACTGAGCAATAACCTACTCTTGAAGGTTTTTTTTCAAGGTACTTTATTTTTACTTATTTTCATCATCACAAAATTGCACCTTTCAAATATGTGTTTGCATATGAGAAAATGGAAAAAGCTAAAAGAAAAGGTCATAGAAGGAAAAAAGAGGAGGTGTTCTCCTCCCCACCTTCCTCCATGCACTTTAAATCCCATGAAATTAATGTTTAGCTCAAGGATTTGCTGTTCATTTCAGTGCCCCTCAAGCCTGAGGCAGGATTAGGCCAGACTTGTGTTTGAACAACTGGAGAAAATCAATGGATTTCTCCTTATTAATAATTAAAATACTTTCAAGTGATTAAAACTGTACAAAATGTACAAATTACTGTAACTGGAAGTGCACATGTGCAAGAGGCACTCTGAAACAAATGACATACCAAAATAAAAGAGCAATTTTCAGGGTATACTGTAGCATTCGGAAGAGAAATAAACCATTTAGCATAGTGCTAATTAGGTATTTACATGTAGCTACACAAATACTTTACGTGAACTTTAATTGAAACCTTAACTAACTCCAAGGTGATGTTACAACATGCAGAGTAATTGAAGGCTGAATCACATTCTCTAAACAGCCTATTTTTTGATAGCTTCTTCTGTCATTAAACAGAAGAAGGAAAGCATAAGAGAGGAAAATTACAATTTGCTGGGCTAACGGAAATTTTTTTATAGTAGTAACCATCAGATATGTGTTGAAGCAACTATTTTTTAATTTCTCCCCCTGTGCACTGGAGTAACAATAGCCAATGTTTTTGCATTATTAGTCTTGCCTGTTCAGACACTATTAGAACATAGCAAAATGTGCCATGACACCTGAAAGCTATGCTAAAACTTAAAATAAACATTCAATTTTATCACTGAAATAAGCATCTGCCCTACTTTCTGTCTCAATAAGCAAGGTTTGGAATAACAACTTTGAAAGGTCAAATATCCTGGTTTGATTTAATTTTTACTTAATTTACACTTTGACAGTGACTATCTATAAAGAGGACTATCCATGAAAGGGACTTCTGCTATGCCATTTAGTTTGGCCTTCTGTGTATCATGGGATAGGAAAAAAACTGCCTATACTTCCCAGACTTACAAATGTTACTTAAAATATTTCAGCCATTGAAGCATTCCAAGCGTGTATTACAGACAGACAAACAGCACAAAGCTTGAGTATATGTGGGCATTTGAAAAGTAAACTTATTAGCTGAAAAGCGCCTTGATGAACCACGAAAACAAACCGATGTTCACACAACCAAGGGAACCAGAAACTTCCCTTTTGCTGTCAGAAAAAATTCCTTTCAAACCCCAAGCATGAGAACAAGACACAAATTCAGCCCTGAGAGATTTATTTGTACCCTTTGAGAATACATTTTCACTGTGCATCATGCACACAACTGTCATAAAACACGTGGAAGGAACAGCAGACTGGAAGTGAGAAGTGTGGGTCTCATAGGTGTACACTATAATATACACATATACACTATATATAGGTATCAAATACACACATTTAGGTAGCTACAACGGAACCAAAAAGGCTGGAGCTGTTGCCACAATTTACCTTACAAACTGTGTGCCTGCTCTGCCCACCAAGTTTCCATCCAGCCAGCTTTGTGCCATAGGTCTCTCCCATATAAATCACCCTGCTCTAGGGAGTCAAACGATCCCGTCAAGCAGGCCGCCAAAGGGATGACAAACCTCTCCTGGTGCAGAAGCCCCGTTCCAAGCTCTGCTCGAGCCCTCTCCCCCTGCCAGCTGAAACGGCAGTTTCTCTGCCCGTATCTCATTAGATCAGGATGTTTGAGCAGCTGCTTGAAGAGATTTTAAAAACGCAACTTTGGCTTGATAAAATCCAAATCTAGTTCCCACATCAGCATCCCACACTCTGCTCTGAACAAAATCTACCCTCACTGCACGGAGGTCAGGCTTAGCCCTTCTGCTCTTTTTCACGAGAAAGCCACACTTGTCACTCGTCCTTCTGGCAAGAGTTAACGAGCCACTCCTGCCATAATGAATCAGCAGGAACCAGTAAGCATCTCCACAGAGAAGTGTAACAATTGCTAACAAGACAGATCTACAGAAGAAACCTTTGCCCTGATATATGGTGGATTTTTTATTTATTATTCCTATTTAATTTGGAGTGCACAGATGACACGAATCTAGGAAAATGGGAACACTTGGGAGTCTTTATATCCCTCAGGAATTTTTTTCCTCATGTACACATCACTGGTGTATTTTTAGCTGTACTATATCATGTTAAAAAAGCAACATAGAGGGATTTGTGTATTTGAATTAAAGCTAAACTAAAGGCATAGAAACTTCTTGTCAAAAGATTCTTCTTTCCTCCGTTTCCCTGCCAATCCCAACAGCACTTTTCAAATCCCTTCTCACTATGCACACTACCTACTTCTCCTGCCTTCCCTAAAGTATTACCATCTAGCCCATAATTACCCATCTGGAATTATAAAAACGATTGTGGTGTAGGGAAAATTTCATCAAAGAGACAGTCAAGTGAAATGAGAGTTGGCAATTCTCAGAATACGTGTAGAAATTACATCTGAGATGCTGCAAAACTACTTCTCACTTGACTTGAAAAAAAAAAAAAGGAGGAAATTGGAAAATTAGTATGAAGGAAATGAAACGCATCACTGAGAGATTTGACTGTGAGAATGCCCAAGGTAATGACAAATGCAGACAAGTTCCTGGGGTAGTGGACTTTAAACCCTGCAAGGCATAATACTGCCAAGAGCAACTCTTTGGCAGCTTTCTAAACATGGTACTGTCAATCCATAAGCACTTCCATGGTTTTAATGGAGACCTAAAACTGCTAAATCCCCTTTCCATTTAAGAGTTACTTTTCAAGAATTTTACTCCTTCATGAAGAGTTTTACAGTTTCCATTTGGCGCACTGAGAGAGGTTTTTCCTGATTTACAGTCAATTTACTGTAAGGGGCCGGCTGTAAAAGGACATAAACTTGAAGAGCTGTGATAACGTCCCAGTTGAAACTGGAATTTGGCATTTATGCTCAACACAGTAAGAAAGATTATTCCTAGGCAAGTATCTTCCACAAAACTAAAAGGAACCCAGTTTTCCTTGTGCAGTTTTGAAAAATAGCCCTGTTTATTCTTTATAAGATATAAACCATAAGGAAAGCCTATGCTGGAGACAGTTAACATTGTTGCTTTGAATTGATTTACCTTACTGCTGTCTTCAGTTGCTGGTTACCAGAAAATAATATACTTTAGGAAACAGAGTGAACATTTAGCACATACCAAGAGCTGTTGAATGATTACACTTGATCTTCAAAAGTATTAAAAACATTTAAGTAGGGGAGGCTAATTACTGTGCTTAGAGGGTGTCCAAACATACAGTAGGTCATTATAAACAGTAGAAACCTGACCATACTGAATTAAATAACTGAACTTCCACTGACTCCAACAGGGTTTAGTTTCACCCACTGTAAGTGAACAATACCTCTTACTCCTTTAACTCTACCAACCTGTAAAGAGTAAGAAAAACAGAACATAAATATTTAACAATGTTTTAATGCTATTTAATTATAGTTATCCTTCTTCTGTTCTGGTGTCTTTCTTATTGTTCTTTAAGAGCATAGATTTACCCTACAAACCCTGGCTCTTGCTGGTTTTCCTTCAGCTTTACTTTCCTTTACTTCAGTGCAAATCAGAATTGATTCTAGTGAAAAAATAGCAGAACTTTTGTTTACACTTCATAGCCAAGTTACTGCTTGGGCAGGATTTAGTGCAAAATGTATGACCTCTCATACAATTATTTGTCCTTTTCTTTAGCAGCAACACCCCTCATCTGACAAAATCTGTGGCTGCTACTCTGGAGATTTCCCAAAGCACAGCAGCAGATTGGTGCATGCCTTTCAGAGGCTTCCTGGCTGATGCTGGGTCATAGTCAAGGCATTTATGCCTTGATTTTAACAGCAAGTACAGACTTACCCTGGTGAAGTTTCTGCAACAAGGCTCACAAGAAAAAGAAACAAACCTTTCTCAGAAATGGTGGGAATCAACTCAGGGAATACTGGAACAAGTTACCTACACTGCCCTGTAAGTGCTTTCAGAAAGGGAGCTGAAGAGGAAAAATTGAAAAGAGCAACATCTATAGATGCATTCAGATTTCGGATCCCTTATATTCCATATGGCCGCAGCAGGCTGCAAAGGCAGCAAGAGGAGCATCCAAAACACATCAGGAAGAAGCTGTCAGGGCCTGCTGGCCAGGCTGAGCCCCCTTGCTGCCTCTGGCCAGGCCAGCCTGCAGGTGCCAATCCCTGCAATGCCATGGCAGCCCTGGTCCTGCTCCCCATGAGCCCAGCCCCGAACAGAGGCCCTGGCATGGCAGAAGGAATGGGACAAGAGAGGGACAGCAAAAGGGAACCTTTATTTTTTTGTCTCTGTAAATCTCTGCTTGCTCCTACGACCAGACCTTGTGCCAAAATCAGCCAACAAAAAGCCAGGCAATCTGCTGTGACTGAAGATTAAAAGTGCATAATATGGAATTCTGACCACTTCAGGCCATCCTGACACTAAAGTACCAAACACCTACACTTCAGCTCAACAGCCACCGAGCTTGTGCCACAAGTGCTGCTTCCCCTGCTGCCTGCTTTCACTGCTCTCACAGTTGTGCCAGCACAATAGTTTGTAGGACTGCATCATGACACAGCTCAGGAAACCTGATCTAACAAATCTTCTCTTGTGTCCTTCATAAAAAATACACTGAGTGACTGCTCGGTGGAGCTGAACTGTGGTTCCCCGAGTGGGGCCATGAACACGTCTGCCAGCACACCTGACAGAGCCAGTGTGCCATAGCCTGGCAAGAAACAATGGATGGATCAGTATTTTCAGGGGCTATTGCTGCCAAACATGGAAACTGGCTCGTAATTACAGGCTGCCTAGCATAGCCTTTCCATATTTCATCACAAATTGCTTTTGTCATAGCTCTTTCTCTAGTAGCACCACTCCAAACTGCAATTTGCCTGCTCTTCCAGAAGTGAAATCTCTACTCTCTAGTCCTACAGTTACAGACTCTAATAATCTGTTCTTTACACTCTGGTCTGCTGTGTTTTTACTTGCTATGTTTTATCATCCTTTTAAATTTTACATGAACATTTTCAATTAAATAAGCAGAGCAATTACATTTGTGCACAGAAACTATGTCAGGTTTAGCACTGCATAACAATCAAGCAACTTAATGGTACCTCAACTTTGCAACTCACAAGAGAACACTTGAAACACTTGCTGCAGAAAAGGAGTCTTAAAATCAAATCCTTTATCCTTTCCAATAATTACATTCAAAGATGGTGTGTCAAAAAAAAAAAAAAAAAAAAAAAAAAAAGCATCAGCATTACAGTACGTAGACTTTTCTGCCCTCAGGTTCAAAGCTTGGCTCCACTAAAAAAAGTGGCACAAGTCCTGCCTTAAACATGACCACTTTCATCTTTGTGCATGGCAAGAGAGCAGAGATGTCAGAACATTACTTAGTAGTCCTAGTAGTCTGGATGCTGCACTGCAGCAACTCCAGACAAGTTGAGGGAAAGGTTAGGTGAGGCAGGTTTGGAAAAAAGCTATCTAAAAAACCTAAGATGTGGAAACAGAAGTTCTGAAAGATATTCTTTATGTAAAGTGGCTGTACAGCTGCATTCCCTCTGATGCTATCTCAGTGCACTCACTACAAGAACACTTTCTTCAGGTTTTTTTTTTTCTTTAAAAAGATTTCACTTTAAGCAGTTACAAGTCCAAGTTTGTGATTATGTAGCTGTGGGTGTTTTAGACGCTGTAGTACTTGCCTCAAGGGAATGACAAATGTCAGTAAGATGAAAAAATAGACCCAGTGTGAAATCAAAGGAATACAGGAAGTTTAGGAGGTGTCATTTAAGAGCTTCTCATGCAGAGTTGCTCAACTGAAAACAGCTATGCAATATCCTCAGAAGATCTAAGTGAGACACAAGAGACTGAAAATCTGATAATGGCTTTAAGGGTTGGCAGAGCACCCTGGAATACTTTAAGCCTCCTATAGATTCCATGGAAACAGGAAATGTAAGGATACCGTCTTAAGCATTTAAAAAGTCTGATTTATGAAGAATTCAGGAGAAAACACCGGTGTCTTGTTAGGGAAAAAAATTACCCTGTGATCTCAGAGTCTTTGAGTTGAAGGGAAAAAAGGGGCATCAAAAGACCAGAGTTTATCACACTTGCCATTTGGGACTGTGCTAATCAGCAGAGGGAAACAGAAGCACATTCATCTTTGCACAGACTCGCCACTGAAATAATCTCTGCAACACCCACTGCTCTGATAAAAAGGACACTTTAGCTTAACAAAGCTATAAGGCCAAGCAGTACATGAAAACAAAGCACGGTTATTTCTGTTACTCCTTTAGTTTCCCCAAAATCCCCATCTGCTGTTTTTCTTTATTATCCTTTTTTTCTTTCAACCCTTGCTTTCTTTGTGTTCTTTTATTTTTCAGTTCCTCAATTTTATGCATTACTGAAACCATTTTCCCTTATTTTCTCTTTACTTCTGCAGCTCTGATCACTAAAACGATACCTCTTCCTCTTCTGAAAGAACCCAAACATCTAAATCCTGACATATATAATTAGCTGTTTTCCCCTGAAGTGATACATTCAAGAAAAATTATGTCTTATAGCTGTAATTTCATGACAGATTCAAGGACACAGATTCAAATCAGGACTTTACTTCACTCACACTGAAAACCTAATCTCAGAATTTATTCATTTAACGCTACTGAATATTAAGATAAAATGGTACAGAACCTGAAGACCACCCCTACAATGGGAGGTGGGGAGTAAGGTTCAAATTTGGTAAAGAAAGCTGCTCACAAGAAGAATGTAAAAAAAACAAATATATGCATTTAATCTGAATTAGACAACAAACTCAAATGTAATTTTCCTTGGTGTTGCCGAAATGCAAACTTTCCCTCTCACTTCTGCCTGCTAAGCAGGCCACTAAGGTGAGCTATAAAGCCCTGTGTTAAACACTGCCAAGTTTTGATAAAATGCAAATTTTGATAAATCCTATTATTTGCTCACAATAGTTACAGCCATTTTAATTAATTAAACAGGAGTTGCAAATTATTCAGAATTGTTTCTTTAAAAAAAAAAGCACTCCTGTTCTAGACAAAGTGCTGGAAATGTCATCACACACCTAAGATGGTTACACTTTTCACCTTGTTGATCCACTTATAATCCTTGCAATATCTTTGGGGCCTTAATTCAAAGTAGTAAAAATTAATAGATATAAATATGTAGATATGTAGCATAGATAGATATATGTAGAGTAGATAATAGATATATAGTAGAGATAGAAAAGATGAGAAGGGACTGTACACATCACTTTTTAACATGCTTTGGTGGCCCATGGCAGACCCATGCACAGGTGACCTGTCCAGGACCTATGTGTGACACGGACTGGCACCTGCCAAGGCAGTGCAGGGAACTGCATAATTCTCTGATCACACAAAGCTGCCAGGGTTTCAAGGCAAGGCTTCACAGCTATTTCTGTGTGCAAAACCCATGAGTAGGGAGAGGCCATGGAGCAGACAGGACAAGATCATGCTGCTACAGTCCATCCTTCAATCCAGAGATTCAATGCTGAATTCATGTCACTTGCCACCAGAGGAAATGAATCTGGAACCAAAAATGAATCAAACTCCAAAGTTGCTTTGCAGCTGGGTTTTCTTATGGAAAAAATAATCTCCATCCCGAAGTTAATTATCTGCATCTCCATCCACTTCATTACATGCTGAATGGCCTTAAGCACCATCCTCAGCTAGGGAAGCTGAATCAGGAAAACCTGGGTAGCGTTCTAGGGAAGCCTCCAGCAGGTCCTAAGAAGCTTGTTAACATGAGCAGCCCGAGGTCTGGGAGCAGGCAGAGCTGGCAGGTGAACTGCTGGGTGTCTCAGAGGGAGCTGGCAGAGATGGGAGCACACCCTGCCCACGTGCGGGGACAGTCGGTGCTGGTCAGTGGCACTGTGACAAAACTGGGTTAAATGGGGCTCTGAGCTGATCTGTTCTGACAGCAACTGCAGCCTTAACACCAAGTGTTAAAGGAACAGCATCAAATCCAAATTGCCCCCAAATAAATTTTTTGAAAAAGTGATCCTTCCTAAAGGAATAGGAGGAGGAAGTATCAAAAGCCCCAACCCTAAGCATATCAAAACTCACCACCATCAAAACCAGCACAAGTGCCTAACATAAAACTATTTATTTAAAGTCATTATTACTTTGTAAATATGATTTTTTTTTAGCTTTTATTCAAAATAAACTGTATTTGATAATGACAAAATTTTAACAAGACATTGTCACTCTACAACTTTTACATGAACACTATGCTGCTGCAGGTTTTTGTCTTAACTAGTTTCATTTACTACCTGACAGCATGCTCTGCTACCACCTCACTAAATAACTGAATAAATACCTAATACTTGCATTTTTACTGCCTAATTATGGCAACGTGAATGGTGAAAGACTAGTGAGAGAAGCATGATGTGTTAAAAGTGAAATCTCTTTGTTTCTGTTTTGAAGAAGGATATGCAAACATGAATCATACATCTTGCTTCTGCTACAGTAACTCAATATCCTCTGCTTGGTTAAATAACAGACACTTGGCACATACAAAATTGACATTCTTGCCAAGAACTGAAATTTGCAGCAACTCTGAGCTCTGTTGAAACCCCACTGTTGATACTTAAGTTGTACACAGCACTCCACCAGGATCAGCTGCAACATGTTAAATGAGTATTCAGCATCAGAATGACTATTTAAATCTCTCTCCATCTCTGAAACACTTATACTAAAGCTGAAAAGAAGAGTTTAGAAAAGATCTTCAGGAGAACAGAAGGTTCTTTATGCATTGTACAGCATTAAAAAACACCAGAAATGTATACAGAAATGCCAGAACCTGTGTGTTCTAAAAGTCTGGTTAATAGTTGCATCAACACCAAACCAATCCAGGTGGTGCTCCAGAAAAAGGTGAAAAGTCAGAAGTGCTACAAGCATGTATAAAATAAAAATTAAGAAAACCCATTTGTTTTGTACTTTTATATCAACCTATCTCAACATAAGTGAAATACATGAAGGCTGCCTAGACATCTAACCCTACCTCTGTCAAGTTGCTACAAGAGTCCAAACAGTTGGCAGTGGTTTCTTCCTGAGTGCTACAGAATCTGACTTCTGAATTCCTACTACCCTTTGAGAAGGAGCAAAACAGCCCTTGGTGTAACTGATTCAGCACTCAGATACCTCCTTGCTCTGGTTTAGCTTGAACAGAACTGACAGAAATGACTTTAAGATCCCATTTTACATATCTATTCACTGTGAATAAATACATCTGTAGCCTCTTCCCATTCAAACACACTGTGAGGTTAGAGTTTCAACTTTCAGCAGAGCCCGGTCCCTGTGTGTAGGGAGCTATTCAATTATTTCTACACTTCCCCTGCAAACATTTTCCTGATTTGCATTTCTTTAAAGCTCCAAGTTGTTCAGAGCTGCCTGTATGCACTGAGCAGGGCTGCATGCAATAGTGATGTACTGCCTACTTCCCATTTAGAGGCACAACCAGCATTGCCTTTACTTTGAGTTAGGAACTATGCACATGAAGACAAAAGTAGGATTAACATACCATTTGGGGCAGCTATTAATTGGAGAGGGAAACCTACTCTAATTCTTCCTTTTGCCCTGATTATCACACTTTATGATTTAGCCTAGGATGCCATTAATCTTTTGTTCTGAGAAATCATGACTGTAGCCTTTTCATTGCAGATGAATGATGCTAAAGGACAATATAGGTATATAACGCTACTCTTGTTTCTCAGCTGCTTGTTTCCCAGCTAGGTAGATTAAGAGTAGTGGTGTGTTGGAGCAACTTCAGTAAAAAGAATAAATATTTCCTGTGATTTCTTTGTTTAAAATTCATATGCTTACAATTATCTGACTTGTATAAAAGACCATGTAACTTCAGCAAAAGAACAGAATTGGACCTGACTTTGTAACTTTGAGAAAAGGAAATTACATGTAGATTTTACTTTCCCATGACTTCTCTGCCACCACTGTTAAAAGAATGAGGTTGGCATACCTAAAATATGGGTGCCTTGTACCATTTTAGATACCTGGGTGTACCTAAGTCATCTGCATAGGGCTGGCAGATATGATTTAAGGAAACTCTACTCCTAGATAGGTGAAAGTTGTGGAAGAGAGGAATATGTGATGGCTACTAAAACAGAATGCTACCAATGAATATTAGCCTGTTGCTGAGGTGACTGAATAAGATATTAAAGTCAGATGATGGGATCCAGTACAAAATGTAGACAGCTAAAAGCTGAGGACAACGTGCAAGATCAGTGTCCCAGTCAATAAAGATCTACTCAACACAGTCACACAGGTCTAGAAGGATGCTGTAAGCCAGCCAGAGCTGCCTGCTTTAAGGTATTTTCTTGGCTCTGTTGGCTTTATTGACTGTACAGGGACTTCACATACAAAGTTCACCTTAACCTGAGCCTCCCCAACTGTCTCTGCAGGCAGCCCATGCCTGCACCTCAGACAGCCTGTACCACCCAGCCCTTGCCTTGATGAAACGTGCTTTCCCTCCTCACTGTGCCCTTGATAAGGGTGTTATCATTACACTGCAGAAGGCATTGGGCATGGTGATACACGGGGCTGTTCTGGAGCATCCTCTCCCTGCTCCCAGCCCTTCCAGCCTGGCTCTGCCTGCTCTGCACTGGCTCCTCCTGCAGAGGGGGCTGGCCGAGGCCCGGGGGGTCCAGCTGGCCACCCAGGTGACTTGGCCAGCCAAGTGCCAGCCAGTGGCACACTGGTGACTTGGGTGACCTCTGCTTCCTCTCTGCCGGCCAATTTGTCCCTGCAGTGGCACTGCTTGGAGCTGTAATTTCTGCAGCTTACTCCATCAAATACGTGTCTCTGGTACTCCCTTTCTCCAGGCCTAGCTGAACAGGAGGGATATAATTCATTTGCAAAATGCCCTTTATAATGCCCTGCAATTTTGCTCTTAAAACTGTCAGTTAAGAAAGTAACTGTCACTGTTTAATACCCATTAAACTATAGCTCTAATTAAGAATTCTGTAATCGAGTTATAAAGTTCCATAATGATGATGTCTCACATGACTATTATTTCTGTTGCAAGAGAAGCAATTTCTGTAATATATAAATGCAAAACAAAGAATTAAAGAAATAAGTCAAGATTTTGTACATGTTTATATAAACTAAAAAATTGTAAAAGAGGATTGGAAAGGTCTAATTAAGAAAGTTTGCTGTGTTCGTTTCTTTCATCTTATAATTAAGACAAATGTGTGGATTATTATTTTTTCCACTAAAAAAGTCCTAGGTTTATTACATACTGCACTTTAATTATGCACTTACTCCAATGAAATGCCATACGTAACTCATGATTTAGATACTGTGCAATAACTAAATAGAATTACTGCAGAAAAATCTCAATTGCATGTTAAGTATCAAGGAGGTGCAACAATCTTTCTTAGTTCATTGTTTCTAAATATATATGGTATTTATCCAGGACACTAACAAAAATTTGGAGAGCTTTCACCTCTTTTCTAATAAATTTCTTTGTCAGTTGAACTATGGAAAATTTAGGGAGACACCTTGCCTTACTTTAAATCTTTGAAGAAAACTAAGCCCAGACCTCATTCTCCACCATTTCCTTCCCTTCCTTTCTCAGAACACTACCACAAATTAGGAACTCCTGCAAGATCTCTGGGTTTTTGATTTTTTTTTTGTTTTGGGTTTTTTGTTTTTTTTTTTTTTTTTTTTGCGGGGGGGGGTTCTTTTGAAAGGTTCTTTTCTTCATGGCTACAGAAATAGAAAAAAAAGTAGCTAAAGTGTCCTTAAAGTAACATCTGCAATGCCGGGAAAGAAGGAAGTGGCAAAATAAGAAAAAGCTCTCTTCCATTTAGAAATTTTAAATTAACTTCTGAAAAACAGGCTTCTGCAGTTAGATTATTGCCTAAATGTTGTACCTTGCTTTCCTCACCTCTAAACCCTAAGAGGACAGGCTCAGCGACAAAGGCTGCTCACATCCACTACCCAGGATTGAAAAATAGGGAGTTAAGGAGGGCTTGATTCTTTCCTTTCCTGCCATTGTGATGTTAATCAGCATTTTCAGCTGTGAAAAGTGACTGTAAAATGGTTATAGGGTGCCACTGTCTTTTTCTTGTGCATTTTACTGAGACAAATTCATCTGAAGCAAAACCAAGAATCCAGACCATGCAAAGAATATCACTATTTTAGAGCAGGATGTCCAGCAATGGAATGAGTACCCTAAGGGAAAGAAAATTATGGCTGCTGCCCTTACAATAATGATTCAACCAGACCAGGAACTGGTTAAAGTCTATATATTCAGCTTTAAAGACTCCATCCCTACTTTTGTTTCTGTCTGCTTCAGGTTATATTTTTAACTTATTCATAACCCATTTAAGTAAAAAGCTTTCACTGACAGAAAGAACCAGAAACACTTAACTGAGACTATGATTTTGCAATTCTCACAAGTGTGTCCTCAGCTAAGACTACCTTAAGCAACTGGTCTCGGGGAAACTGACCTACAGGCATATATTTTCGTTGAATTTAATGAGATTTGGATGATGCTCCAAAAATAAGGAGTGTAATTTGCAGTCCTTCAGAGATGTCAATAATGTGTTTCTGTAATTCCACAGCCAATACACCTTTCAAAATGTTTACAAAAGAGGGTGCTCCAATTGTAAAATACTATCCTAGTAAAATACCTTAAAAATGCATGACAATAAACCCCCATGCAAGTTATTTCTAACAACATTTCAGGAAAGAAATAAAACTAGAAATTATATGTAGGAAAGTAAAGGAAAAAAACTGCAAGGGAAAGACACAAAAAACCCATGACTTGTCAATAAAGGTGTTCATTTTTTCTCAGAATTAAACTATTATTTTCACATTTTAGATAGATCAGTAATGAATTGTGTCCAATTATGTTATTTTACACAAAGCAGGCAAAGTCAGGAAGAATATACCCATATCAAATGGACTGCAGCCTTAATGTTCTGTGTTCTTGATGTAATCTGTGCTAGATTCCTGCTTTTCTGTTAACAAGGGTGAGGTTGAAATTTGTGTGGACCTATTAGAAATAGTTTGGGCTCACAAAGGAAAATCTCAAGAGTACATTCTTCTGGCACAGACAATGGGATTGAGTGCAAGTTTGTTAAAAACACCAAGTTGTGTGGTGTGATCAATATTCTGAGGGGAAGGGATGCCATCCAGAGGGACCTGGACAGGCTGGACAGGTGGGTCTGTGCAATCCCCATGAAGTCCTGCTGGACAGAGTGCAGAGGAGCCACAACGATGTTCAGAGGGCTCTGCTATGAAGACAAGCAGAGAATTGGGGTTGTTCAGCCTGGAAAAGAGAAGGCTCTGGGGAGATCTAGCAGCCTTCTAATACCTTCAGGTACAATGGACCTACAAAGGGGACCCACAAAGACCTGGAGAGGGACTTTTCCATGGGCATCTAATGACAGGACAAGAAGGAATGACTTTAAACTTAAGGGTGGTAGGTTTAGATTGGATATTAGGAAGAAAATGTTCACTGTGAAGGTGGTGAGGTAATGGAACAGATTTTCTAGAGAAGTTGTGCATGACTCATGCCTGGAAATGTTCAAGGAAAGGTTGGATGGGACTTTAAGCAACCTGATCTAGTAGATGTCCCTGTCCAAGTCTGGTAAGAAGGAACCAGATGATTTTTAAGGTCTCTTCCAACCCAAAGAATTCTATGACATTCATCTGACCCTTTAACCCATGTACATGCAAGAAGCATTCTACTATAATGATTTCATAGTCTCATTAACAAATTACTGGGGAGAAAATACAGCAATTAACACATATATTAAGGCTCTTCTGTGTTGCAATTTATTAATCAGATTATCATTTAACTTTATAGATAAGAAACATTTCTCCCTCTCTATCTCCGCTCTCAGAAAAATCCTGCAGAGATACACACATACACAGAAAATTTATCATAAGAGCTGTCAAGTACTGGTGAACTCTGGAAGTCCAAGGGTTAACCGGAATGTAGCAATCCTTTGAGAGAGTAAGAAAGAATAAAGTTCTGGAAGCCAGAGGTAATATTTCAGCCTCAGATTTTATTAGACTCTGTTTCATTCCTAAGAATTGTATGTCCCATAGAGCTGGAGAAATTACTATCTCCAGTTTTCAAAGACTGAAATCTTTCATCTTTCTCATAATCCCTCAGTAGGAAACAGAAAATCACTTTCAAAATCTCCATAACACCTTTAATTTTTCCTGTTGAATGTTCTTTTTATTGCTCACCTAAGAAAGGTGGCAAAGTCTGTTATTACTTATGAGTCCACACCAGTTTATCACTTCTTTTAAAAATATGGTGCTTCCATTCTCCAGCTATTTGCTTTGCAAACTACTATATACACTTCAGCCCATCACTCTTTTTTGTTCAAAAAGGGTTTGGAGAAGGACCTGAAAGAGATGTATGACACAGGATCACATCAGTCCAAAAGCCTATATATGCATTTAATTTTGTGTGATCAAATTGAATGCAAATGTCAAGTTCTCCTTCAAAAAAAAAAAAAAAAAAGAGATGAAAACATGCATTTAAATCACTGATTACGTTCTCAATAATGTCTCTGGATGGTGAAATATAAGAAAATTTTAATGGGAAAAATACTGAGAGGAAGGATGATGTTAATATAATAAGAGTTCAGTTCCCACTGAATGAAAAAACACCCAAAAACCCAACAAACTAAAAGTAAATTGTCTTACAGGGAAAAATCAATAATAAAATACATTATTTTATGGAATAACATATTCCATAGAATATGAGCTAGGGCTACCAGAACCAGGGATCCCTATGTTAGTTCAGAAACCCAGATTTTCCTGCATTTTAAATGGTGGAGGGCAGTGGAAAAATGACAAACCAGAACAGCCCCAAGAGGCAAAAACTGCACAAACAGGGCAGAACAGTGCTGTTCTTCCATGCTACAGCCTCTATTGCTGAGCTGAGCACTGCAATGCCTAGAAATGCAACAAAGAAAATGGCTCATCCTATTAGCTTCTCTCTCCCTAATATTTAAATAGAAGAACACCCCAAAACTAAAGCAATGGTGATCAGGGGTTTGGGTTTGTTCTGCTATTTTTTAGGTTTTTAAGTCTACATCTATTATCTTTGTATACTTTTGCATGCCTTATGTAGCCAGTGGTTCCCCTCCACACCAACCTCACTGTCCCCAAAGAAATCAAACTAATTATTCTTCAGGAGGCAGACACAAACTCATTTTCTGCTATTTCTGTTTTCTGGCTTTTTGAAACATAGTTTGTCCTTTAAGTCTCTCTGTATCTTTCACCATAATATAACTGTGCTCCAAAAAAGTGATGTGTAAAAGTATTTCTCTTTCAAATGCACATCCTAAGTTAGTCAAAACCTTTCAGATTGGTTTTTTTTTTCATTCCCTGTTAATTTTCTTTAAACAGGATGAAAGCTGCAGACATAGAATAGAATGAAATTCAGATTCTATTTATACATTTTGTGACACTCCAATATTCCTTGCCATTTAGTGGTCTTACTAAGTAGATGCTTCAAGACTTTTCTAGATTTCACCTTACCTAATATCAAAAATATAATTTGATTTCTCTTCTGAAAGAAAATATTTCAGAAAAGTCAGCTTCCATTCCTTTATTTTCCATTCCTGACAATTTTAACCTGACACTTAAGCCTACTGTAACAGCTTATGCTTAACAAAAGGCTTGAGCTTTAATTCACTTGCTTTTAAAAACTTGCTCTGTTGAAAAGAAACAGAATGAAAAGCAATACAGAGAGAGTAAAGCAACAGCAACATCTGCATTTTCAAGTCTATTTTAGATCAACATAAGTTAGTAGCTTAGTTTTAATGGCACTGAGCTGCTTTATGTTGATGGCCTGCTGTTACTGATCCTGAGAGCATAATGAAGAGCATTAAGTGTTTAAACATAGATGTCAATAAAATACACAGCAAATAATGGCCCATAGTGGGGGTTTGCAGAGATCTGCTATGCTGATACGACTCTTAATAGACCATTAACGAGGAACAGAGCAGAGGAAATTCTGATAGGAGGGATTGATCAAAATAATTCATACAGCCTCCCCATTTCTGATAAAGGGCTTTTCTAAATGAAGACATTATAGCCCAGAAGACTCGGCTGTGAATTTACAGCACACTGGTGACTCCCCACAGACTCCAGGCCTGCACATGCTACACTCAGGCTGGTGACACTGAGTAAGCTTCCCCATGTCACGTGTTTGGAACTGCATGAGGGTCAGAGGCAGACACTGTGTGGATTAGTTGGAATGCTATAAATGCTAGTACAGCTTATTGCAAACCAATAGTTCCTTAATTAGAAATTGAAGACTATACAGCTCTTGTGACAGCTCCTTCCTATGATGAACACAGATGTGCAGACAGACAGGATTGGAGGGAAATGGTGAGAAAGACAGAAGGTGCACACATGTATAAAATCTTGAAAACTAATCCATTATTTACTGCTCTTTCAATTTCTTTGACTGTCCAGCTAAGAATGATGCATTTAAAGTGCTGATCCAGATGAAATCCCTCATACCAAGTGCTCAGTCTCTGCATCATAACTTCTCACCTGAGGACATGAAATGTTCTTCACTGTCTTCAAAAGTTGCAACATTGCTCAAACTTTTAAAAATCTGATACTTACCATTGAAGGGTATAATTACATGTTCCTCACTGAATTTTCATGGTATTAATCATGTGTTCCTCTGGAATGAAATATCACCTAAGACTGCTGCAGGAAGCCAATGGGTTTCAATGCATTTACTAATAACTATTTTGGCTTCTCATAAATTATTTATTAAGACTTCAAGCACCAAGCAGCAAGCAGCCACACTGCTCAGCAGTAACCTATCTAAAATGCTATTTGGAAGACAAAATAATATTAAGTGCTCAGAAAAGGAGAGAGAGGGGACTCAGCTGTAAGGTAAAAACAACAGGTGATCTCTTGGTATTCAGTGGCATATAATTCTTAATATTTCAGTGTCTTTGTGCGACACATCCCTGATGTAAAGTGTAACACACTTTGCTGCTAAAGCAAACATATATATGTGCACACACACATACATCTGTATGTCTATACACATCTATAAATGAAAGCAGTGAATTACAGAATTTCCAGCGTGCAAGACCACACCCAGTACAACTTCAAGCCACGGGAAAGGAGAGAAATAACCAGGAAGAAATGGTATCTCATCTGAAGCTTAATGACACAGGAATCAAAAGGCAGCATGTGAATGCTATCAGCTCATAAGCTCTGCTTCAGCCACAAGGTTATTGTGGGATTGAATTGCTGGGTCCTGACTATGAAGAGAAAGATGGAAATTGTCAGACTACTCCTACTTAAAGCAGTAGTAGTAATAAGAATAATAATAATCCTTTAATTTGTTTTGTGTGCTGAATGGAAGGAAACAGGAGGAATATAGAAGGTAAAAAAATATCTGTTTGAAAAGAATCATGTCAATAAACATCAAACATCTTGAACACTTTCCAAGCTTTCTTCAGGAAGATTTAACTGGCTCCACAAATTCTCTCCAAACACAATTAGTCCCAACAACACTTACTGCCCCTGACTGTTTAACCAATTTCTCATGATTAAGAGAAACAGTCCTCTTGTCACATTAGAAAGATAAATAATCTATTCATACCCTTCTTAATATAAAAATTATTTTTTTCCCCAATTTTCTACTTCTTCCCTATTTATTATATTTTCAGAATGATACCTCCAAACACCACACTGAACAAATAAAGGTTCTTCTTGCAAATATCTGTTGCAGTGTAACTTCCCCTTTTGAATGGATTACATATTTCAGCTCTGTTCTATGCACATTTCTAAAGTATAACCTCATTTTGTTTGCCTAATCATTACTCACAATCCTACATTTTCTGCAAAAGCAGATCTCAAATATGATTCCAACATGTAGAAAGATAATGACACTTTCTTGTTCTTGCTTTTCTCTATTTACACAGATAATCTGTTGTATTGATAGGAATTATAGTCAATTTTGGAAACTACATTATTTAATATACACTCACTGAATATTCTGAACTCCAATGGAAGTCACTGATTTTTCCTGGAATACCTCACCACAAGTTGTCATAACAGCATGATGTGTCATCACCTTGCTCAAAACCTACTAAGAATTTAATAGAATTTATCCTGTGTATTGTGCAGTCTTTCAGAACTACTCAAAAGAAGACCACATCAATTCTCTCTTGGTCTTTCTCTTTTTGAGCCATCAGTTCAGCAAACCTTGTGGTGAGGGTAGAACTGTGCAACTCAAGACCTGTAACACACACTGAATTATAGAAAATGTGAAAATGCAAAAATTCAAAATAGCAAACCAAGAGGCATCTCTCTATAACCTTTTGGAATGAAACCAAATATTTTTCTAATTCGATTTTTAAATTAATTTTTCTATTTTTTAATACACAATGTGTAGAACAAAACATATTCAAAATGCACACAAAAGGGGTTTTCTACAGTTGTTTACTTTGCTTTTTCAGTACCATCCAAAAGTACAATACCCAAGACAATATGGCTGAGCATCATTTAAATAGAAACTAAGTGGAAACAATGCAAAAAATCTGAAGTGTGGAAAACAGTCTGGCTTTATTTGCTAAGTGGCCTCACACTAAGCTTTTGATCCAGGTGTTGTGGGAATGGAACTGACACATTCTACACTTCCAAGATTTTAATGATGCCCAGAGCTTTCATTTTCTTTTACGCTCTGACAATGGGAAACATGGTCTCCTTATGTACGACATAAAATCTAATAAAGAAGCCAGCTGTTCCTTCCCTGGTGAACCCTGCAACTCCAGCCTGAATACAGGTTTTCTGAGGAAAAAAATGTGGAATAATTGCACTGTACCTGGGCAAGTACAATACACTCGACTCTTTTTACTGTCTACATATATCAAGTACACAGAAAAAAATTGCAGAGTGGACAGGTATAAACCAGCAAAATAATCACCTGCTTAACAGCTAGCAGGTTTTACACAGGTTCTTGGCTTTCCCTATCACAGTATCCTACAGTATATCCGTTCCTTCCCAACATCTCTCAAACGACTATTGCAATAATGCAAAATGACATATCTCTTCTGCCAAATGCTGGCTGCCTACTGAAACAGCCAAAGCAAATATTGTACAGTAAGTGTGCTAAATGAGAGACCCTCCAACATCACAGGCCAAGTTTTGCTCTTGGCAACAACAGCAAGCACTGATATTTTTGAGACCGCAATCTCAGGACTGCTTTGTTTTCCCATCTTCCTTCTTGCCCTGGTCTGAAAAATTCAAGGATTGTTACAATATCTGTATTGCAGAGGAATGCTTTCCAGCTGCAGAAATGCTGCTCAGTCATGTTGCTCTAAGTGCCATCATGGGGACATATCCACACTCCATGTTTGGAGAACAAATGAGGGAACCACCAGAGCTGCTGCTCCTGTGTTTGAATTGCAATCCTTGATCTCAGCTAATAAGTGGCAGCAACAGTGAAGACTTGTCAAAAAAATGCAGTTTTAACAATCAGTTAAGCTCAGTTTTAACTTAGCACGCTCATACTCCTCTGGCAGGTCATGCTTCCAGTGCATGCCACGGCTCTCTCCCAGTCTTTCTTGCCTGGGCACAGTCAGGTGCCCTGAGATGGCAAGGATAGGAGAGAGCCTGGGCTTGAGGGTGAGGATTCCTGTACACATTCAGGTTCAAATGCCAGATGGATAGCCCCAAAACTCTTTCCCTGCTTCTTCAAGAGACAAAATAAAACTACACAAATACATAGAAACTCCATATTTAAGGAAAAAAAAAACAAAAAAAACCAAAAAACACCTTTGCCAGATAGGTAGGTGCTGTAACACTAATTAAATTATCTTTCCATTGGTTGGCTGTGGCATGAAATGCAGCATTATTATTTTTAATCTATATAGTCTCAACCTTCTGCTATAGATGTTAGAAGGGTGACCCCAAGAACTGTCTTGACCTGTACTAATCTTAGTGGGTATCTCCATGCTCAGGTGGAGCAATTTGCTGTTATCTATACAGTCACATTTGCTACTGTAAATAACAGTAGGCAGACACTGACAACATGGTATCCAGTGTATACTCACCCACTGGACAGAGTGATCTCAGAAAACAGTTTTTCACATCCCTGTACCTTGCTTTGCTCCCCTCCTTCCCAATAATCTTCCTCATTGTCTTCCTCATCAAGAGTTTCCTAGTTCAGTATATACAATATATATATATATATACAGTATATATATATATATATACAGTATATATATATATATACTGTATATACTGTGTATATATATATTATACACATATATATATATGTATAATATATATACAATATATATATAATACATTGAAAAACTACAGTAATATAGTGGCTGAAGACAAGATTTCTCCTCTTAGAATTTTTCCTTGAAATCTTTGAGTATGGAATTTATTCTCAAATACTTCCTTTTCCACTGTAACTCTTTCTTCATGCTTATCCATGAAGATTAAATAGATTCTATAAAGCAAGCAATTGAGCAGGTGCCAAATTTATCCTAATACTGAGGTCAAAATATGGCAAAATACATGTTCCCTTGGGAAGAGGAAGAATCAGGCTGATCCCAACCTTTATCAGTCCAGTTTGCTGTTTGCTGGACTCAATACGAGACATGTTCCTATTGTTTCTTTGGAAATTAATTAAGATTCTTTTACAGTCTAAATTTTAAATAAATATTTTTTGGCAACAGTACTGAAGTAATTTGGGATCTTTCACTTACCTATTGACGTTATATCAAATTCAAGGGATTTGCACAGTAGTTCAGTTATCCATGTTAGAAGTACATCACCACGTGGAAAGGACATGAAAGAAAAGTAAGAAAAAAGAAAACAGTAAGCTATCTTGCTCCTTTTCTCAAATGAAAAAAAGCATTAAAACAAACCTATAAATAACAATCAGTGTTACCCTCTGCCATGAACATGGAATATATTCATTTAAGCAGGTACCTGCTAATGCTGTTTTTTTCCTGCTACCATCCATTACAGCAAGTGGGTTGTTAAAGTAGCTGTTAAAAGAAAATGTTGAATGGTACTTACACTACACATAAACAAAATTCAAACAATCCTGTTAAGCTTGATAGCAGGCTACAGTCAGTTTAACAGTATTTTTGTAAATGACTTGAATGCACTCTTTATCTGAATATCAGCAGGCAGAAGGCCAAGATGGAAATTATGGAATGAGAAGGAAATTGAACAATTCAGATATGTTTATGGAAAGCTCACAAATCAGGGCATCTCATTTGGCACCAAATAAAGCTGTTATTCATGATGTACAGCTACAAAAAATAAAGCTGTTCACTGCTATAAAGTGTAGCCACAACAGTACGAGCTAAAGGAAATGGTTTCTCAGTAGAAAAAAATAAAGGTTGACATTCTTGGGGTGTCCTGTGCAGGGCCAGGAGCTGGACTTGATGATCCTGATGGGTCCCTCCCAACTCAGCATGTTCTGTGATTCTATGCTTGTCATAAGAATATGGCAACAACCACTGGACCACAAGCAAGATTGTGAGCATCTGTGACTGCTATGCCAGCTGAAATCAAACCAAGGAATTTACTGGCCCACTTTTTCCTTCAGCAACATTTCTTAGATATGGTGTGATGATCCCAACCAAAAAACTTCATCTCTGAGTTAAATAAATACAGGAGTGCCACATCACACCTGAAGACACTGATTTGTAAAGAGATCTCTTCCTAGGAACTTCTAAGATCACTTGCTGGGCTGCTTGAAAGCTACAGTGACTACACCAATTTCCATAGTTGGATTCTGATGCATTCCAAGGTGTGGCCTGCTCTTCAGATTTGTCGAATTAGATCTTGTAGATCAACATCCTAAAAAACCATTTAATATGGTTTATATAAGTTGTCATTAGAACCCTAAAATTTTGAATGAACTTTGGTACCTGTCAAATAGCTACCATTTGACTCAAATAGCTAATATATGAAAGAGAAAACACCTTGCTTTGTTGTCATTCTTTCTATAGTAAGTGCTTTTTAAAAGAGATCAAAATCAGTGCTGAATAAATTTTATTATGATTCAAGCACATCAAAATTTATTTACAAGACTGGAGAAACAAATACTCAAGCAAATGAGAAGGAAGATTATTTGAGTTTATTCTGCATTGAAGATGGACTTTAAAACAACAGCTGTGATGAAAGGGTTACTTCATTTCTCAAAGATTCCTTTTACCTGTCAGTGTTTTACCTTCTTTGCCGCTTATGTATTTCAAACACTCAGCCTACCCAGAGGCCTCCAAGCTGAGATGTCTGCTGATCTCTTTAGATCAAACAGATATAGGCTGCTTCAATTCATTTTATTGGGGAGATCAAGGGAGAGCCCTTGTATTCATATTGTTCCATTGTTTGTGTGCAGTGCAGTCTTTGCTATCATGAACAATACAAACAAAAGGCTTTATTAAGTGAAATGCGCTTTGCTCTTCCGTGCCTAGTAATGTGCCAAATATGAGCCTACAACCTTGAAGCTGAGAGGTCAACCTCTGGAAGCATCAGGAAAAGAGAATTTCCTTCAGTAATCTCATCATTCAGGGATAGTACCGGAGTAAGGATGGGGAAATGTTATACTCTAATGGTTTTATTAATTGTGGACTTTTCTATTCTATTCTAATGTATGCATATCACAATTCATCAATGTATATACTCACGTGTTTTACAAAAAACAGAGAATCACTTTGAGCATGCTGATGCTCGGAAAACAGTTTGAATAAACTTTCTGTTCTTAAAAATAAAATAAACAAGCCAAAGACACAAAACATTTTTTCATAACTTCCCACTTCTTTTAAAAACACAAAGATAAAAAGACAACGACAAATTGGAAAACACTGTTGTTACAAAACAAAAAAAAAAAAAACCCAACACTTTAATATGAAAACACTTATCTCCCACAAAAAGCCTTAACATTCCATGTCTCCCGTGGTTTGAGTGATATTTCTAATTACTCTTTCTATGAATTCCTGTGACAGGCTAAAAATAATTTTAAAAAATCAACTTTTTTCTCTTGAATCCTTTAGCAGTATATTTTCTCTCTCTCATCCCACAATGGTTATAGATACCAAGAAAAGCAACACATTTTGTGGACTTTTGATTTTTTTTTTTTTTGGCAGTCATAGACCATCCATTCCTTGGTTTGTGTAAAAAGCCACAGCACAGCTGAAGTCAGTGGTGAAGCCTCAGCTTCCCTCGAGTCATGTACGTGACATTGGAAATGTTTGTTATGGAAATTATTCTGCCTATCACAGCCCAGATATTCAGGAAACTGTGGCTGCTTTCCTGAGAACTAGAAGATATATGAAACCACCTTCTTTCTGGCTATTGTGAGCACGCTTAAAGTGCAATAAAGGGCATTCATTGCCAAAGAACACTGCATTTGTACATCCATTTCTCTGATAACCTGTATAATACCTCAGTGAGGATTAAGCAGCAGGGAGAGATGCACAGAGAAATGGTGCTGTCATTGTTTCCCAGGGAAAAAATACATTATCTTTTCCAGTTTTTGACAGAAAATTACTACTTAAACATTTTTGCAAGTTTATCTGCTTTCAAGGGGGTCATTCAGAGGTCTCTACTGTTCTCTTTCATATTCTCATGACAATTGACTGAACCCTTGATCTTTGACCTGGACAGAAATTAACCCTCCACATTCCACCTTCCACACAGAGATATTAATATTCCTAATAATGAGAGGTTATTAAAATCTTAAAAGTTCAGTGGAGCATTTCAAGGACAGTGGAATTAGATTTCAGCAAATACCTATAGATTTATTGCATAATGCAAACCATTTAATTTGTTTGGATATATGCTCCAAGGCTACAGGTCAGCCAGCCTTTGCTGACTGGAAAAGAGCTGCTTGACTAATTTGACTTGATCTGTGAAAGAGGGAAAATCCTTGTTATGGACAAATGCAGCTAAACATTATTCCTCTCACCCCCTTCCACCCTTACCTTTGGAAGTAATGTAATTTGTTAAGCAAATTTAAAATACAGCACTGAGAGATGCTATGCCAGGCACAGGGATACATGGTAAAAAGGCACAACTGAGGTTCCTAATTCACTAGGCTGATCTCAAAGTTATTGCATCACTTTCTGTACCTTATACACTCAAGCCTTTAATTTTTGGAAAAGTCCTTCTGTTAGCCTGTGGCTGGCCAGCTTTTCTGTTTCACTCAACTAAAATTCCCTGGTTGATCCATGAGAAGAAGTCTACCTATGTATTTTCCATTACTAAAAAGATTATCAGGAACAAGAGTAATTACACTAACAGAGCAAACTGACACCTGATTAAAAAAAAAAAAAAAGAAAAAGAAATAAACTGAAGTGAAACTAAAATAAAAATTATCATGGAAAGAGAAAATGGGAAAAAGAATCAGGATCCTCTAGTACTTAAAGTTATGAGACCAGAAGAATCAGCAAATCTACTTATGGAGGGAACAAGTAAAACTTATTGCAGTAGTTATTCTGAGGTCCTGTCATTCTGCCATCTGAACCAAAAGGGGAGAAATAAACTGTAATAAACCACACTAAATTACCACTTTTGATTGCTACTTGCTGAAATGGGGTTTGATGCAGGATCCCATCTCCCATTGAGAAAATCTGTACTCCCTTACAGAACTTGGAGAAATGCAGCTGGTGCAATACATGGAGTTTATGATTGGTGTTATTTTTAATGACTGCTCAGCTTGTCTGAAGATGCTGACAAAATTAATTTTCAGGTTCCAGTTAAAGTATGCAATAAATGATATTGTATATCAGTACAACATGAATAATTTTTTTTTTATTCTTTCCTTCTTTCCTTTCTCATACACTTACAGTTTTCATAAGCAAATTAAAACACATGCATATTTCTTTTAAACCTGTTGCCCTGCATTCAGCTGTGATATGGAAGCAATGCTAGCACTCTTCACAACTAACTCCTGCTTAATGTATTTGTGATATGATATATCTATGACATGCTTTTACATTCTGCATCTATATGAAATTCCAGCTCCCACCTCCTTGGCATAGGCACAGTCTGCAACAGAGCTGTTTCCAAAATATCAGACTTTGCAAAAGATGGAAACTCTTAGAACAGAAATGTGCTCAATATATCCACCAATATTCTCCACAACCCTGCCAAAATGTTCTGTTTAACAGCTGCACCAGGGTTAAAGAAGAAAGCAGTGTCTCCTCTGGACTGGCTTTAGCCATTTTCTTTCCAGAGATGCCAGGACACAGTAGAGCAAAGAGCAGCTCCTGAAGAAGAGCATAAACCCAGTGGCAGCTGCCAGCTACTGAAACTGTTGTGACACTGAACATTGCCGGGTGCTGCAGCCAAATGTACAGACTAAACAGGACAAAACATTTACCATTAACAACGGCTGTAGCAGTAATCACATAAAATTCCCAACACAATACATGGTTTGCCATGTCAGTCCTAACTGATTCATCATGTACTAAGTTGGAATAACAAGGGTAGAAGAGCAACCAGGATTTGCAAAACCATTATGGAGACCATAATTACAAGCAGAAACCATCTCATTTACTGTGACTGACTCTGGGAGTCGTTGGCTTTGGCAAAAGTACGTTAGAAAATTTGAAAGAAAACAGTCTTACAAGAGGGAGCACACTTTTTTCATGAAATTACTTTATGACTTAATTGAGGATAGTTTTTTGTATTTTCTTTTTGGACCAGACATTCACATTTAGGACAGCAGAATATTTATACCTGCCTAATTAAAAATGTCATACACCTAGCAGCTGTGAAGGTTAACAGAGGTGCATTTTGGTATCTATTTGTAACCTTTATTAACACAAACAGGTTTTGGCCAAGTAGTCAATGCCTGTATTGAATGAATTCTACATTAATCTCAGTTGTGGTGATTAAGCATCACCTTTGTGACTGAGTCAGACCAAGCTGGAAAATACTCCTCCAGTAGTTGCCTACTGCCACCATCAGTTCCTGATCACCCCAAGACCAGAAGAACAACTTAGGTTTCAATCTCCTTTTCTACCCATCACAAAGAATGACAAAATTCTTTAGAACAGACACTGGCAAGTCTGCTATAATAGAAGACCAGGTGGGAGGCAACTGAAGCTGTACATAAAGTAACATGATACAAAAGAATTTAAAAATACCAGGACTATCCAAATAGCTTTTGAACATGCCATACCATGTAGCAGGTGTGATATGGACTCAAATATGATCACAAGAGTTCATTTATTTAATATCTTTCAGAATGTTTGCTGTATTTCTTTTAAAACTGTATCAACAGATAATCTAAATATATTATCCTGTGATGATTCATGTATAGAAAATTATGTATACTTTTATATACACACACTTGCACATATATTTCAGCTAGAGTCCCATTTCTTCATTACAGAGACAAAAAAAAAACCATTTTCCTTTTCAAAGATTGAGACACACAAATGACATGACTGAGAAGCAACTCCTGAGGAAATGCAGACTAGCTGAGACTACAACAGCACTCTCCCAAAGCACCTGGGATCCTTGTCCCTTGAACAAACAAATATGCCAAGTTCAGGATCTTTGTACTCTCCAGGCATTCACTAATCTGGGGGCTGAGTGCATCTAGGTCTAATTGGAGTTCCAAGTTAGGATCACTGCATAAGTGACACTGTGGCTTTCTAATACATAAATAAACATTTATATATTTATATATGATATACAGGCAATTTGGAAACTGAGATATCTTAAAGATCAGAAAATACAAAATATAGGCTGTAAATAGGAATAAAATTAAAACAAAGAAATAATATCAGTAATAAAATAATACTTCATTAAATTGAACTTCTAGTGTTAGGTTACTACCCATTTATTGTCACATAGCTGACATTATTCGCCTTAATAAAGCCTTTTTTCCTACCTTCAGGGAAAATAATATACAGTAGCCCTTTACTTCTGTTTGCTAGAACTTGGAGGGCATATAAGCCACATCCAGGAATATACCCCAGCTTTATTGTTCTTTGTCCTACGAACTGTGTGTGCCCTCAAAATGTCATCAGCGATAAACTGTAAAAGGCATCACATCAAGTCATTAAAAGACACTCCCTAAGGCGAGAGGCCACAAACTGAAATTGCACCCTACCTTATTTACACATTTGGCCCACCTAGGTACAGCAGCTTTGCAGCCTTCTTATAAAATACATATTTCCATACAATAAAAGTGCATTTAATTCTTGGCCGGCCGAGAACAATGGAGGAAATGATGTTTGTTTAATCACTGGGTCAGATTTTGCAGTGCTGAGAGATCTCCCTGGGAATATTCCTGCCGAGGCCCCCGGGAGCAGGCACCTGTCACTTGTGGCAGCCAGGAGTGGAGTGACAGCCAGGCCACTCAGTGTGACAGTGAGCGACAGCTGCCCGGGCTCAGACATACCTGCCTTGGCCACTTCTGCTCTCTCCCAAAGAGATTGCGTGCTATCTGCTGAGAACTCAATGCTGCAGGAGGCAGGTAATCAAACTAAATCACTACCTGACTACAAAGAGCCTGGTAAACAAAGGACAGCTTCTACCCAATAACCTGAAATCTGTTCTGGCTTTCTCCGGAGTAAATTAGGATAAGAACAATCCGAAACATCAGAGCTACAGAACACTGAAAAAACAAAGCTGAGAAGAGGAAAAAAAAAACATAATACTTGAAAAGAAACAACATCAAGTCCTCTTTTTTTATACAAAGTCTTATTTTAAAATGAGCTTCATTGTTTTGGTTTGGTTATTTTTTAGACTATGTTTATATCTCAAAACACACTGTAAAGGTTCTAACCAGGTTCAGGTTACCAAATCAATTGACGAGTAATTATGGAGTAGATGCAGTTTCCAAAGTTAAGCCAATTTCCAAGGCGATGAGCTGGAGTTCCAGATATGGGACTATCACCTGGCACTGTTATTTCCTACCACAAACCCATATAGAAAAGCCAGTGCAGTCTCAGGGTCCAACAGAGCCTCTGGTCCAAAGCAAGTACTATCTCTAATTTTGATACTCTAATTTTGATACTTCAATACACAAAAACATTCCACAGGATGGTACTTGCTCCTGGAAGCTCCATCAATATGAGATCTGATGTTGCTTGATAAAGCACTGGTGTTTTCTATTTGAATTTATATTACACTGCTGTTTATTTTTCTGAAGCCTTTGGACATTGTTCACCCAGTTATGACATGTTGTGAACCTCAGTGCTGAAAATTACTTTTTTTTTTTTTTTTTTAATATAATGTGTAAGCTTTACTATTCTTTCTTGTCTATGTTTAACTTCATGTCTATGTTTAACTAGTCCTACACAACTTGGCCAAAAATCAAAAAATGCAGAATAAATATAGATCATGGCACAGGGATGACATGTGGAAGGTGATCTCTGCAGAGATTTCAGTAGTAAGATCTGTCATAATTCCTTTCATCAGTACAGGTATAATATACATTATATGTATAATGATATACATCAGCTGATGTCCTAATCCAAAAAAACTACTTTTTGAATCCAATGAAAGGAGGAAAAGGAAGACTGTCTTTAACCAATTCCTGACAAGAGCAGTATTTTCCTTTTTTTCCTAACATCTCTTGCTAAGAAGTTCCCACATACAGGTTTGGGATAATGTTACCAACACATTAAATCCATCAAAAAGGAGAAATAAACACAGAGTTACATCTGCATTTTAAAATGTTCTTCAAATTAAATAGGTCAATGAAATGGGATAGTCAAAAACAACACACAACAAAACATTCAAAAAGAGAAGCATTTCTGATTATTTCGGTCTCACTTCATTTGTGTGGTTTATCTACTAAACAAAAGTGACACTAAGACCCTAGTGCTGGAAAAGTTATAATCCTTATTTACAAAATATTTCTCTGATTAAAAAAAATTATTATTGTCATTTTACTAGAAGAACAAAATACAAATACTGCCCACGGTCACAGTTTAAATGTGGACCATCCTTCCTACTGCAACACACCTTTTTCTAAAATAATAACTTGATCACACATAAATGAACATGTATCAGTTACACAGACTTTCCAATTTGCCTGCTTCTCTGGTAGGTTTTTTTGACCTTAGGTAATTCACTGTTTGTGGTATGAATAAGTCTGGCAGTATCTTGCAGGGTCTCCACCTGAAGAGTTTTCAAACCCAAAAAGTTTCCTTTAGGAGCAGCTATGAAAATGCACACGTGCCATGAGTGCAACATATCTTTCTTTCCATTGGTATTTTCTGATTATTTTTTCCATCATTACATGCAAGTTAAGAGAAGAAGGGCAAAGTGTCTGTCAAACTTTCCCCTCATAACCACCCACAGAGATACCTCTTGCCCCATCTATCAGCCAGGAGCAGCATGATATCTGCAGCTTCCAGAGAAAGATTAGGCTTAAAAATTCTGGAGAGATCTGTCAGGTCCTGTTTTGCTGGAGGATGGTTCTTAAGTAAAATCATCAGAAATAATCTGCTTTAGGGGATAAAATTCCCCGTTTCCTAATCTAACCCTGCAAAAGCAAATGATAAAGATTTGTTGACTTCAGCGGAGTCAAAGTTAGAGAATATGAAGTGACTTCTGCAAAACCTTCCAAGTGATGTCATCCAAAATGAGAGAAGGGAGACAGGAGTACAAGGCACCCTGTGTCAGTCCTTTAATAATACAAAAAGCAAAGCATGGCATGCCTACCATAAAGAGAGAACAGAGACATTCCCTCATGATCAGCATCGCAGAAATCAAAATTGAGCATGCCAATGTGACACTGGAGAAAACATTATTTATGCCTAAAGCAAAAGAAAAACAGTTGAGGACCATTTTATTCAGGTGAAAATATGGTTTATGTAATCCTGCCATGGTCACTAATGCACAGACTGTGCTAATGCTGAACTGCTGCCACGAAAGTTAAAGGTGCCCAAGGGCTTCCGCTACTTACACAATTACTGAAAGATTTCATAGAAATATAAAGAAAAACATGAGTAGAACATGACAGTCTGCACTGTTCACTACTCTTCTACAGATTTCTCCTTCTCCCTTTAGGATATCCACAGCATGTGGTATTTTTCCTGATGCGTTTCCATGAATGTGCCCTAATATCCTGGAGGGAAATGAAAGAGCCCTATCATGCTGCTTTTTCATTTAAATTAGAGAAAATTCTGTATCCTGAATGATCAGAATAGTGTCCTTAATATGTAGAGCAATGAACTGGCTGCCAGTGAAGGCAGGATTCCTGATTTCATGGACCAATGGTCTAATCTACTAAGGCAAATTCTTCTTCCTACATATGACAACTGTGAGCTTTAGCCATAACATTCAAAACAACGAGATCATGAAAATTCATTTTTGAGAGACAGATGGATGATATCCATTATTAATGGAGCCCCAAACAGAACCTTTCCCTAAACAATGCATGTACAGCCTTTATCAAGATCTGTCAGGCAAAAAAAAAAAAAACTTGACACAATAAAAATGATAATAAAAAAGTTTGGTTTTACAAGGATAGATATTACAGGTAAATGCACGTAATATTACAGTCCACTTATTGACAACAATTCAATGAGCAGCTACCTAGTGACATTCAATAGCTTCACCTAATTAAACTCCCACAACTGCAACTCTCTTTTCATATATTACATTAAAAAAAAAATTGTAGTGATGGAAGAGAAAGGCCCCTTCCTTTGAATTCCATACTGTCAAAACAAAATGCCACCTTAAAAAGCCAAGAAGGTGATATAATCACACCTCAGTACAGACACCTGAACAAAACAATTATTTTCCAGAAGCCCAGTTATAGCCAGAGGTAAAAGAGCAGGGCTGGGAGAGGCTGGTTGAAGGCCTAAAGTTGGGTTACTTCAACATATGGTACTCCATCAGAGGGCAACACAAAACACTTAAAAACAAAAGAAAGCCAATCACTCAGCCCCCCCAGTCAAATTGGCTGTGTTCATGTATCCCATGGGACTAAGAACAAGACCAGATTTCTCCAACAAACGGAAGGGCGCTCAGCTTGGACATAGCAGTGGAATTTTTCTAGATGTGTTATGTGAAAACAAGTGAGTTCTGATCTCTGCCTCATCTTCCTGAAGTCTTGAAATGATAACAACCAATCTGACAGATTTATGAGTTCTGTCCTCAAGCTGAGAAAAATGAAAATGATTTTGTCTCTCAAGAAAATAACAATCACTATTCCTGGTCTTCTTTCTTTTCAGAGTATCTAGAATACATGAAGAGATAAAATATTGACACAAAAAAGAAAAGAAATTTTTGTAAGGTAACCTTATTTTCTTAAAACGTTGGAGGTGTTTTTGCTTGTTACAGATTAATAGTCCATGTGTGTAGGATTAATTCCTTGCCTAAAAATGCACCAAATTCAGCACGCCCAGGCCAAGAATAGACAATTCTTAAGCAATCTGGTAACTGATTACCGAAATAATAATAATAAAAAGTAAAGTACATTAGTATTTTGCTACTAAAACAAGTAAGACTCTTTTCAAAACCCAAAGACAAGTATGAAAGTGTCATACATGTAGTTACATGGATAACTGCTTCCTGTCCAGACAAGTGCTGTCCTTTCTCTTTTGTCTGCCCGTTCCCATTCTCAGTTCCCCCAGTGGCTCATCTCCTGCTCCATGCACCTATTCATCTGACCTATGATACTCTTACTGTAAATTCTAACGTAAAAGTGTTACTATTTTTTCCAATGGAAAAGTGTTAATGTCTGTCAAACAGTGACCATTGCCATTCAAATGTGGATTGTCCTGATAACTCCAAGTGACAAGTAATCCCATTCCATAGAGGCTCTGAAATATACCAAAGATAAAGACAGAGAATCAGTACTGCTTTTTAGGTAAAAAGGAGAGAAATGGTTTAAAACAGCCATTCTCTCTTTCCTTTCTCACAACTAGCTCAGCTATGTGATGGGAATTATTATCTGGTTTACATCAGTGATACAGCAAAGGTACTTCTCTTTTTCAAAGAGTCCTTTTCCACTTCTTATTCATTCTTCCTACCTCCCACATTTGTCTCAAAACCATGAAGAGTTTTGAACTGAGTCAGAGCTGACTTCAAGTTAAGACAAAATTGTCAGGAATAATGAACATTTCCTATCAGTGAATCCTGAAGTCAGGTTTGCTCAAGTGGTACAACTGCTCTGCTTCTTCAATCTCTCCTCATTACTGAAAGAAAGAAAGTCTGGCCCCAGTTCTGACTCTTCCCTTTCCTGTTGCAAAAGGAGCTTGGTATCAGTCAAGCCTCAACATCTCCTTCCCTGCTTGGAAAAATTTGATTTTCATTTTTCCTTATGCAACACAAGACTGGAGCCATCTCTGTTCTAGGGTATGATCTGTAGGAAAACAAGTCCAGTAGGTCAGCCCCAGATTTAAAACCAAATGTCCCTTTAGTTACAACTGAAGCTGGTAATAATTGGTAAGTTATATTTGGACACACGGTGCACTAAACACACGATTGGAACCCTCAATTAGTACACAGATTTCTAAAAGCAATGTTCTCAGGCACATCAAAGTTCCTTCACTTTCAGTTACAACTTTTAATCTCTTGTTTCTCCTTTGTTGCTGAACAACAGCAAAATGTAGCAGAACTTGCCTCAGCAGTAATTCATTAGTTTTCCTTCTATAAAATGACTGGGGTAGGTGTCACTTGGCCAAGGTATTTATGATCTCCCACATGTGCAAGTTGTCCCAGACTCAGCAGCCACCTCTCTACTCTAGGGCTGGGCACCAAGCTGAGCTAACACAAGGTAGGAACTGCCAGCTGGGCATGTGCCAACAATCCTTCCAATTGCTTTGAATTTTAGCTTGTAATCTTTCCCCAATCCAAATTCAGCATGGCAAAGAAGTCCTTGATAGAGACTGCGTGGTGATCGTGTTTCAGATTTCAATCACAGACATTTTTGCCACAGCCGAATTATTTCAAAAACATATATACCATTACCAGAATGGCTGTGATTTTTATTCAGCACTCAGAAACCTCGATGTGTTGAAAACAGCTCATACTGTCACCTTATTTCTCCTTTCACAGTTTCATGCCACCTTAGTCCATGTCACATCCCTGGTTTTAAGAACTGTAGTGTAACAGGAGTAGATCTGTAGAATAAAGGGCTTGGCACCAAGAATGTAATGTCCATACCATACGTGGTTTTGGTAGAGTCATTTTAGACTAGACCTAGGCCACTGCCAAACTCAAGACACGCAGGCTGCTGGAACACATTAAAGTTTCTTCTGAAACACACATTTTGATTTAGTTCCTCCTGAAAGGAGCAAAGCTCCCATGGCCCAACATCCCTCTTTAACAGGAGCCAGACAACAGTAATGGGATAATCACAACATTTGTTTTTCAAGAACAGCACTTCTGATCTTGCCTAGAATGCTGAAGTAGAAGAACCCTTTCATTTCTGTTAAGTTTTTCCCCTCAGGTGATAGGCTGACTTTCTGCACCTGTCTCAGAATAAAACCAACCATGTAAGATTTCTGAAGAGCAGCTCTCTACCATCACTTATGTGGCAAGACTACATTCAGATTAAAAAAAAAATCAGTACACAGAGACTTAAAAAAAAGGCGGGAGATTATTTCATTCAAAATAAAAAATAATAATAATCTTGTAACTTTCGAGAAGACCAGAAGGAAACAAGTACTTCATTGCTTTTAAGGACAGAACTCTACTGACCACTCAGCTAAGATTGAATTTGATTCATGTACATAATTAAAGCATTTCATATTTCCAAACATTTTAATTCTGAGCCTGTCCTCCACAGTAAGCAGTAGAGGACAGTGATCACATCACTTTCCACTGTAGCCTCATGGCTAGCACATGACCAGTACAATCAGTTCAGCTGTGGATCTGGGCAAATAAAGCCCCTTCCAAAAATTCAAAGGTGAAATGAAAAAAATATCAGATATTTTAAAATCTACAGAAGTTGCAGATCTCAACATTTAGGTCCCCTTAAATAATACATTTGAGGAAAGGAATTTAAAAATAAACAAGTAACAACTGCTATAACCTTAACTGGAAATACTTTACTGGAAAAAGCTGTCAACATTACAACATTCACAACTCCAGCTGCACTTACAGGGCCTCAGCTTCAAAATCTTGGCTACCATTCTACTGTTACATGGAAAAAGTGCAAAATGTTAAGCATGAGGCCAGGTAGTGGGGCTTGGAGAGTGGAATACTGTCTAACCAAAGCATTATACAGCTGAAAGTGAAGCAATCCTATTTCCCATGCTTTGCATATTATTACCCTTCCTCTGCAGGTCACCACTCAGTGTATCACTGCTTCCATTAGAAATATCTGCTTCCACTTCTAACATAGAAATAGTCATGCTATTGCACATTTTAAAGTAGTCTAAACTGTACAATTCCATGCTGTATGACTACTAAAATGTACATGGAAATTCAGTTCTAAAAAAAAAAAAAAATCTAATGGGATCTGGTAAGCAAAACAAGTAGTGTGGCTAATGTATCACATGGGAGATGCTGCAGGAATTAGCTTGTGTTGAGTTAGTTCATGTCCCCAAAGACTTGTGTTTGAGCTTTTTGAAGCTGCTCACTCAGAGGGATTATCTCATTCAATCTGCTTTAATCACAACTAAATGCTTTCAATTGGTATGCACTGGGACAGAATTAGAGAATCAGAAGCTCCCAAAATCCATGTGATGGGCTTAGGGCAATGGGATAGAAGAGAAAAAAGAAACACTGTGAAGATTAAAAAAAAAAATAATTGTTATTCCATAATTGAAGCTAACATGTTTGATTTACTGTATGGTAATGGAGTTACACCAGGATAAATCTAAGAAAATTAAGTGGGACATAGGTAGAGCAACTGATACAGCTTTGGAGGTTGGAACGCTGTATGCTTCATAAATATTCACTGTGAGCATAACAGCCATATTATCTTCCTACTTCAAGAGTCTCATCTCAACACAAAATTTTCAAGAAGGCCGTTAGTGAATACAGATGTAATTGTGATTACATGTACAACAAGCAAATGTTACCATTATCGAATTTACAATACAAAAAGTTCAGTGGGAACACAATGAAAATTGCAGTGCAGTATTTTCCTAGAAAACCTGCTGGGTAGTAACAGCAGCAGTTCTACCACGATATTAAAAGACTGAATCATCCACATGGATTTCAGAGTGAAGGCACAGATGGGCTACAGTCACATTTTCTGCCCATGTAAGTGTATGCACACCATTCCATTGTCAATTTTCTCCCAATTGAAGGGTTCAACAATTTGACTGTTTGCTTATTGCTGTCAATAGATTCATACTCTACTCATGATTTAGAGCTATCAAATAATTTTATGCTGACATCAGTTGCCTCCCTGACAGCTCTAAAATACGAAATAACAAGCAGTTGGTGTCAGCACTCTTAAATCAAGCCCAAGGGCCCCCATGGCACCACACTATGGCAGCTTGTTACCGCTAAGCAAATGTCAGTCCAGTCAATGTGTGTAGGAGGTTGTCAGCTCCCTGGTTGCATCTGCCCTAATAACTAGTCCCCTATAAGGTGAAATTCATAAAGCTACCACGGCATCGCCTGAAACCCAAGGTGGCAGAGGCTGGCACAGATAGCACGGCTTTCCAAGGCCAATGGCTGCCAGTCTGGCAAACTGCACTCTGTGGCTGTGCTTTAGAGAGACTGTTATTCTGCTGCTGCTTTTTCTAGAAAGTACAGAGAATATATAATAGTCATTAACATGCAGGGATATGCTATTGTTTTAATCCTCACTTTCTATATTCCAGTGTTAACAGCAAGTCACTTTCATCACTGTGACCTAGCCAGGGGCACAGCTAGGAAAGTACACACACACATTGGAAAGTATACACACACCCTGTTGGTCCCCTGCCCTCACCATTCCCATAATCTCCCAAGGTAGACATACCATTACACATATCCCCATCGCTAGCACAGCAGGTGCTATTAGACAGGGGATCTAGCAGCGTGTTCATAAAAGGCCTGGCAAAGAACAAAAAAACCCCACTGCCCTCCATGAAATTAAAATTGTATGCTGTGGCGTGCACAGCACATGCCTGCTTCCACTTGAATAACTTTTGAAACATCTTGCAACGCAAAACAAATCCGAAAATATAACAAAGAAAAAAGGAGTCAGATTTGAGTTCAGTCGTACTACAACAAAATTTCAGTTTTCAAAATGCTAGTACATGGAGGAAGGCCTGAAGACTCTAAGAATCATAACATTTTATTTAGCTTCAAAAAGGGGTTACATCTGCAGCAGAAGGCAGGATTTGCTTTATAATTAAGTATATGACAATACCTTTTGCAACTTCATTTTAAATACAGCCAGTAACACTAAGTCCCGGTTTTATGCAAAGTAAGAAAAGGACAAATGGAGAGCACTGAATTTTCCAATAGAAATGTACAATTTAGTATTTGCTATTTATTTCCCTTCTTTTTTGTAGTTCATTTACATGTAATATTCACCTTTAAGAATTTATGATTAACTACCAATATCTATTTAGCATTTGTACAATGATCAAAATAGTTTGTGTTCAAGTGCTCACTCCCTAAAAACCACAAAAGACCATAAAAGCAGGCTTTATTTCTCAACTAAGAAAAAAGTACACTGAGACAGTCAGAGCACTGACCCTGAAATGACAGAAATATGCCCATTTTTCCAAGGTCCTCTCCAGGACACACTGCAGCTTGCTCTTAGAGTTAATCCAGTCATACTCCACGAGCAATGGAGGATGTGCAAGCTGCTTCCCTCAACAGTGAATTTCACATATACACAGGCAAATCCAGTTTAGGCTTCCCCATGTCTAAGTCCAGTGATGATGGGCAGCTAAGGAGGAGAGGGATCAAAGGGAGAATGCTTTGAAGGCAAAAGGAATAGGAGTTTAAAGAGGCAATTAATCTTTGTAAAGACACATAGAAAAGGAGGAAGATGCCTGTCACCTCAGCAAGACTGGAGACAATACAGTATTCCTTGTGTGACATTTTTATTTTGAATAAAGAAAAAGAAATCTGGCATTTAGTACTGGGCAAACAAGAGAGCAACAAATGGGATTGGGTTTTAAGTGATGATTGGCACAAACATTTGTGATGTTGTATTGTAAGTGTTTCTGCATTACCCTGGTATGTCCTAGTACGTTTTTCAACATGTATTGGAATTTACAGAAATAATAGTGGGTACCATTCTCATGCTAAATCCTAGGATTTTGCGCTCTCTACGGTGTCTTGAGAAAAATCTCCCACACTGTGACTGACTTAAAGAGCTGAAATTTTAACTTACCAACCAGAAGAAAAAAAAAGGGACATAAAAGGAACATAAATAATATAGCTTAAAATCTATTCTATTTCTTCCCTTTTTCCCCCATCATCTCAATTCCTTTTTACCTCCTCATTTTCTTCCCTTTTTCCCAGCTGAAAATTTCTCTGAGTTTTGTTTTTCTTCTTTAAGCAAAACACTACTTTTTTTCACAGATTTAATGACAGTGACATGCCATTCCTGTTTGTACTGGACAAATATGGAGGATATATTGATCATACAATTAGGAGAATATTGCTGTAAGTAATCTTGGCCCTTTAGAGGCCAGAATTAAAATACCACTTTTCTCCATCAGAACATGTCTAATTAAAAATAAATCCAGGAAAGCAGCTGAAGAATGCTTTAGCTCAACTGTAACATGCTTTTCTATAAAGCTTTGTCCTTAGGCTTCAATACTCTCAATGCATTACCTTTTTACCAGAAGGAAAAAGAAATCCAATTGTAAAAAAGGAAAACATAATTGCTTTCTATTTGACAAAGGGAAGCATGAGAGTTTATTCTTACAAGTAGTCTGAAGTGCTGCATAAGTAACTACTGTAATTTGTGTCTCTCCAGGGGCAAATGCATGGGAATCCAACATCAGCACTGAAATAAGAGGAAAGAAGGCAAGAGAAGGACAGAGACAGAGTGAGTAGCAGTGTCCCAGAGCAATTCTGTTCCTCTACCATCTGTCACAATCACCACCAGTCCCAAAAGACCTGGTTTGGAAAGGCCACTGCGACTAATGAGCACTGGAGAAAGGTGGAATCCTGAATCAAGCTACATATAAACATCAAAAAGCCAAATAAACCAGGCAAAGCTCTTAATAAACCCTCAATACAGCAAGACAAAGGTCTATCACTATTGGTCCCAGTGGTAGCTTGCTGGAGCTCACACTAAACCTTTAAGAGATGCACATATAGTTAAAGAGTCTTATCCTGGGGTTTGATTAGTTTTGGATTTTTTATTATTTTACACTTTTATTTGTTTGTTTTTTTTTTTTTTTGATGAATGAAGTATGCTACAGCCTGTAGCACTGAAAATAAAACACCAAACCACAGCATGCAGCAACAGAAATAATACATTTTTATTGCCTGCAAGATTAATTTATCTAGTCAGTACTTTAAGATTGGTTTTTAATAGAAATTTCAGCATTTCTGACTTCAGAATATTAACTTAGAGATTTCTTTTTTTCTCCTGCTTGTAAGAGGAAAATGACAGGTATCAGGTAGCTGGTGTGCTCTCTTTTTGAGATTATATTAAGAGAAATGGAAATGTTGTTTTTGGACCACTATCAGAAGGTTATGGAAATTAGAATCATTATCAAAAGAGAACATGATGCTAAAATCTTAATACAGGAATACTTGGTTCAGCTGTAAATATGGAAAGGGAATATTGCCTGAGATGTCTCTCTTTTATTTCAGGAACTACATTACTTTCTGCTATGATGAACATCTGTAACTATGAAAATCGGATCTAAAGCCCACTAAATGTGAAAGACTTGAACAGACTTTGTCTCATCCAGTGATGACAGTACTGCAATCCTCACATTCCTAGGGTAGAAGGAACTTCAAGTAAATGGTATTTTTTATCTCAAGAATTGCAATTCAGGCTTGCTTTCCTAGTGTCCACAATTTTGAGATTAAACTATTGCAATATATTCCTGAAAAACTTAATTTACCTCATTCACACCTTCCTATCAGAGAGATGCTGTCAAAAAACTGCCACAGCTCAGAGGCCACAAATCTCCAAGAAGGAAGCAATTGTCTGAAAACAAAACATCACAGAAGAAGAGCTCTGAATTCCAACCAGAGCAAGTCTTTGGACGCAAGCAGACACCTTTAGGAGTTCTCAGTACCAATTGCACATGAAAAGTCACTAAGGTATTTGTGTGGTGCACTGCAGCTTCCAGTCAATGGCCAGCAGAAAATTAAAGATTCAACAGAAATGGAAAGGAGAAAGGAGATCTTGCATTTTAAATACTGACAGAAGGCTTGAGCCAATTTAATTTCAAAGCTGTATCTTTCTCTGCTTATAGTTCCATATGGCTGTATAATGTCTAATGAAAGTATATGGCAGTTGCTCTCCTGTAAAACATTTGTTCCTGAATCCTCCTCCTTCTCAAGTGGCTCCAAATTCCAAGTCAGCAAGTCCCACACAGCAATGCCACCCTGACTGGCATTACTGTCAGCTCAGAGTCAAAAGAAAAGAATGTTCCATGGTGTATGAGAAACCCTGCAGAAATCTCCAGCTTCTGACAGCTGAAAAAGCGAGAAACTCCAGGGAACAGTGTTGTATGAGCCACAGAAATAGGGGCAGGAGAAGCCAAAAGGCTAGCTCTGTGGGAACAGCCACCACCTCTTTCCCCTCCCACTCTTCCCAAGGCCTGTAAAACCCCAAAAGATCCATCTGCAAAAGGTTGCCTTGGCCAGCTGGAGTTGTAACTTCATTGATGTAGGGCTTCCCACAGGAATTCTCCTTGAAAAGCAGCAGAACAGTAAATCTCCCACCTAGCAAGCACTTAGCTTCATAAATACCATATAGATCATCTAGATGTGTATGCATATGTGCATGTTACATATATATGTACACACATACTTATAAACATATTTAACCACAGAAAACATTATTCTTGCTGTCATTATTATATTTAGAAAAGTAGTAGACGCTGAAGCAATTTTAAGGACCTGGAAATCTTTTTCCTCTATACAACAATCCCAGAAACTATATGCTGACCTTTAAGAAATTCCCACTGATTTTTTTCAATTCACCTTTTACTCTAAATAATCTGTAAAATTCCTTTGCTTAGATGAAGAGATGCATTTTGTAAAACATATCAAGTTTAAAAAAAAAAAAACACCTTCATTTCTATTCTTTACATTTTTCAACTGAATTTCAATGCCTGAAGAAGAAACTAAGATTTTATCTTAACATAGGGTATTGCATAGACAGACACAGAGCAGCTTCTCCCTTCTCTCTGTCCTAGTTTTCTATCCCCAAAAGCTTACTGCTTAAATGTCATAACCCTGAAGACTATTGTGAGATGAAATGCTCCATATCCTCTGACAGATTCACATGTCTGGAGAGACCCCAGCTAAACATGTAGACTTAAAATGAGAATTAAGTTCTGACATAGTTACAAAGCATGCAGGCAGTGGGAGACAAACTCATGCCTCCGCTCCTGCTAAAAGACATAAATATAAATGTCTGTATCTCTTCTAATACATCTTCAATATTGGGCTCCAAAATAGAATATATAAAATAAACATGCACATAGGTTCAAATCTGAATGTTGTCCAATAAACATTCCATAAATTCACTCAAAAAATTCCTTGGCAACTAAATGAATGCACCCAAGGGAAAAAAGTCAGTAAGAAGTCTAACCTATCATGTGACCATTTTACTGTAAAAACTTGAGCAGTTTCTTTACATGAACACTTGTTTTTTGCAATTCTGTAATGATTCAGTATCTGCTGCCTGGCTTTTACAGTTTACTTGGCAGAATACCAAGATGTATCTTTTGATACCCAAATAAAATTCGCCATCTCAGATTTCCATCCTAATCCAAAGTGCCAAAAGCATCTCAGCAGGAGCAACACCTATCCTAAACATGTGTGTGCCTAAAAATTTAAAAATATCTGTTAAACAGGCTCCTTCTTATAATTTAATAACTGTAACAACAACTGAAACAAACACCTTAGTAATGAATGTGTATTTAACACTAATAATAATAACAACAAGAATCTAAACACTGATAACCCTTAAAAGTAAAATTCCACAGAAGAGATGTGGTACACGTGGCAAATGTGCTGTCCTTCCCTGACTTTGAAAAGATCACTTTGCTGTTATCTTTAGAAGCAGTTTAGCATACATAATGGTTACTTCCTTAACATTCCATTCTTCTCTTCTGAACTTCAGTCATCATTTTGGCCAGTTAGCACACATAAAATTCACAGTGCCGTTTAAAGAAACCTCCTATTCTTCCACATACATAAAAATTACAGATGGTTATTTAAATGGAAAAGCACTTCCCAGTGGATTGAAATGAAGAACTGATCATGCCCAGTAATAAGTGGTTATGGAGTTTAGGTATTATGATCCTATGTTAGTCACTTTTTCAACTTAAAAACTTTTCACTCCACTAAATAGGAAGAAGAAATGTTGTTTTTTTTTTTCTTTCTTCTTTGTTTGATGGGCAAAGGATGGTATGTACTACTTGTGAAAAGATATTACTGTGAGTTTGATGTAGTGTCAAACCAATAATCACAAACAAACGCCTTCTTCAGGGATAGCATTTTACACTCCTTCTGTTCAAGAAAAAACAGTTTCCATACTAGCTGATGTACTCACAAGCCTGTTCCAACAAAGACTTATGTCTATGTGCAAAGCTTTCTATCCAGGGAAATAATTATTTTACATACTACTGAGTTCTGGGTATTGTTCTGTTTCCTAATATGAAATTAAAATCTGCAGGTCTTTCTGCTATGATTGCCCAGCAGTAATTGCTCACTCAAGGAGAAAAAATATGGTGTCTAAACAAAACACATGGATTTATTTACAAAACAGCTCTTTTATTCCTGCTCAACCCAGCACCTTAATGACCAGTTGTACTTCTTCCTTTACAACTCATCTGTCAGCACCACCTCAGAAACATCACGTACATCAGGACTTCTGAATTTCTGGCTCAGAATGCTTCAATGAGCTCTCCTATCAAGTTGGTCTGTGCTGCTACTTTTTTTTTTTTCTAGCAACCTGCTGAGACATGGGCAAGCACTTCATCATTATAAACGGTGAAGTATTTCACTACTGCTTTCCTAGAGCTGGGAGGAGGACACAGAGCAGCCTGCAGTACTGTGCAGCCTCACCATCTTGCTGCCTAACTCTTCTCTTACCCTTGGCCTACACAATTCACAACTGCTTTACAAATTTTCAGGAGCTAAAGCTCTGTTGACATTATCACTCACACTGCCTAAAGTTTAAAGGAATATTTTGGGAGTTCAGCATCCAAAAGAACCTTGTAAACTCTAAAAAGGCACTTGTTCTATATTTTGTCTGAAGCTGAATTTTCATGCAAAAGAGTTCATGCAGTAAGACTGCCTGATCCTGCCCTTATAATACACACCATCTGTGCCTACAGTGAGAAATCATGACCATTTTCCAGACATAGTTTAGGTGGTCAAGTATTATAGTTAAGCCTTCTATGAATTTTTATCTTCTTTTACCTAAAGGATGCCAGAGTTTTTCACGGCTTTCCTTCACCCTGCTGTTTTGCTTTGCCAGTAAGGCCTCCAGTTAAAATCCTCCAGTTGTGTATAAAAGAACAGAGTCCTGTAACAAACCCTATCACTTGGCTGTGCCAAAAGCTGGAGTTTTTCTTCTATTTTCTGTATCAATTCAAGCTCATACTCTACTTTATAGGAGTTTTTCCTCGGGCCCATTAGACAAATGTGATATCTTGCTGTCTTGCCCTACTCTTGACAAGAAAAAAGATTTCAAAGAAACTATTTCATAACAGCTTCACATTTTTCAAATGCATTCATGAATAATTTATAATCAGAACATATTTTATATTTACGGGTTTAGATAGTGTTGTATTAAAATATATTTAACATATGTAAGAATGCCATTAGGTTGCATCATGGGACCTAATTTTTTTAGCTTGAAAACACAGCAATACCATCAATGCATTGACTACAAACAGCAAATGAGGTAATTATGAGAGTTTACTGGAACTTTCCAAAAGTAACTCAGCCAAGACTGCAAGAAGATTTGAAGCCCCGTTCATGTACTCAGCAAATTTAGGGCAGAAAAAGAGAAAACATGGAGAACTATGTAAAGCAACTGAAATCTGATGGGCTTAGCAGCTGTGAAACTCAGATATGACTGCTATTATTTCTTTGGTTCCAGAGAGGAATGTACTACTATGCAGAAAAAGTTAACTGTTCTTGGAATCTTATACTTTGAGTAGTGAAAAAAAAAAATAAATACATACATCAAACAGACCACATGGTTCTGATTTTGAAGATTTTTCCTATTTTTGTGTATTTCACACACTCTGCCTCCGAACTCAGGACTACCACTGCTGCATTCCTCTGAATTTATCTGTAAAGCCCTGTATGCTGGAGTCAAGCATATGGGGAGAAATGCTGAGTGCAGGTAACAGCTGAATCACAGCAACTTAACTAATCACTGTTGCCCGGCTGACAGTGTTTAACTGTGTCCCTCAGCATTTCTGCCAACAGAAATCATGCTTTCCTCTTGCCTCTTACAACCTTCCAAGCTTTTCTGCAAGCTCTGGTTTGATACAGATACATGAAAAACAGCACAGAAAGAGGTACAGAGGCAAAAAAGAGAAAAAAAAAACAAACAAATGAGGCATTGACATTTATAGAAGTGGAAGACAAGCAAGCAGGGGTATGAAAGCTAAAGGTACCATTTTTTAAGTTACTTTGACACCCATTTCCCCCTGCTGAAAGGGCTTTACAAACCTAAGTCCCAGTGGTCAGATGTTCAGGGTCAGGATCTAGGTTAGAGATGCACAAGGCAAGCACTGAAAGCAGAAGTGGGAAGATGGAAGTGTTTCATGTTAGGGGCGCTAGAAAGACAGTGCAGGCAATTGCAAGGAAGGTTAACATGCTAACCTGGCAGTCATCTTTTCTGATAGCCTGGAAAGGCAAATATGAGCTTTAAGTAGGGGCAGAGAACATAAGCAATTAGGACATGAGAAGTGTATCACTTAACTCGTCCATTTATTCCCTTTATTCTATAGGTGTATTTTACTTCCAGTTCCTTCAGGCTAATTACTCTCTCCTTCTCGGCAAAAAGCGCTATTAATAGTTTCAGACAGTTAACAGATCCCTCTTAGTTATCACTTCATCAAACTTTTTAAATTCAACATCATCAGTAAATTGGACCCTTTAGCCCTTTAATTTGTTCTATTTTTAGCTGAGCTCTCTCCAATGTCAGTATCTTTCTGTATTTTTTTTTCCCTCAATAGTCGCTCTAAACCCAAAAGATTTTCTCTGGACCACTGTGAAATGTTTCCAGTACATCTAAAAAGCCCATCAGGCTTGTCTGTAGTCCTTTCTCCAGTTTAGAATCCCAAAATAACTAAAGCTTAAGCTGAACTAAAAGCTGCACACAAAAATGCCAATGGAAGTTTCATATTGAGACTTACCTCTCTACCTGATAGTGTCAGTGCAGAAGACAATACATTGACTCCTAAGGATTAATTCTTCAAATTTGATTTGAAATCTGAAAGTTGTCCTTGTATTTTTAATTTTCTATCTACCTCACCATTCATGAAAAGAGTTTTCCTAAATCAGTTGAGATTCCCTGATACAGCTGTGTGATTTCCACTCTGCCAAAAGGCACTGAAGTAATTAATGGTATTCAGTTTGCCATTATGGCCTCCTAAATATAAGGGTAAAAATGCAGGTGGCAGCAAAAGAGGTGGATGTTCTTGGACAAGCAAGGTATTTCTAGAGGACAAAGCTGGCTGAAAAAAGAGGATTTGCAAAAGACCCTCGTGCTGCTGGGTCAGCAACTAGAAAACAACATTCTGGGATAGTCTAGATATTCCAAATGTCAGTAGGTGTCTATATTCAGGAAACTGAATCCTACCCTGCCTGTCTTTTCAGAGACAGAGGAATATATATTAGGGCACTATAAAGTGGCCCTAAATTAGGGATCTATGGAAACACCCACAGAACCCATCACACATTCATCTCCTACCTAGGTCCTGAATCACAGAGACGTCAAACATCTAAGGAAGGACTAACCTATTATCATCTGTCCTGCTGCTCATAGGGATTCTTGACATCAATTGCTATTTCTTTCTTTAAAGGCAACTTATAAATTAAAGCATTTTACAGAACTGGTTCACTGCACTGACCACTAAACAAACATCATGGTGCTATAGAAACCAGGGATCTGAGTTGATGGGGCAAGAAGGCTCAACAAAAATCCTCACCACAAAAGCTGGCATGGTTGGGATTCACAATGAGAGTTAAAATGCCAAGCTCAACTTGGCATTGATTTCTTTCAGTGAAATCAGAGTCTGACTATAGTTTTTTGGTTTTTGGTGTTTTTTTTAATATGAGCTAAAAGACTACATTAGTATTGTAAAAAAACCAAACAAATCCCAGTGATTCAGCACAGATGTATAGACAAAAACAAACACAAAAATAGATTTCAAAAAGAACAGAACAAACCAACAGTAATTTAATTTTATTTGCAGAAGAGAGTGCTAAGTGAAAATTCCAAGCAAACAATGTTACCAGTCTTCACAGAAGAATCTAACCCTTGCACCAAGGACTGACCATACAGAGTTACCTAACTACACTATTTCTGAAGTCTATTCCAGCTGAAAGGAGGTTGACAAATCAAATTAAAAACAAAGGAAAAGCTGACAAACAAATTCCTCTTTACTGTTTCTGTTGTGGCAGTACCCAAGGGTTTCAACTGGTGTCAGGCCCCAGTATCATGCAAACAACTACAAGTCACTCAGATTAGGTGTTCATTTAAAACTATAAGGTTTTAAATAAACCCAGGAAACAGGGTTTTTTAAAATGTACTAAATAGACACTGTTGCATCTTCATCCATATCCAAGCACTTGAACCTGACTGTTCTACTTTACTTTCTTTTCCTCATAGTAAAATTCAAGAGAATCCCTCTTCCCCCAAACAAAACCAAACACATAGCATAAAAATATCAGATAGCTTCCAATTTAGTGACACTATCTAAAATGCAACAAAGTCCTTCATGCCATGTTCTTGTTTCTAATTTCATTATTTTTTCCTTCCAGTGGAATAGCACACAAATGTTCTCCCAAGAGGGCTCAGGAAGTCTCTGCACAGACTCCGCATCACCACCACCGAGGTAATCCTGCTGCTCTATCCCTTAATTTAGGAGAATGATTGGCTGTTTCTCACAAGTTTATTTAGGAATATGAAAGAAGGATAGATTATCAAGGGCTGTTTGGTTTTTGAGGGTGTTTTTTAATACTGTTTGCATAAATTGCCCTTTTTTTCTATCAATATGCAAGTTTTCATTAAACATGGTTGCTTGGTAATAAATAAAAACTTAAGAATGCTCCTCACTTCAAATTAGCATGAAATAGTTTTATAAGTCAGGTGGTTTTTCCTTTTTTTCCAGGGAAAAATTTATAAAGATCTCTTGTCTTTCTGAGAATATATAAAAATTTATTCAGTGCTTTCCCTTGAAACAACAAGATGCTTAAGCACAAAGCTGGGAAAATACTTCCACTTATAAGATGGTCAGTGTAAACAACACTAAAAATCCATCTTTAGGAAAAGTATTTCCCTTTATTCTTCAAACATAATATCTCACATGGGAGCCCTGTGTTGTTAAAAACAGTTGTAATCTGCACAATTTCCAATGGTTCAACAGGATCCTGAGGACCAGGATTCCTGGGCTCCTTCCCATGCTCTGCCACAAGACAACTGGCACTTCCCTACTTTGTCTTGCTATCTCAGTTTGTAGAACTGAGATCTTATTTACAAGGCAAAAAAGTTCATGTGGGCATGTTTACAACGCGCTTCGAAATACTCAGACAAAATTGTTCTGCAAGTGCAAAAATATTGTTATTATTCAAGTGGTTATGTCCTCTGCACCCAAGCAAAACCAAGCAAGCAATTTTTACTCAGCAAGGAATCTTTTCAATATGTTTCCATGTTTATGCCACTTGAATTAGACATCAGTGGAGCAGGGTCAAATAGAGCACTCCCACAGCTCTAACTTATGTTCATCTTGCTGGTTTATATTTTCTTATCAAGTTCTAACAAGAATTAAGTACATGGTTTTTTTTTTTTTCTCTCAGGCTGATACCCAGGATAATACAAAACATTTTGTTCATAAAGAAAACATACTTCTCTCCACAAGTCTGAAATGTTAGTTTAAAAACCTGAAACACACTTTTAATAACTTTTGTAGGAAAATGATGATGGGAAAGATCAATTGTTACTCTACTTTAAATTAATTGTTACTCTTTCCTGCTTCTATAGGCAATGGGGTGATTTTTTTTTTTGTTTGTTTCAAGATTGCTTCCTTCCAAACTTAGACACTTTGCCCACTGCAACAGGAAGATTCTCAAACTTCCAGTGAAAAATGAAGACAGCGGACACACAGATTTTGGAATAATTCAGCCCTGCTTTTCATGCAGAGATTCAGCAGTAAGCTTTCTCCAAATGTTTTCATTTAATCTTAATACATACACATATACTACCGGTATGAATCCAGGGTATTAAATTGAATGCTTTAGGGTTAAGACAAAAGAAAAAAATATGCATTAGCTGACTATCAAAGACTAAAACCTCCTACCCCAAACTCCAGTGAATGCCATCACTCTTCACAAGCTCCAATGGACACTGTACTTGGAATTAGCCAAAGATTAGAAACTAAAAATATTAGACTTTACAGATATATACAAATAAAGAAAAATTTCCATTCACTGTGGAAATGGGTGTTATTTGTACACGTGTAAAGCAAGTCTAGTGAAATCATTACTATTTTAGAGAAACTGAGATAAGAGGCCTCAGAACAAGAAAGGCGAAAAATAAAGGTTTCCTTTAAAATATCCAGATCACACAAAACAGCTTCTGCTCCATATTGCAATGTATCCTAGGTGGGTAAAAAATTGAAGTAAGAATGCTTTGTATTGTGTAATTTAGTAACTCTGCTGGAAGCCATATAGTAACTAGGTACAAAACAGTCAGTACTTAATAAGTTTCAATTTTAATTCTAATTGGGAAGCAAAATATGATACCAGGGTAGCTAATACTGAAACTACTGCCTGAAATTATGTCTGGCTATAAAATACAATTAAACATACTGCCCCACAGAAATCCCTGTTAAGCTATATAAAAATACCCAGGGGGTATAAAATGAAAAAAACACGGTTTTTCCCCCCTTGGTTCTGTTTTAAAAATCAGCTACAATAAAACCTTCATATAATTTACTAAACTAGAGAGAAATGTACCTAAGTTTCTGTATTTAAACACTCCTACTCTTTAGAGTGTCTTTAGAAAGCACATATTGTGTTTAAAACACATCACTCCAATTCCACAGTAATTAAAGATGCCCTTTTCAACACATAACATACAAATATGGCCAGTTTAAAAGACAAGTCTCTAATTTCTCAATATCTGATTTATACATAATATCACAATGTTTTGTGATGATAAGAGACACATCTTCTAATACAAATAAAGTGAGAATGTGGTTTTTGTTTTTTTTTTTTTTTCAATCTGAGGGCCATAAAACACTTACTAAAGAGAAAAGCAGGTTATTTGGCTATATTGGACTCTGCGAGATGCAGTAGGTGCAACAAAATAAAATAGAAATTTCAGTGATATAAAATCATCCTCTTTCTCTCTTGATAGTTTACTAACCTTTTAAATCATGTTTGACATTTGTAAGCTGAGTGAGCTGGCAACCCTGTAAAATCTATGTGGTAATACATGTAGTAAACCCTTTCTGGAGCAGTAATCTCATTGCTTTGTCTAATGGTTCTCACTTCATGTGGCCTACTTGTCCCCAAGAGACTTATTTGACTCTGCCTTTCCTTAGCCACTGGTTGCTAATGTTCCTTGCTATGAGGAAAGTGCCCAAAGGCAAGTGCCACTCTGCTAGTGGTACAACCACCAGCAACCTTCCGCTGAGGCCTTTTTTTTTCTCCCCTTCCTAAAAAAAAAAACACAAAAAAAACCAAAAAAAAAAAAAACCACAAAAAAACCCAACCAAACAAGCCCCATAAAATATGCACAAGTGTTATAAAGGGATATGGCTTTGTGTCTCAAGAAAAAAAAAAGGAAAGGAAAAGAAAAAAAAAACAATATGACAGTGCTCTCTACACTGCTCCAATTGCTAATCTGACAAGCTCCATCTGGTAGGCAGACCTTTTATCTTTTCATCACTCTAAATCTCTGAAGGAAAGTGGACACTAGTGGCATATGTGCATTGTTGTTTCCTGTGCTTAATGAGGTACACAATTTATGGGTCTAACTGGAGAAACATTATTTAAACTTGGACAAGGAAGGAAGGTGAAGGAATATTTTTTTCCCTTCTTTCAGCAGTCATTCACCTGGACAAATATTGTGTCATAAGGAAGACCAAACTGTATTATAAAACCTCATTTAATTAATACATCTATACTTGAATTATCAAAGGGGCTTAAAGCAGATTTACCTAAATGTTTTATTGGCAGTGACCCAGCTACCTTACATAGCTGACCACTTCATACATTTATTAACTGTTCTGTGCTGTGAACCGGGGAGGCTTTTTTTTTTTTTTTTAATTAAGCTTGAGGTTCCATATTGAATGGCTTCTCAAGAAGTTTGCAAGATATACTGCTGTAAAATCTGATATGCACTCGAGGTGACATGGTTATATTACTACCTACCTAGACAGCATTTAAATTAAATTCAAATGAGGTTATCTTCATTTGGGGCAAGATTTAGACACGTTCCTGCTTCACTAAAGTGCAGATAGTATGTGATATCTTTCAGATTTAGTATTTTGATATCTAAATGAAATTTGTTTCAGACAATCAACCATTTGTTTTTTGGGTTGTTTTTTTGAATGTACCAATATCAGGATATTCTATGATATTATGAAAGTCAATTTTCTATATATAATTGTTATCACAACTGGCTGAACATTTCCCATATGCCATTGCCCTACACTTTACAGATGCTTGAGTGAAAAGCATACCTGAATGTTTTTCACCATCCACACTTACACCCAAAATATTTAATGTATTTTAAGAACTAAAATGTTTCTGAAGCCACCCCTTTTTAAGTGGTATAAAACACAGCAACAAAACACACTCTGAAAACACCATGTAGCCAATCTCCAGCAAGTTTAAATTATTATTGTGCTCCAAGCACAGAAAGGAGTTTCAGTTTTTGGTAAGTGCAGCTGCTCAATGCTGAGATCTGACTCCAGTCTGTTGTTATTTGGAAATAGGAACAAGCTGGTACCCACACCAGTCCTCTAACAGAACTGAGGGGAGACTTCCTTTCAGTCCTAATAACCTGATAAAGTTTTAACCAAGAATATTTTTCACTCACAATGAGTGATACTCATTGCATGACTGTTTTCCTTCCAGGAAAGCTTCCCTTATAAGCATGCTAGGATGCCTGTTACATCCATCACTTTTAGACAAAGAATCTCATAAAATTAATATTCCCAATTGCAAAGACAGTATTGGTTAAGTATTGTCTCCACTACTAAGCAGCAATGCCCACTGCATATACTTTTGGAAGACCTCCAGCAGGATCCCAAACCCTGTAAAATCATTACCTGGATTGCACAGGATCGTTCTCTAAAAATGAAAAATTCATACTGTCAGTTCCCATGGTTCTCCCTGCAGAAAAGTCCTTAGTAGCCACTAACAGTGAGCCCTCTTCTCCCAGAGCTCACACACTTCTGGCCTGTGCATCCTACTCCTCCAAAGGCTGGGGAAGCCTCCTCTCTCTGCAGTCACATATGAAAAAAAAAAACAAAAAAAAGGCTTTAACTGCTCACTGAAGACAGAAGGAGCTTCTTGGTATTATCTCAATTTTTCCCTTCTCAATACTCCCACTTCCCTTTTCATTTCATTTTCTCCTTCTTTTTATTCACTCCTACCCTAAACTTTGCTCTCTACTGTTCTTTCTTCTTCCCCTGCTCTCTCATTTTCCTCTGCTTATCCTCACCTTGATCTGTATTCTCTACCTTGCAGCCTCCACTGTGCTCACTCCCTCCTTCTCCAGCTGCCTCCTGTGCACAGGCTATTCTGGAATTATCTGCAGCCATCATTTAATTATTTTCAATCTCTTCTCTTGGTTGTCACTGTGTTGCTTTCCTGGAACACTGTGGTTTTCTATTTCTTATATTTTTTCCCCTGCAAATAGTTTGTGGAATTCCCAAACTATCTGAAATTGGTAATTTCTCATACAAAGCACCTAATATTAGTTCCACAGGAAAAAAAAAAAAAAAAAAAAAAAAAAAAAGAGGCGCTAGATGTTGATGTTAATGTCACTTTTGGGTTAGGGAAACAACTAATAGCTTATAACATTGCCTGGATTCATTTTCCCCAGAAATTATGAAGAATCTGGAAAGGTCACTGAAAAAAATAAAGGACATGTCTCAAAGAACCTCAGAGCTCATGAGAGGACCACAAGATCAGGTAACACAGCCAGCACAGCACAGTCATATGACACAAGGCAAAGCACATCTTCTTTCTCTAGAAGTTATGATACCTTAACCTCCCACTAGCATTAAATCAGAAGATTTTCATTTTCCCAGAAGAAAGTTGCTGCTGTTTCTGCTGCCCAAGACTAGGGATGCGTTGCCATTGCTTTCTGCCTCTAAACATCAAGTCAAGGCTCCAGAAACAAAGAGTGCCCCCCAGTCTCAGACTGGATTTTGGAATATGTATGTGCTCTCTGCTCCAAATCGTGAGCCTTGGTAGTGACTGTTACGAGGACTTCCAGGCATCCATGCTTCCACTTTCTTTTCAGCCACAGAAGCTGCTAACTTCTGATATGCAACCTGGCTGTGCAGCAGAGATTCCTCAGGGAATCTCCTGAAGAAAAACTGTTCTGCCAGAAAATGCCAAACTAACTCTACTTCCAGTTTAAGGAGAGAAGTCAGAGAGAAGATAGAAGAGGAAAGAAAGTTGTCCTCACTTGCATTTTACACTTCCTCCATTACCTTTTACAGGAGAGAGGATGCATTAAAGAATTTCTTCTCATCCCTATTTACACACACAACAAACTACTTGGGGTTTCATATGGCAAAGGTACTGCACTTTGAGTGATCCACAGTCCTTCCACTACAGGTGTTTCTAAGGATAACATCCCCATCCTCTGGTTGTTTCTCATACATTATTCATTCTACTGTCCTTTGCCAGAGATCTGGCACTTAGCAACTGAACAAAAAGTGAAATAAAGACAGGTAACTTCCACCTTGACATATTTGTCTCTAATGCAAACATGAATGATGAAGAAAGGCAGTACATGAGGCAAATAAGATCCTAATGTAATGGGCCTTTTGTTCTCTGTCAGAACCATCCATTATCTTTTGCCTTTGCAGGAACTCAAATGAAAACGTGTTTTCAAGACCTAATGTATTCCATTTGATACTGGCCATAAACCTGGCAAATTATCTGTCATGAGCAACAGGCAGCACATAACCCTGCCTGGGAAATGCCTCACACATCTGAGAGCTTCTGGCCCTGGATATCAGCACAATTGTCCACCATCTGACTCTGCCATGGCTGAGTCATGCCACCTGTCACTTCCTTGGGCTCTGGCCACAGCAAACATGTCATTCCATCAAACTCTTGGCAGGGAAAAAAACAAAAAAATTGTAAAGTGTTTACCAAAACACAGTTCTATCTCATTAAATGTATAAAAACATAATACTGGAGAATAAATTATTGAAATTCTGTCCATCTACCTGCTCTGTTTGTTCATCTAATTTTCATCCCCCAAGCCTTTAACACTGTCTTCCTTCCAGACCTTTACAAGCTGTAAAAGTGTTGTGTTACCAAGGATTCATTAGAGAAGAACTGCAGCACAGTCTGGCCATAGCTCACTGGGACAGTTTTATGACTCCCAAGGTCCCAATTCCAAACTGGAAGTAACAAGTCCCACAACAGGAAAATCAGTTTCCTTTTGACTTGAGACAAAGCATTTAGTTTACCAACGCTTTTCTTGTAGTCTGAAGAGGAGATCAGAGAGTCTATGACTTGGAAAACTTGCTTAGCTCACCAAACCTTAAACAACCCTAATCATGGGTTATTCCTATATGGAATCACACACATAGGATTCAGTCTGATCATTGTAACTTGTCTTTGTAGATTGAAATGCAAAAAATTAATATGGGCATGAACAAGTTCAAGATTATTCTTTTAGCCCTCCTGTGCATGTACTGCTGTTCTTTTCCAGGAGCTCCTGCCAAACTCTGGTCCTGCTTATCCCGAGTGCTGGAAAAGAGGATCACACCCACTTCAAATGCATTTTGTACACGTTCTACAGCAGCTAGCAATTCCTCAGCTGATTATCCACCGAGGCCAGTGGGCCTGTGGCTGTCACACGGTCAAACAAGGAAAACAGCATAAGAGAATTTTAATTAGTACAGCATAAGCACCATCATAATGGACTCTAATTGCTTGTCAGTGGCAGTTGCCATAAGGTGCAAGATCTACACCAGTTCTTGCACTTGTGGCTGTGACTACAGGTATTGCCAAAGCTAAACACAGGCCCCAGTTAGACAGTACTTATTAACATTAACAGTTTATCACATATATTTGTTTATGTTATCCTTAATATTTAGTGCTCTTATGTTTCTGAGCATAACTTGAAAAAAATAAAATTCTTCACAATTCTGATTTCCTGGCCATTTGAACCATCACCCACTATACTCAGAAACAATTTCATGCTTGACCAGTTTTTTTAGCCACATATTTGATCTCAGTATTATAAAGGAAAAAAAAAAAAGTAGGAAAAACAAACCAAAGTTTGTTCTAAGCACTGAATGACAACTGAATTCAACAGATGCTAATGATTATATACAAAATGTGGCCAAACACTAAAATAGTAACAGTACTTTTAATCTCATTCTGATAAACTGTTGAGATCACAATATCTTTCCTCAAAATGTATCATTCTTGCAAGCAAGCCTTTGAAATAAATGCCAAATGAAAAGATCAGACGTTGCTTAAGCAGATTCCATTACATTTATGATATCACCCAGACTCTTCTAAACAGTGAATATAAATTCTGCTATATAACATCACAGTCTGAGGTGATCTGAGGAGGAAAATTGATTATGATATGCAAAGGATGAAGAGAAACATCAAAGCACTCAGTTACCACATCTGAACTGCAGTCATCTTTTAGGATGACACTCCAAAGTACTGACAGGATAGTGAAATCTGGGCAAGTTGCTATCTGAAAGAATGCAAATCCCTCTTTCTGAGGAGGAAAATAACACACTTTGCCACCCCCATGCCCTGTATTCTGTGCCTTCCAACCTTTCCAATCACATCTGCATCACAAAGGGATTTTGTTGGTGTTTAGAATCTCAGCTTTCCTGCAACAGCATAAAGGCATGTTTTAATGTGTATTATTATTCCAGGTACTAAGAATCAAGGGATAATAAAAGTGCTATCCTATGTAAAGATGTTCATTTCACCAAATTCTTTGTAGATTAGGTATTTAAAAAACACACATCACCTTAAAACCTACTTTGACCTACACTGAATAATACTAATGAAACCCAGCCAAATGCAGATGACAAATTTTGCACATTATAAAAACAACCAAATACTCAGAGATAACATCTCTATCATTTTTCACATAAAGAAAGAGCAAAGACAGTAATAGCTCAACAAAGCTTATTTTACTTTCATGTTCTTAAGAAAAAGGAGGAAAAACACTAAGGGAGGCTGTAGCTTCTAGAAGAGAGTTGTAAACGGCACATATTTTCCACTAAAGTAGAAATACCATATTTTACTACAGTTACCATTCCACCTGGTGTCCTAGAAGGATGAGTAGCTCATGCTAGAAAAAAGGAATCACATCTGAGGGTGCAGTTATGTCAGAGGTTGACACAGCCAGAATATGGCTAAACACCAGGTACAAACACTTTGTTGTAAACCTACAGTCTAACAGTCCCACCAAGCTCTCGAGGACAAGGATTGCTCTGGACAGTGACATCCTACAAACAGTTCTGTATTTTATGAAAGAAATGGTTTCCTATCTTTTTCATTTATAGATGCTTCATTTTCTTTTCTAGTGAGGGTGCAAATCCTTGCTCACCAAGGATTTAACCTAATGAAACTAGCCTGCTTAACCTAATGAAACTAACTTGCTTTATTTATGTTTTTAAAGGTCTCTTTAAGCTATTATGTTTTTATTCCTTATTTCATTTTCCCCTCTCACCACCCAAACAGAGTTATAAAATATAAAACAAGGAATAAATCTCAAACAAAGAAAAGGATGTTTTCTCTGACATTTCCTACACTGATTTTTATGTACACTACCAGTACTTACCACACTATTTCTTCTTCTTTGGTATTCTTATTCTTTGGTATTGAAAGGAAAAAAAAAAAAAAGAAAAAAAAAGAAGCAGCATTGTTCAAATACTCATCACTGAAGAGTTCAGTAAATATTTAGTCTATTATGCTTAGTGTTCCATGTACAAAGGTCAAATGAAACCACTTGGAAGGACACACTGAAATCATACATTCAGAACTTTGGAGAACTCAAATCTGACACAACACGGCTGTATTTCTGTTTTCCTCATCTTTGAATCTTTGTCTTTTTTCCTAAAGCAAGTCAGTGACTCAGCCTGTAGACTAAATTGCCCTGTTATCCGCAGACACATCAATCCTTTTACATTTGAATGTTCTTTCCCAAAGTGGAGATCTAGATGAGAATACCACTACCTGATTGCAAAAAAAAAAAAAAAAAAAAAAAAAAAAAAAAAAAAAAAAAAAAAAAAAAAAAAAAGAAGACTGAATGTTCCTAAAGCATCTTACACTAAATATTAATAAACATTTAAATTTACGCGCTGGATCTTTGGATCTTTTATGCCCCTTCTCCACTGTTTTTTTTTCCCTTGATACCAATTTTCAAATGTTCCAAGCATCTCACAGAAAATACTATATTATATAATAAAGATTTTATAAGGTTTCCCTAATTTCCTTTTCAACATTTTATTCTTTCTAATAGATTTAGATATTTTTTACTATTTTTCACATTCAGATATCTGAAGAAATGAACTTACTTCTGCTTTCTTTTAACTGAAGTTGAGATATTCAATCACCCTCCCTCTGCATGGAAAGGTAACTTTGTGAAGCAATCAACATCTAATCAAGCAGCAGAATTAGATTTTTTTTTTATAAAAAGACCTCATCTAGCAAGTAGTATAAGTTGATACAAAAATAAAATTAAAAAATTAGCAGAGATTTGCTGTTTATAATGGTTTTAGGAAATGAAGATGACGAAAGTGAAATTTACATGACAAGTGGCTCCAAAAGCAATTTAATAGCAAGGTCTTGATATAATCCATATTTAGCCATGGAAAGAAGTTTTGATGAGTCAATCTATTCTAGAAGAAACAGACCATATGGCAATGCCAGCACTCAAAAAAGGGTGAACATTTTACTATTTTTCCTTTGTTTTGTCCCTGATATCTGATATTTAGTTCTGAACAATAACATCTCCCCACCACATACAAATAATAACACTTTTGCTATTGGAATGACTGGACTGAGGATGCCAACCACATTTACTTTGGTTCAAGATTCCTGTCTCCTGTGTCCTCTGATGAGCAAGACTTTGCTAATCATAAAGCCACTTATTGAGGCAGAGATTAGCACCCTTTCTATTGAAAAGAGAATATAAATAAAGGTTCTTGTAAAACTGTCAGTGTATATTATTTTGTTACCTATGCTCATATTCTATCCTGTTGTCTCAGTCTAGCCAGTTTACTCAAGAGGAATAATTCTGCACCTCTATGAGCCCCAGACCCACACAGCCAAATTAAAAAACCACTGACTTGCCCTCAGTAATTAGACAAGCATAACACATAAGAGATATAAATCTCATAACACAAAGGTTGTTTCAAATCTATTCCATATGGAAACGCATCATCTTTGCACCCCACTCCCAAAGACAAAGGTATGCTTTCGAAAGTATGCGGGACACAAGAAAAAAAGAGCAGTGACATTTTTGTAAATTTTGTGTTTTGATTGTCAATGACTTAGAAAGCAGTTTATTTTTAAAACAAACATTCTCAAAATCTTTGATGGCATATTCATCAATCCATCTGCTTCACTGTAAATTCTTTGAAGTGCAGGTGGCTTGTAATGCCATGCTACAGCAATTAATTAAGTTCTTAAATCTCGTTTGCTCTTTCACGGCCTTTTGAATGGTTAAAAAGGGTTATCATCTTGAATTTCCCTCCAAACAGTATTCACAGATATTTTCATATTTCTTTCAATAAATACATGAAATGTTTTAATACAAAGCTGCTGAATGCAATCCAAGCACATCTTAGAATGGTCAAGATGACGGTTTTTAAAAAAAAAAAGTAGATGCTGCTTTACCCCCGAAATAAAAACTGAATAAACAATCAAACAAAAAACAAAAATTACCCTTACCATGCAACAGATACACTACAAAATTTGCTAAGTTCCTGAAAGAACCCTTATGTTTCAGACTGCTCTATAATAAGCTATTGGATAGGTGGTTGACTCCTCTCTCAGCTGGAATTAGACCCACCTAACACTTTCTTGCAGGCTTTATGCAGCTAATAAGGGTTCTCCAGCAGCTCAAATGACACATATTTCTGCAAGACCAAGTTCAGAGCTCTGTCATAGTGATGTTCCTAGAAGATAGCATCCCAAAAACTGTGAAACCTTTGTGGCTGTGCATATATTAAGTAATTCTACACATTCATTCTGACATTAATTGACCAGCAGGTTTGGGGTTTTTAAATATACGCAAGAGTATCTTGTAAAATTTACTTTTGATTGTGATAACTCATAGAAGAGGCCAAGAATAACTGGAAGGTTTTAGAAGTTTCTGACTGCCTGCATTTGTGCTCTGTGCACATTTAAGACAAATCAATGAGTAGTCCACAATGAAACTATTGTCTTCGATTTGGTGCTGGGGAGGGGAAAGATGAAAAGAATAGCATCTCTGCATTCTTCCCACTGTCAATTCCACACTAAGTCCTCTTTAAAAATAACTGGAAATCCCTGGGTGGCCTGGAGCAAAGCAGCAAATGGGGAAATGCCCTTTAGTGTGACAGTTGTGCAATCCAAACTGTAGACAGATGGACTTTAAGTGTCTAAATTACAAAGAATAAACCTGCTATTCATGGTTGCCTCACAGTGTCAGTACATTTTAAATTTTAAAATTTTCTTTCACTGCTTTAGTCTTTTTGGTTCTAGTGCTTTCCCTAACCTCTAGTGTTTTTTCAGCTATGACTGGATACAGAAGAGAACCTCTGTGAACAAAAGTGCCATGTCTAAACCCATCTTTGAACCAAATTGGAAAAATGCAGGGCCCTGAAATCGGCAAAGGTATTCCCAATGTGGGTCAGGCTTTACAAGGCAGTACTTCCACACTGATACTGAACCACAAGTGGACTTAAGTGAAATTTATAGGCACTCAAGGAAGTTTTAGGGTTGAATATATATACTCTTTACATTCTACCATCCTTCCCCACAACACAACAGTCACCTTTTATCAGACTCAAAGCCTACAATGAAATAGTAAAAAAGTGCCAAAGACAGTGAAATTTTGCAGTTTGAAAACCTGTTTTTATCTAAAGAAAATTCAATTTACAAAACTGAATCCCAATATTAATTTCTTGCATAACCAAAGCAATGTCTTTCTCATGCTTGTGGAATCTGATTTGCGATTTAGTCAAGAATGTGACACCAATTTTGTCAGTGTTTGCGTTATTGGATTAAGAATAAAATTAAGAATTTTATCATAATGCATACTGATTTACAGGAAATTTGGGCATATATGTTATGGTTCAACAAGAGAACACAGCCACATGCTATGCACATATTATATGTTATTACAAGAATATGATGTATAAAGTGTTGGATCTTGTTCATTATAGTGATTCTGCATATTAATTATCTGGTTTATAAACTTATACTTAATCATGCATATCGTGTTTTAACTCCAATTTTTTTATTCAGACTACATGATAATGAAGAAAATTTTGAAAGTAAAGTAAACAAGACCAAGTGCAAAGTAAACAAAACAAGACCACACCACTAGTGTGATAATTTGTCACAGGTAGAATGAGGGGGAAAAAAAGAAAGAAAACAAGTCCAGAAAAGAAACACTGTACAGATACACTCATTTCAGATGGTTCATAACACTACTAACAATAAAACCCAATTTTCTTTTCACAGGCAATGAATCTTTTGATGCTCTTTATCTGAATTATTCAACTATTTTTTTTCCTTTTTTCCCCCCCAACAAATATTTCTTGTCTTCTTCTGGCAGGGGACTGTATATAACCTTTTAAAAGAAGAATTATTTTTCTTGTGACAAAAGAAGATATTGTGTGTTTTGTAACCACAGCTAGGAAATGCTTAAGTATACTTAGTACATACCAATTAGCTGGTTGTGGTGCTTCCTGATTTAGCATTGTCTCCTTCCCGACTTCAATATTATTGTATATTGAACTTCCTATTTCATCCTCTGGTTTGTTTTACAGTTTAGGAAAGTCCCACTCTACTGAAAGAGATTTTTTACTTTTCATTGCCTTCTTTCTTCAGCTGTCCTTGAGGTTACTCTCACGAAGAATCCTGACCCCTGTGATTTCAGGCAGGCTCAGAATGATAGAGCAAGTTTTCAAATCAGGAACAGTACAGCCTCTATGGAGTGCAGAGCTGATTGCTACTACTGCAAGAAATTATGTCATAACACATCTGCACACCAAAACTGCTTCTGTTAACCCATCACACAACTCAGCCGACACCAATTTTGGGTATTTCCACCAGAGTGCAAATCAGAATCAGTGTTTCTCTGAAGCCTTTTGGTAGTTCTCCAAGTACTCCCAAAGGATTAGCTTCATTCTTACCAGCCTGTTCTGAGCATAGGTTTATTATTAGTTTTTCTTTCTTTCATTTTTTTTTTTCAATTACAGAGCTTTATTGTATGTTTTAGCTTATCCAGCTCTCCACATTTTTCTTTACTGAGCATTGCATATTCTATGATGCACTATGAGAAGCAAGTATGCACAAGAATGACTCTACCAAACAAATAAACATAGAATCATAGAATGGTTTGGGTTGGGAGGAATCTTAAAAATCATAATTCCAGCCCTTTGCCATCAGCAAGAACACTTCTCACTAAACCATGTTGCTCAGATCTCCATCCAGCCTGGCCTTAAACTCTGCCATGGATGGAGCATCCACAGCTTCTCTGGGCAACCTGTTCCAGTACCTCACCACCTGTAAAAGGGATCCAATTAATTCTTGCAACATTTTGACCAGCATTGACAGGGCTATTTTTTTTTTTTATCAATTTTTTATTTAAACAAATTGAATGAAAACACTTTTTGTAAAATTTTAGACCAGTATTTTCTCCAAATGTTAAAACAGGAAGAGGCACTAAACTTTCTATTTCTTCAAAATCAAGATGGAAATTTCCTACCTTAGAAGTTCATCCACATAGACATAAAATCTGTGGTTTGATCTTTGGTCTTTATACATATAGTCTCCAAACAATAAAACATGAAGACATGAAGACAGAATTTATTAGACCTGCACAGAACTGGCAACTTTGGTACCAGCGAGAAGTTGGAGTGAAAAAACCCCAAAAATACAAACATTCTTTCTCTTAGAGAACAAAATACTTGACAAGATGCCAAAAGTGGATGAAATCCATATTTTACCTTTTTTTCATTCAGTTTTAATTATATTCTGGTATAATCGAAATGCTTTGCACTACACAAGGCCTTTACTCTGAAGAACTCTGAATTTAATAACAGGTTACACCTGATCAATAATACTAGAGATGGAGAAACAATTCGAGTTTCTATGTATTAAGCTATAGATTTCCTATGGTAGTGACAGTTCCGTTCAAACTGAAAACAGCAACTTTATTTCATTAGTTTCTTTACCTACCCCCAACACTGATCAACTTCTTAAAGAGACGAAAGCAAGAGTCTTAACCATAAATCACTACAAAAGTTTCTAATATTTACAGAAAGATGTGATGCTTCTCTCCTGTTTGGCTGATTTTTACACATTTCTTCAGTAACTAAAGACTGGCAGTCTGCACACATCGCCCTAAAAAATCCCAATAAACTCAAAAAAGTTGTGCTTCTTCCTGGAAGACCAAAAGGAGCAAACACACAAACATTTTCAGGAGCAATAAAAAGTAGCTATTGAACTCTGTTTCATTTTCTTTCCCAAATACTTCTCCTTATTTTCAGGACCAGACTGGCACTAGGTCTTTCCCACTAACAATCCATCTTCCCAGAGGCCATGAAACACAGTGCCTGATTCAGCCTCAGCATACCCATGACCCCCTCATTGCCATAGCTTTCTATCAGGAGCTGTCCAACCTATTCCTAGATTTGTCAAGCTCCACATCACCTGACAGCAGTAAAACACTTTTTTTTCAGACTCTTACATACATCTTTGTGTCTGAAAATGGAATTAGTGGAGTGCTATTACGTAGTTTTTGACTATTGGAAGCTGTTCACAAAAATGAAAGCTTCAGTTGTTGGCTTTCCATTGAAACCATGCAAGTTATCCAGGCAAGACGACTTTTCAGTTGTTCCTTAGTATTTTTTAAGGAAGTTAAAAATATGTTCTTATTCTGTGGACTTGGCAACATCTTTTCAAACACAAAAATTAAACCAGTTAAATTAAAAAGGTGAGCAAGAGAATTATGTAGTCTTAATAAATTTGCATTTTTCATACAGTAACTGTATAGCTCAAGTTCAACAGTTTACACAGTTCTGCCTAGCTTAGCATAAAAACATTTTTATCTCTTCATTATACAGACTTTCTAATATGCATATGCTGAAGTCTGGGAAAATCCACACAGATGGTCTGAAATTACTGTCTCTAAAATAAAATACATCACAGGCAAAAAAAAAAAAGAAAGTAATTTCAGGGGGAAAATATAAAATGTAACTTCTCAAAGAATCCTAAGACACACATTTATTCAATACAAAATTGCACTTTTGCCATCTTCACTGCAAGAGCTATTATCACACTGGTACTCATTAAACAGAAGAGACAATTTATTTGGAAAGAGGTAAAAGATTATACAGTTATGTGCACTGTAAAATTGGCTCACATTAAGGCATAATGTGACTGTCATTAAAAATTTGCCATTTACCACGTGTTAGGACATAATTGATATTCATGATGCCATGATATTTCTCTTTTCTTAGGATAGCAGATGATATATTTGATGTAATTGGTGGTTTTGTTACTGAAGAGCAGCCACTGTACATTGCTTTATTTAGAATAAGGAACTACTTGCAATTTTCAGAGAAGAAATGATAAATTGGGTGCATAGCATTAGGAACCTGTTATTAAAGAGCACATTCAGCAAGAGAATGTTGCAATTTGGAAGGAGAGTCATAAAGGAATATGCAGAATTACAAAGCCACAATAGGTGTGTTATTTGATTTTAAATTCACGTGACTGATGAAAAATTCAAAATCAATGCTCCTCTTAGACACAGATGCCCTCCTGCTTTCCCTAATGCTACTTTTCTCTTTCAGTCCTTTCCAGGAAGCCTGCTTTAATTTACCTCCTTTGATCCAGACTTGAAATGGGATCTCCACAAGCCTCTTGAATGGACTGATGCTGTGATAGTTAGTGAATCAATTGTCGTTTTCTGATTCTGCTTTCTCAGCTGAACCACTATCCAAAGTGGCTGCTTTTTCCTCCATCAAGCTGTTTTAGCTTTCTTCTGAGCTGCTAAAGTGTATCCTACTTCCCCCAGTTCAGTACAGTTTCAGATACGGTCCCATTGCTTTCTTTGCTGACTAAAGATTAATTAGATGGCTGAGTTACAAGAACAACAGACTTTCAGGAACTCGCCATTTAGATAATTTACACTTTTGGTTAATTGTGAAGTATAAAGTTTTAAATGTTAAGTGGTAGTCAGGTGCTTACAACATGAGTAGCACAGAGAAACTTGGGTATAACATTGAGGGATCACCTCCCGAACCACAAACAAAACGTGAGACATGCTGCTAAGCTTTGAGGTGCAGTTTGACAGAGATTGCTTTCTGCTGAACACCCTTTGCAATGTAACTTTTGGGATTTTGTTGAGGAAGCCAAATTTTTGGTTTTCACTAGTAATCCCATGGTTAATAAAAGCCTTTGTACTTCATTAGTATCAATGCAAAAATACCATTGCCTGTGGATTATCCTAAATGCAAATAATATCTTTTTTTTTTTTTTTTTGCAGCATCACAAAAATAAAACAGAATTCTCTTTCCAGAGCCCATTTAGAAATAAATATCTTCAGCTGAAATGAAAGCTTTACTTTTAGGGCTACACTAGCATGGTAATTAGAAAATTCTTTTTTAACTTCACAATTCCCACATAAAATCCAGACATGGAGAAAAGAGCGATTCTATGCAACACAATAGTCAGCTCATTTTGAATGCTAATTAAATCAGAAATACCCACAGAGAAGTTTATTCCTCTGAGATTTCCAACTTAATATCAAAACAAAATGGTTACGGGTATGTGCTTAGGTAAGCAAACAGACTTGGAAACTGATGACTGAGTATCTTGAAACTTTTTTTGTTTAGTAAATTAAAAAGGATTATTTTAAGGGCAGCAAGCAAATTGTCAACAATGAAACAACTTACCCGAATCACATAAGTATACACAAACCACACATTCTTAATGCAGGGAATTAGAAATTTTTAATCTTTCAATAAACATGGCCCATCAACTGCTTACACAGAGAAGCAGAAGGTAGAGATTCCATACTTTTAATTCTTATATGAAGCTTTTTCTCCCGTCTGAAAAACTGGCGGGTGAATTTGTCTGTGCCTCAGTTTATCTATATGGGAAACAGAATTCATAACGAACCTGGATATGCACTCCCTTGTTTGTTCCAAGAGAGAGAACACACACAAACTCAGTATCATTTCAGCACCTTAGAGCAAAACTTTCAGAGCTTCCTCAAGGTCACTTAAAGCAAAATATCCAGAATGGCCCCATCTTCTCTCAGCCAAGTCATAAGGCAAACAACAACACTAGCAAGGGAATGTTCTGTTTCATTTTATTGTGAGGTTCTATGTTGCCTCTAGCTATGACTTCCAAATCATTTTACAGGTCATTCTTTTGAGGTCTTGAAAAGACAGCACAATAAAAATAATTGCAGAACCACAACTGAAATTTTCACATCTTTTCTCAAAGCACATATCATCTGGATACCAACCCAACAGAAACACTAAGCTGGTTTCCTACTTTTCCTTTCATCATTTCCACACATTAACAAAGATAATGCCTCTTGCTCTTTGTTATCATAACACAATAATCCTTTAATCCTCTGAAGAAAAATTGGTAATATTCTGGAGGAGGCAAAAACCACCTCTTATCAACAGTTGCTCTTCCTTTCTTCCCCCATCCTCAGAACCTATTTAAAAGTATTTATATAATAGCCTGACTTGATAATGCTGAGCAGTTTGCAGAAATGGAACATTTTTACTCAGAATGAAATCATAGTTACCTACTCCTTCTTCTGTATCAGTGCTATAACTAATCCAAAAATGCTAAAAATTAAATGCTCCCTTAAGCTATCTGCAGGGGAATGTATGAGTTGATCAAATGAGGAAAAAAAAAAAAAGAGAGAAAAAAAAAAAACTAAAGTCCAGAACTACATACTTATAAAGGTCACAGAAAAATACTATAGCATTGCATTACATTAGCTAATAAAAGCATTCCGAAGGCAAAACAGGTACCCCCCAAACCTGGGTAGAAGATTGCATGAATATATTCATTCTATGAAGAATCAATGAAAAAACTGTACTGGGAAAGTAATGGGGAAAACCACATTTTTGCTCTAACATTATCCTATATTCCTGAGCTTCTACTACTTGATATAGAAACCACGCACATCTATGAAACAGCTTTTGGCATATGGATAATGAATTTGCTACTCTGCTTTCCCACAGTATTGGCATCCAATATTTTTTAAAGCCATCAGATTTTCATGGGAACACTGAAATCAGACCAATAAAGAACTGAAAGATAATGGATGGATTTCTGGGGTGAACATATTAAGAATAGCCTAAATCAAGGAGTGATTTAATTGCAGAGTGTTTCTTTGTTTGTTTTACACAATTCTGCTGTTCCCTTAGTTCTTCAGCTGCTTCTTATAAATACTCTTCTGGGTAATGCCTCACACATTAAATTCTGTCTAGGGAGAAGGCTCTGTTTTGAAACCAGCACACAAACAAATACACATAGGAGTCTTCTTTTATATTTCACCCAAGAAAAATATACTGGGAAGTGACTTAATCATGAAGGAAAACAAACTTCTCCATATTTATACTGTCACAAGCATCACAGCATTGATGAGGACAGCAGTAGGTGGTTTCTGTGCTATCAGTATTTTAACCAAAAAGCAAGTTGAAGTGCAAATTAAAGTATATGCAGCAACAAATAACAACTTTGCAGAACCTGCTCAGACCCCCTGAGCTTGCTCTATTCCACTGAGATGGCTCTGGCTGTTGCAAATAAAATTGAAGATTAAAACCTCTGCTCTAATCACCAAAGGGGACTCTGAAATCAGAGAAAAAAAATGATGATGAGTCACAGTCATATTCTTCCTGAAATAAATGGCAATGAGGATCAGGCTGTGTGCATTGAATTAAAATAAAGCTTAAATACAAAAGTATTAACACAATCAAGTCTAGTGCTCTAGCAGTGGCCATATTAGTGTCAACCCATTAAGTGCACTTAATAGCTCATGAGTCAGCAAATACAGCACAGGTGATGGCCCTGGTAATTCGTCCATAAATGTGAAGATGTCTTTTCAGGAAGAAAACATGGGGTATCATTACTGCAGTTAGAATAACCCCAAATAAACCTCAGCATCTTGTTTTTTCCTAGCTTACTCTACCAACATAGAAGTCTTATTTTCATTATGTGTATCTCAAGTGTACTAAATTGTGTACTACATTTCATGGATGGAGAGAAAATACAATACTATAAAGTGCTTCATGTTATAATGGTAAAATACTCTGATTTATTTGGTATTACTTACCTATTCTGCCTGTATCATAAACAAGGATTATGGTATAATAAATTAATCGGGAAGGAAGTAGCTGAAATTTACTATTAGTGTCTTTAGAGCCTTTGGCCACAATGAAAATGCATCTGAAATATATAGAGACCTAAGCTGTCCTTTTCTGTTATTTATGTGTGTCAACTTTCTCTTCAACACCAATTCAATTACTGTGTCTTCAAGATAAAAGCTTACCATGAATGAACTATAATGGGAAATGAAGAACAACAAAAATAAGTCATAGTTCTGCAAGACAGATATTTTTACTATACTTGGTTTACCAGTTTTACTAAAAAACCCAGTTTTGTGCAGTAGATTTCTACTCTGACTGAAAAAATCTCTTAAAACAAAAGGGTCTGGTGCAGCTTTAGATTTTATGATCTCTCTTCTACAACTCCAAAATCTGTTCACATAGTCCCTTTCCCTTAAAAATCATAAAATTTGATGATAGCTACATCAGCTTTAGACAGTATGATTTAGACACTGATGATGACATAAATAACTCTAAATTTAAAGCTGCATAACTGAAAATTCCCTCATCTGATTTTTTTTCCAATTATTCAGCTGATCTGATTTTAAAAGTGGTTTAAGCTGCAGGATAGAGCAACTTGACCTATTCTCCTTTACCTTCTCCAAAGACAAACCCCAGCAAAGCATAAAACTCTTAAGAGAAGATTAAGAAGATTAGATTAGGCAACAACAATTTTTTACTTCTATCAGACTGTGTTTCAAGATATTCCTAGCAATAATCCTAATTTCTAGATCTACGCTTTGCTGTGTCAGAATTACATGGGGATTTTTTGTTCCTTTGTATGCCTGCTTAGGAGATAAGAAGTAGACCTCAAACTTCACCAATCCAAGTAATAGAATTTCATAAAACTCACACTAAAAACTGAGGCATTTCCAAGAACAACAAATTGCTCAGGATTATACAGTATATTGGGGCATAAATATGAAGAGAATTCAAAATTTCCAATGTCCGCTTCGGTGCAAAATACTTTTTTTTTACTTTTTTTTTTTTCTTTTTTTTTGTCCTCCTCAGATCAGTGCAAGTGGCACAACTCCAGACTGTGGTCCAAATGATTGGTGTAACAATTTAAATGCTGCAAACAACACCCAAGCTGGAAAAGCTGGGCAGTAGCTACTGAAAACTGCACCACCTTGAACTGGTATTTGTTTCATTTTTTCTGTTCCCTTAATTTATGTTCACCTGGGAAGAGTGTGCAATAAACATATCTAGTCTAAATAAAGCTTCTAAAATAAAAATAAAACAAAATTTTAAAAAATCAATTTTTTTAACCAGTATTTCTAATGCCCAGCACAAAGCTCAGAAAATTGAGCAGTTGCTAGAACTGTGGTTGACAGAAAAGATAATCTGTTACTGCCTCTCAAAACCCCAAACTCATCAAGGACAGCGCATTTCATTGCATGTAGCACAGCAGTGATAATATCCAAACTGACACCTGGAACTCACGAGGGTAATGGCTTTCAGCAGTGTGCCTGCTCACTAACACAATTTCTTCCAGGCAGCTTTCTACAGCTTCTTTATGATCAGTGGGAACAAATGTCTTTCTCTACCTCCTAATATTTCACATCAGCCAGTTCCAGACTTTTGTTGACACTCACATTTTTCAGAAATACTACTGTAATATGATAGACGATCAATCTGCATGATACCAGAACACTTCCCTACAGTTTTGTCAGTTTTTTTTAGCTGTAAAACATTCAATAATTTCTTTATATTATTCTGCTTTTCTCTTTCAAATGGGGTCTGCCTGATTTGATTGGGGACACTCAGGAAACAAAGCCCACTCAATCTGAACCAAAATGGTCACTACAGAAACAGAACTGGGTGCAATATGCAATCACACCTGGGATAATGGTGTTGAAATGTAGATGAAATTCTGACTGCAGTGCAGTAAAATGCACATTAAATTATAGCCTGGCCCAACTCATTCAGAACATACACTGAAACCCATATACACCCCTTACATGGGGACTAATGCATGCAGGAAATTTTAAAAATGAGGTTTTCAACTGCTTCTGGTATTCTAGGCAATGGCAAAGACCTCTGCCCTTGTAAATCCCACTGCCCTCAATGTTTTCAATATCATCACTTTAATTGTGAAATAATAACCTCAGGAGGGAATGCTTATCACTGGCTTCTGGTTACATGGAATACTTCAAGCCTGGAGACTTGTAATAAAATGATGGTGCAGAGGCTACAGCAGAGAAATAGGATCCATATGAATAAAACTGGCAAGCCTACGGGCCTCAATACACGTGACTGAAAACAACAATGTGCGTGATTAATGCGCTTGATTTGTGCTGAAATAACCTTCTCTGACTACATCACATCACAAGCTGCTAAGGAAGCAGTTCTAAGAGAGGAAGATGTGAATTTGTTCATTTGCATCAGCTTGCCATGAGCTCCCTTTTTTTCATACCACAATAACTACCTCAGATTCACTGAAGAACTCCAAATTGCTCTGGTATTTTTTCCATTTTCTCCCTCCAGATAATATGCACAAAACAAAAGCATCACCTATACACAGACTTTAAACTACAGAACTATGACTACCTAAATGAACTACAGTTTTTAGACATTTTCTAAGTATAAAAGTATATAATGAGTGCTGTCACACTTCTTATTCACACAAAATCCCATTACCAGTAAATTTTGCCAGAATAAACTTGAGAGAATCATTAAAAGTTTCTTGCACTAAACTACTATACAAAGCTACACCACAGTAAGAGAAATTTCTAAAAATAGTGTAAAATGCCTCAGCTCTCCCTAGAAAAGTCACAACCTTGTAGCCAATGCTAAAACATTTTCCCAACTAAACCACTACTTCACACCACTTTGTGGAGAAAGAGGAATAGTCATTATTTCCCTGGAATGGTTTTCTTCCTCAGATTTTTTTAATCTATTGAAAAACTTCAGCCTTTCCAATTTCAAGACAGCCATTTAAAGCTGAATCCCTCCCTGTACCTATATTATCAGGTGTCTGGGGTTAATATTTAAAAGAGCTGTATCAGTACTTGTCTCACACAGACTTTATCACTGTTTCTTACTTTGTGTAGCTTGCTCAGCTTCTTATATAAAAACAGTTTAATGGCAATAAGTGACTATCTTACACGGCTACTTTGCTGCTCAGGATCCCACAGCTCCTACTGCAGCCACCACTGCAGAATCCCCTGCCAGCCCAGCTGAGGAGCAACTTGCAGCACTGTACACTTTAAGGAGAGTGCATGAAGTGAACTGCAGCTGTAATTTTACTGCACATGAATGCATTAATGAATACATACAGGGGTTTCTGTGAGAGAAAACTGCTGAACCATTTTACAAGATTATGGAGAGATTGTCAATGGGGATAACTGTCTGCAAAACCTCTGTGTAACTGAAGACATGCCTAGGTCATGGAGAACTTGCTGTTAACCCTGTTAGAACACAAGAAGAGTAGCAGCCAAGTTAAGACATTAGGTACATGAGGTACTTTGCTGTGTTTCACTTATGGTATTTGAGAAATACAGCAGTAATTTTTACAACCCACATGTGCATTTAGAGCACAGATCTCAATAATGTCACACACACATTAGAGAATGCTCCAAGCGAATTTGGTTTATGCACACACACAATGACAAGCCTGCAGGTGGTCCTATTTTGTGACATCCTGGTCCTTGGTAACTAGGCTAGGTCATGTATTACTTATTTCAATGAGCGTGAAAAATGCAATGCAAAATTATGTTCTCTTTTGTATGCAAAGGGTTAAGTTATGGCCTTCGTGAGCCATTAGTTGAAGATTTATTGGGGGAGTTCGGAAGTCTATAGTTCAATATGTGGTGATTGAACAAGGAGCATAGGTGCAGAGACAGAGAGAGGAAAAGAACTCAGTCAAATGATGCCTCTGGGGCTTTGCAACATATGGCCCATCAGTCAAGGGTCAAGCCCCCTCACAAATTGCATGCACTTTACATAGCCATCTGCATCAATAAATTACTAGTCTTCTGAAGCACAAGCACTAATGCATGAGCTGAAGGGACCACCCCACTCAAAAAGAAACATTATTATTATTATTATTATTATTATTATTATTATCTTCATGCACATACACTGGCCTAGCCCTTCCCACACTGGGATTTTGTTGCAGACAGATGTACTAACAAGGTGTACCAACAAACACACCTCAGATTGTTCTGCCTGCCTCATTTCCTTACCAAGCATATACAATCTCCTACCAGGATGAGACATGGCAAGTCATAAGGTGAAAATATGTGAGTTTCAGAAGTGGCCCTTAACAGCCTTATCCTGTGTGTGTATTTATACAAATGCCCAATCCTATATTGCCAGCTAATGATGTTGACACTGCTGCCTGCAGAAGGACCTTGCCAATTCCACCTTTCACACTTCCCTGCACCACAGCCCAACTTTGGCTCTGTTAACATATCTAAAGAATGGAACAACAACACCTACATCAACAGACTTTTAGGTGTCTTCAGCTGTACAAAAGAGCTTATTTTGAATCCAAAATTATCGCTTTGCTGCTGATATGCCACTTCCTCAACCTCCTGGAGGTCAAAGGTAATTAAGAGTAACTCACTAACAGGCTTGTGTACCTCATTCCTAAACCACAATATGTTTAAAATCAATGTTGCACTTCCTCGGGTTTACTAATTTCTTTCGGTTTTCGTGAATCTTACTGGATCAAATTTTAACATGCTGTTGCATTTTTAATTTTTCAGATGACTTTATTTCCTATCAGTACCAAGAGAGATGGATAGCATCAGTGAACAGAGAGGTATTAACCTTTACATCTTTTATCTAACCACATTAGATAAGCAAAGCTTTTAATAACCCCTGCTTGGTCAACTACATGTAATTTGTATTTGCAATCTCCCAAGCAGCTTCCTACAGGACAAAACATTCTCCATGATATCTGGTATTAATCACCACACTGTACCAAAGAAGAATGCTAAAGACTGGGTGAACCTAGAAAAAACTTATGTGGGCAGTTTGAAACTGTATTAAACCAACACTAATAATAAGCAAAATACTTAATTTTCCTACAGTATACTCCTTAATTGTTATATGTAACAGGTATAATTTGCGCCATTTCTTTGCATTATATATATATATATATATATATATATATATATATAATATTAAATAGTTGTTAGAATGTACCTTATGGCATTAGAAGCCCCCCCCTTCTCAGGCAAAACTAAGTGTGTGTTGAAACCTGATTTGCAAGCAAGGAGATGTGGCTCGCCAGGAGATGGGCCTTATCTGAGGCGATATGGAGACACCCAGGCGCTGATCATTGCGTGAACGTCCAGAGATGGACATCAGGAACATCCCCCCGGGCTGATTCATGTGAATACTCTGTGAATACTCTGTTCCTGTAAATTTCATCAAGAGTTTCCACAACACCGGACTTCGAATTTTTCTGCCTTGTCGCCGAGAAGGAAATCTCATCAACTTATGGGACTTTGAATGAAACAAAGGACTGAATGCCGAAATCCTGGCCTCAGGCAAAATTTTCCCTATAAAAATCGCTTGTACCAGGATGGTGGTGTGGAGGCATAGAGTGAAACCTCTGCTGAGGCTGATCTCTGTCTTGCACCCAGCGCTGATCCCGGGCTCAGCACTGTCCTTTTCCTTGTGGCTGGCTAAGTTAGATCTCTATTGCTAAAATAAATTCTTTTTATTTTTTTAATTTGGCCGGATCATTTTTCATTTATAACATTAATTAAAAAGAAAATTAAATTACTTCAACCATTAACCAAATAAAGCAGAATAACAAACACTTTATAACATAACTACTCAAAAGCCACACTTTCAAAAGTTGTCTTGCTGCAAGCATTTTCTTCTGTCCTTTCTTTACTACAGTCTCTGTCTTGGATGCACAAGACATTGAAAAATAAGTGCACTGTCCTCATGCAGTGGTTTTCAGCATTCATTGATTTATAGAAATCTAACTGTTCCATGTGAAATGCACCTGCAGACCTCTCCTTTACCAAATATATGACTGACAACAGATTTAACTTTCCTAGCTTATTTAGAACAGTCACCTGAACACTGTTTAGACACTGCTGCTATTCTGTAAAAAGCCTTCAAAAAAACAAGCAATATCATTTTAATGTTCACTTTAAATGTAGAAGCCTGATAGTGTCCCACATCATAAAAAAATGGAAGGTATTTATTTAACCCTCCCTAGCTAAAGCAGACTATATGAGTATGTGAATTGACACAGGCAGTATTTCTAAATGGAAATTAACTTCATCTCCACCAGCAAGGTGACAATGAGGAGCCAGAAGACAGACCTTTTTATCTTTTATTGCCTTCAAGCTCATAGACAAAGGCTTATTTTTTTCAGTAGGAGATTTGGCATGTTGAAAAACTTGCTAATGTCTTTCAAGGTCCAATCATAAAACCATAATCATTGGCCCAAAACTTGGGCCAATGATTTCAAATAAGAGAGAAATGAGGTGATGACTGAGCATCTGAAGCATGAAAGTCTCCTTCGGATAGGATTATGGATGTAAATTCTAATTTCTTAATGTACCTGTCTAGAGATAGAGACATATACAAGCACATACACAGGAAGTGATTTCTGGGTGATATTACATCCTTCACAGGGTCTTCCCTTTAAGTCCCAAACACAGGTACTCTGGAAGGCTGAAGCAGACATGAAAAGGTTATCTTTCTTGCTGTCATTCCTACTTATGCAAGACTTGTTTCCATGGCAGAGCTGCTCTGTGCATTACAAAAGTTAGTGAATGTACCTATAAAAGGTGTCCAATGACATATATTTTTTCCAGCTCAAGACATACTGTACAAAATTGAAGTAGTGAAAAGTACCACATAGAGCAGCCTCACAGCATTGTATTTCAGTAGGGCTGAACTGAATCCAGTCAAACAATATTTTACTGAACACTGGTAAACTCTTGCAAATCTTACTCATACATAAGATGAAGTCTGAAATGTGTTCTTTGGCATCAGAGCAACATAAAGGAGCTGCTACACTTTATAGGGTTTCCTACAGATGAGGTAATATGTACTTTTTACTTATTACTTTTTTTTTGTATGTGTGGTTGCCAAGTTCCAGAAGGAAGCACTTCAAGGTTTCACTTAAGCTGCATTGCTGTAGAGACTAAAGCAAGTCTGATGATCCAGTTTCCTTTACTCATTATTTGAGAAAAGAGACAGGTTTGAGAGAGTCCTCTTTCTTCTTCAGTCAAGGATCCTTTTGAAAAAGGAACACCTTCAGAGTGTATCAAAGATGTTTTTAAAAAATGAAAAGGTTTCAGGAAAAAATCACAGTCATCAGGACTTATTTTTATACATCAGACTTTCCAGTTCTTCACAAGGAAATGATAAAATAATTCCAACTTAGAGAAGGGAGACAGTAAAAGAAGCCTGTCCACAGTAGCTTCCTAAAACATGACCCAGACAGACTTTGTCTAAGTATGGGAGAGTAACTCAGCTTATAGCCTTTGCCCTCTCTTTTGAGCATGAAGATAACTTCAGATATTTTAATTGTGCTCTCACACTGTCAATAGGATTTGAACCGCATTATTGGCTCAGCTCACACTTCAAAAATATGTTGAGAAGTTTTTAACTAAAGTATTTCCTCATGCTTTACTGTGGTTTATACAGGATTACCAGTTTCTTCCTTAGTCTAGCCTGTTTTCAGATTCTCTTAGATAATGAGCAAGCCCTGGCTAGACAGGATGGTCTTGAACGCTGTGCTGAATTAAGTACCTCAACCAGCACTGCGTGGGAAGGAACAGAACAGAATGGAAATAAACAGAGGAAGGGGGAAAAGCAAACAGACAAACCACTACAAGGTGATTGAGAAAATAAGAATAAATTGATCATCCAGAAAGCATGAAGTTGCGGTGCTCCTTTGTAATTTTTGCTTCCACGTGGCAGGAGAGGGCTGTCTGGCTCCAGCTCCCAGCTGTCCACGTCCCAGCCCCACCAGTACAGCTGCTGCTAATTGGCACCCCCGGCACCACTTGTGGATCGAATGGCTTGTTGAGTTTGCAGAATGAAGTGACCCCGTCCTCACCCCGAGGAAGTGTCCTGCAGGTCAGGCTGGCAGCAGGCTGGGAGAGCCTTGTTGGGCTGCCCCCGGTGCTCACAAAGCACAGCCGCCTTTGTCCCTGTGTGTGAGAGGCGGATTGTGCCTTCCCCTCCCTGGGGCTCGGGGCAGGGTCCAAGCAGGACCCAGCTCTACTCATGGCTAGCTTTGTTTTTTGTTTTTTTTTTTTTTTGTTTTTTTTTTTTTTTGTTTTTTTTTTTTTTTTTTTTTTTTGTTGTTTTTTTTTTTTTTTTGTTTTTTTACAGGGCAGCATAACGTTTCCAAGAGGGCCTGGGTCTGCACAGCTCGCCACACATAACTTTGTGTTAACTCATGTTACACAGGCAGCTTTCCAGGGCTCTAAAAGAGATCTCTCCTCTGAGACAAGTCCTCCTCCACTTTTACTTGTCCAATTGGACCAACCCTCCCAATTATGTATTTTCTGGACAGAATACTCTTGAACTATAACACTGAAGTTTTGGGCATTTTACAATTCCATGTCATCGAAGCCTGATTAATTTTGAAGCAATTTATGTATATTACAATTATATCCCCCAACATAGCAGGAGAAAAAAACAGAAAGCAATTAAAACTACAGGAAATCCACTACACCTTTCTTTGTTGTTCTTTGTTCTTGGGGTGTTTTTAAAGAACTTCAATAATGAACAAACTGATGAGTATTTGTTTTTATCATATTAGAAGGAAGTTTTTATACACTACTTAACTTTTCATTAACAATCCAGTATACCTTTGTTCTTCTGACCCAACAATTGGTACTTAAGGAAACACTGCCACCTGCTCTAGGAAAAGCTTCAGAGATATTATCAAATCATGAAGAGATAAAATAATACAATTATGTGAAGTGCTTTGAGACAAGAAGATAGTAACTTTATTTCTGACCTATAAATGATCTTCAGAGCAAAAATCTAGAGCAGACTGTGTTTATGTAATATTTAACATACCCAGTGGCCTTCCCAAATTTCAAGACCAACTGTTCAGTTTTTTTGAAATGAAGCATAAATGGAGCTAAATCACTCTCACTTAAGTGATTTGATGCAAAAAAGCATCAAGGATGACAAGGGACTGTCTTAAATAGTTTGGCCCAGCAAACATCCCATGGGCTGATAGAAGGAAGTTTTGGGAAAAAAACTGTCCACCAAAGCCAGAGAAGACAGCTCAGACACAAAAAAAGAAAACGTCTAGATGGCACAGCTGGAAAAATGTGTTCCTGACACCTGCACCTGGATTTTGCAGCCACCACCAGCTGTTATTCCACACATGTCCATAAGTGCTGGCTCTGGAAGGTCAGAGGCAGAGGTCAAACAGGAGTCTCTTTGGCACTCAGAGTGATGCCAAAGCCAAGCACAAAATAACAGATTTCCATTAATAGTGTGCTGTGCAGTTTATTATTAGATACATACATTCACATACTCGCTTTCAACACCAGGACCCTATTTTGGCAGGGTAAGAGTCTTCATTTCTAAGAGCAAGTACCATTGGAAAAAAAAAAAAAACAAAACAAAAAAACCAAATTACACTTCCAGTTTTGTATCTGCTTTCAAAGCAAGAAGCCTCATCCTCTAGCTTTTTAAATACATGACAATAGTATCCTAGTTTTGCCTGCCAATGCCTAGGTGTCTGCTAGCAAGTAGGCTAGTGATCCCTCTTCAATTCGAAATATACACATTTTTCCCAAGTATTGCGTGACTTTCATCCATGTCATAAAGAAAATGTACGGCAGAGAGAAAAGTCCACACATGACACAACTGAACAGGTGACAGCCACACCCTAGAGCTGCTTAACAAAAGAGCTCTGGCATGCAAAGACAAAGGGGAATAAACCAAAGATTCAGTCTTTTTGATGTGATCAAGCATCATGGGTTTTTATAGATAAAAATATGCTCACAATCCATCTATGTTTAAGTGTACATTTGTACTTGCTATGCACAACAGATAACAGCAAATTAATCTCACAAAATATCTGCAGACCTCAAGAGCTGTAAACTGGGCTCATTATTTTTGAAGACAAAAAATACTTGGACACTCTCAATGCTGACCAAGAATATCTTCAGATTTTTCACCATCTCCCGTTTCCCTCTGTTATAATCCAGAATCAACAGTCATCTTTCCTTGCATGTGAAAAGTGGACCAAATGAGGCGAAAGAAAAGGGAAGAAAATTACACAGATGTTTATAGTTACAAGTAACTGTTCCAAAATATTTCATAGAATGATAGAAAAATGCCGAACCAATCATCAGATCATGTTCCATATCTGAAATTACACTTGCACTGCACTAATAAATTATTTTAAATTGACTTGGACTTCGATTTGCATTATTTTAAATGCTGCTTCGGAGGAATTCTACCTTAAAAAAAAAAAAAACTTTAATAAAAATCACAAAATAGAAATTAAAAATTCAGCAGTGGCCACAGCTGTTACTAGGAAAGCTCAGGTTCCTGGAGATTTCAGTCTACTCTCACTATGATACTACATTTTCTTTTATTATTGAAGCTATGTCTACTGAAACTACCTCCCATTTAAAAAAAATGAAATTCAGAAAGAAATTTGAAGAGAGTGTCCACTGAAGTCAGCTGGTAGACTTCAAAAGGCTGGTGTCCTGTTGTGCAGACAAAAATACCTGCAGCTTCCAGCAGATCCTCTCATTCCAGTAGAATCTCTTCTACAGTGCTCAGGAAACTGGATTCGTACCTTAGTGGATCCTATCTGCTCAGTGGATTACATTTATTCCTTCTCACAATATCTCCATTATTGCTGCCCAGCTCTGGGCAATTATGGGATACATTTAATCTGTGAAAACTCAGTGTGACCTTTAAGATGAAGAATCAGAAGCTGAACACAGGTTTCGGTTATGAAACTGCCCAAATGAGAGAGGCAAGTAAACTTTCTTATACCAAAGAAAATAAAACATCTCTCTTTATTTCTGGTAATTTGTTATTCCTTTTAGTCTCTGAAATTTCCAGTTTCAAAAAACTCAGTAAAGCTTATTTCCTATTTTCCCTAGTTGAGTGGTATATTTACTTTTTGCTTACAAATTTAAGTAACATCAGGATACTATTACTTAAATGCCATAACATTAAATCTATTAAATTTTGGAGACTTTTTTACTTAGATGTAAATCACTGCCATGCCAGAAAAAGCTGAAAATTGGCTTAACTAGAAAAAGTTCCTCAGTAGGTGTTGTAGAACATGGTACTACTTCAAAAAAGGACAGACTAGTTTTGGAATTCTACTCAGGAACATATGAATGCAGCAGAACTTCACAGGACATGGATTTCACATGGTGTATAGCATAAAAAAGACAAAACTTCTACTAAATGGTATGCATATGCCTCAGATCTACAAGGTGTTCACCCTGATGCATTTAAAAAAGGTGTAACGCCATGCTGACATAACAAAGTTAATAAAACTACTCTTCTTCCTGACTGCATCAGGATTTCAATGGAAAAGGCATTAACTACTTGAGGTATTGAGAAAATCTCTTTGTAATATTTTTAGTCTTTAACTTCAGTCCTAATGTAGAAAACACAGCCAGAAGCTGTTGGAGCATCACTTGTTCATGGCAAGAAAAAGGCCATGAACACATTAATATTAGAGGTTACACCCCTTATATCAATCACAGTTCTGAGTCCATGGAGTCTAATCTGGAAATATTTCCTGTGGAGAGAACTGAACAATGAGGTACCAGTGCAACCTTAGTTTTTCCTGGTGTGAATGCCAATTGGTTTGTCTTGTCAAATTGTCAAATATTTGTCTTTTCAGGGCCCTTCCATTTATTTCTTATCCACTAATTTAAAGGGAGAAGTTGTGGTTTCATTAGTAGATCAATAAAGTTACAAAATTGTAATTAAAAAAAAAATGAAACTGGAGGCGGGGGGGAAGAAAAAGGAGAAAATGATATATGTCACTAGAATTGTTATCCATAAAGAATTACATCTTTCAGCACTTAAAGAAAACAAGCAAATTGTTGGCAGCAGTGTCTGATAAGTGCATCTGGTTAGCCTGCCTGCTTCACCCAGAGAGACATTGCATTTCAGCGGGAACATTACATTTTTTTACAAAGCTTTCTTAGCATCTAGAGCAGCTTTTATTTATTCAGTGCACTCTTTCTAGTACTACTATGTAGCTTATTATCTCTGCTAACAATCATCTATCCTTTTGCATCCTAAGGGGAAAAAGGAAGGAATCAAAAAGTACATACTCGTTGAAGCCAAACTGCTGTTTTTTGCATAAGTCAGTACACACAAGACAGTTCTTTCTGCTGTGTCCAAACACAAGCTAACATTAATCTAGATGCTGCCAAATCCAAATGGTCTGGATGCTTCATCCCACAAATTGTCATGAGCAGTCATGCCAAACTTTAAAGCCTATTTAATTTCCTTGCTGTTCCTATAAAATCTTGTTTCTTGTGCAATTCCTCTACTTCATGCAAGTTTTTTCCACTATGCAGCAGAGAGCAGCACAAGGAATTCTTCTGGACTCTGCTGCTCCATTTAAGGGCACTCTGTCCCTTCTCCTGTAATCCTTTTACAATGGCATGATTGCCTTTGGACTCAAGCAAAACTTTTTCTGCCTCTCTTCATGCATATTTGTACGCTCTGACACCATTATAATGCCCTACCAAGTAAAGGATACAAAACTTGAGCAGCAGAGCAAATGGTTTGTTGATTTTTTTTTCTTGCAGAAACACCAGGTTTTAAGGTGGTGTTTCAGAGACACAAGATTTCTTTAAAAGTTCAAGATCATAAAAGTTACATTGTTGAAAAGGGAAGTAAGCATCTTTCACTTCAACAGCTGAAAATGCTGAAAAAATAGACAAAAACAGATAGTCCTGGCCTGATGAAAATAGTTTAAAACCCCTTAATATATTTTATATGACTGCAGGACCACTGCTCCAACTACTAATATCATAAAATCATTAGTTCTTGCATAAACCTGCTGACAACCACAGAAGGATTTCTGCTAACTCAGACATGCTCTCTTCTGATCAAAGGAAAATGTATTCCTCCTTCTGTTTCTCTGGTTCTTTCTTCTCCTCAGAACCCCCATTCTTTTGAAGATCTGGTCTCAGGCAGCTGCTGGTGGTGTATGCTCACAGAGAAAATAAGCAGGTAAAATAAAACGAGGTGGGTGAGAGTAAGAGGAAAGCACCTACTTCACACTTTTTTCCTAAAGGACAATAATGTTTCTCTTGCTCTTAACTCCAGCTGCAGAACTCTAGGGATGCACCTAATCTACCCTTCTGTTTCTACAAGTATGAAATTACTACAGAAGTGTGGCTGAAATGAACAGCAATGAATTCTGATTTTGTCAAAAAGGCTTAGGATGTCCCAGACCAAGAACTTCTTTCACAAGGAGGTGGAAGGTAAAAGGCAAGAAACCATTCTAGCAGCAGAGGTAGTTTTTGGAGGTTTTTTCCTTTTAAATGAAAGACACAGGCAAACAAGTCATACTCTGTGTCATAGTTTTTCACTCATGACCAGCAGCTAGGGATTGAAAAAACCTTATGACTTTAAAGATGCTTCCCCATCAAGAACAATGCCACTCGCCCAATGTGCTGTAAACCTGAAACAATCAGAGCCTTAAGAGGTGGATGAGTAAATTCACAGGAAACAGCTGAAAATGAACAACAAAAAGGTTTGCTTAGGATTTACACTAACATTCAAATTACAGTTCCTGTTTTGACAGTCATCTACTATTTTCCTATATTTTCATACTGACAGATTCTTGTTTAGGCCCTGCAGACCTTTATGTGGGAAAACAAGCAAGAAACAAAAAAGCTAGCACAAAAACCCCCCACATTTCCATAAGCCTCCAGCCATGAGTTAATTTGCTCTTAGAAGAGAAAGAGCCTCTCTCTGAAGGCTGAGCAGCACAACCATCTGCTCAGGTTGAGAGTGAGCTGGCTGAGCTCAGCAGCAGGCAGCCACACGCTTATTTAACTCTGCCTGCACCACCAGCACGAGGGCCAGAGGTGACAGGAGCACCACACCTGGACAGGGCAGTCAGCTGGAAAAGTCACCACTTGAGAAGGACAGGGAAAGGAAGGGCTAGAAACTAAATATCTCCAGAGGAGATACTGCATTTGAGCAAGCCCCTTCTGCCTTATGCCATCTCCCAGCTATCCAGCACTTTCCTTAGGCTGGTTTCACTGCAGGGAGCCGCGCCAGAGGGGTCAGGGAGCTAGGATGGCAGCCAGGGGCAGACCAAGGGGGTGCTTATCAGGGGCCCTGATCAGAAAAGCCACTGGTCACCTGGCCTGGGTGACCTCTGCAGGATCAGTCAGCAGGTACACGTGGAAGTGATACATGCACAGGGCACTTGCCTGCTGTGAAAATGCCCCCAAAATAGTTCTTTCTTAAAAGGTCACAAAATTACTCCTTTCAGGACTGCCATTAAGTGAATATTGTTTTTCTCCCTCTCTCACTAGCATGACTCCCAAGCCAGGTATAGGCTATCATCAGGTCTTCACCAAATGATTTCCTGAGCCAAATACACTTGTAAGCATTTATGTTACTAAACCAGACAATAAAGAAGTATTGGTGTGTAACAGAAGGACAGAGAAACACTGTAGAATATAAAAAAATTAACACACTTCCCCTCTCCATAAGGTCCAGAAATATGTTTGAAAACTCCTTATAAATTTTCTGTAAAAATGCTGATAAGTATTTTATACTCTGTTTCTAAATCATAAACCTCTCCAATCACTGTAAAACACAAGAGATTACTTTTTAAAAAAAAAAAAAAAAAAGTCTTAATACTTTATATAGATAGTTTGTAATCTAAAATCATCTGGCTTGATGAAATGGCTAATCAAATCTTCTCCAGAGACAGTAATGGGTAACTCACCTGGTTTGCACTAAGCTGTTCTTAAGTATTTTGATGATCAGCAGCATAATGCTATGCAATCTGCCTGATCTGTTTTCTCAATGCAGTTGTTCCTTCAGCTGCTCTGCTTAGATATCATGTCCCCAATTATCTGAGGTGATATCATCGTATGCCATGACAGAGTAATAAATCTGGCCTTGGTAGGCTTCATGCTGCACTTGCATTGCTCTGTGTATGGCAATTTAGCTATAGGCTGAGAGAAGCATCATCTCTTCTAGTTAGGTACATAAACTTGGCACCAACCCCCTTATCATGTGCTACAATAAATTCAGAAGAACTTGTGCTCAGCCTTGATTCTAAGCAAATAGTCACTGCAAAATAATCTGGCTTAATAAAGATGAGTATTAAGGAACACTGAGCCACAGCCCCTCTTAGCATGTTTTCTTAATTCTCTCCTCTTTTACCAAGATTGTCAGTGGAAGTGCCACCACCTGCCAGGGTGCACTTGTGCAATGGTAAGGCTACTTGTTCTTCCCAGTCACCTGAAAGTCATTCTGAAGTACAGAAGGATACATGCAGATCTGACAAATCTAAGAACAGGAAAAGATGGTAGATAAAATGCCAAATATAATCAAGGGATTCTGCTTCATAAGGAATCTGAGTTAATTTCTTAGAATTTCTTTTCCATAATGTTTAGCTAATGAGAAATAAAGTTAACCAAGATGGAAGAATGTTATAATAAATGTTGAAAAATACTTTGGTGAATAATTTTTTTTTTCTCCCGTTGTATTCAAGAGGTTGATGGAATATTTTATTAGATCTTCTCTTGGAAGTTGGGCGAGTTTTTAAAACGTTTGCCTAAGTTGCAAGATTTCCACTATTCCTGTGTCCTACTAACTTTTCAAGTGACCATTTAGGGAATGCCACCACCAGACTGCACTTCACAAAGGCTGCTGAGCCCACTGCCATCCAACCTCTGAGTCACTGAGGTGCATTTGCTTATTACTTTGAAGAGCAAGTAATCATCACATAGACATAGATCTTCAGAGATTTCAGCTAAGTGAGTCAGTGTGTTAATTATATGCTATGGGAGTACACACAAGAAATAGAAAGTAGTAGTTTATTGCTTTCCCAAGTTTCTCAGGTAATTAGAACAGCTTCTGGAGATACATGGCACCGTACCAGAATCTATCATCACAATGGGCTTCACTGCAAAATGCACGGAATTAATTTTTTAATGAAAATCCTCTACTGAGTGTCAGAGCCAAATTCACCTGATAAATGTCACTGAGCAACGTCATTACTGGCTCATCAACACAGGGTGTTTAAAGCAGATGGTAGAGCAGTGCATCTTCAGCACTACAGCCTGTTAATATCAGCCACCTCCCATAAAAAAATTAAAATTGGCCCCCTGTCAGTCAAACATGACAGTACTTTGGATTTCTCCCTCATGATATTCTTTAGCCTTGAGGCAGATATGACAGGCGCCTTATTAAATTCCAAAAATAAAATGTAGCACAAGAAGGCAGTGCATTCCAATGAGACAGCACACTTGTTAAAATGCAACATGCATAAAACTTACTTCATTTCATTTCAGCTATCATCAGTTTCATCTTTTAAAAAATCCAAATAGCAACTTTAGAAATGTGGTGTTTGTTGTGTATAAATTAAAACAACATGTCATGCCTTATACTTCAAAGTCGTTAAAAGCCTTTATAGGCGTTGCACAGATATTTTGGTTATTTTTATGAAAATAAAAGCTGGGATTCCTATTCACTGTTCTATGTTCACTGCTTGTGTTGCATCATTATTGATCCCAGTCTGTACAGAAGGCAAGGAAACTGACTATGCTGTTAAACAGGAGCATCACTGAATCAGGAAAAGATGAGGCATCTTTTCAAGTAGCCCAAGTCCTGCCTCTGTTGAAATTTTGTAGGATTCAGGGTGAGGCTGATTTTGTTTCCTTCCCAGAGCTTATTGCTTAAAGGTTATTGCATTCTCTGCAAATCCCGAAAGAAAGCTCATTCATGCCTAACTAAACCTCCTGCACTGATGTTTTCTGTATCTCAATATTCCACATCCTTCAAACACACACACAAAAATACATGATATTCATGCCAAAGTCACATCTTGCTTCCTCTTTTCAAAACTGTGGACAAATGGATGACTGTAATGAACACAGTCTCTGTTCTAGTTTGTGCCACACTTAATTTTTAAAGTCAAGTGAGGTTTAGGTGGTCATGAACTTACTGACAAGAGACTCTATTCATTCCCAGGCTTTTGTATGTATTGTACAAACAGCTTCTTCATGTCTGTGACACACTATACCCCCATTTTTCCGCTGCTTTGCGTCCTAGACATAAACTTCTATGGCTTTGCCTAATACTTGCCAAAAATCTTCTTTCACTTTTGAAATAAAATGGGACTGATTTAAAACAAATGCTTTCATTTTGACAACACATTTGCACAAACAAACTGTGTAAATGTTGATGTGGCAATAACAGAGCAAGACAACTGAGTGCTGCACTTCTCAGGAGCTGCCCCCAAAATGTCAGCAACTGCTACTCTTGCCAACACGCTCTGAAAATGAAACAGGAATGGGTTCATCTTTTTCAGCACAAGTCTTTTATGTCTGCTTCTATGTACAGTAGTTGGTTTCAAATGCTGACTGTATCCTCAGCTGAATCTTATTTTAGGAAACGTAACCAAAGTGTTGCATGATGCATAGGATGACATTTTCTACTGCCAAAAACATGCTCTAGAAGCAAAACAGAGCGGGAGGAGGGGGAAAGGGAATCTATTCCCACAAGGCCTAAATGTTGTTATCTCTGACTGCCAAACACATGACACCTTGCTGCCACTTCAAAGCATTTCTTGTATGATGCTACTTCTGGTTTTTTTTCTGAAGCAAAATGACACTTCCAAATTCTACTTAACCTGTATGTTTAACACCTTGAAAGGCCGTGCCAATTGCAAACCATAAGGCAACACCTTCTCCATCACTTTTATGTGTCTGTGTGTATATATATATATAAAATCTCATAGAATCACAGAACAATTTGTGTTGTAAGTCCTTGTGGAGGCGACCCATTGAGACCCTCTTCCCAAAGCAGTGATGGCTTCAAAGTAGGAGCCATTTTGCTCACAATCTTTTCCAGACAGATTTTGACTAACCCAGGAATGGTGATTCCAACACCCCTCTGGGCATCAGTGTCCATGCCACAAATCACACTTCTCACCATGAAGGATTTTTTCCCTAATCTAGCTGAAACATTCCTTGCTGCAACCTATGGCCATTGCCTCCAGCCCTTCTGCTGCACACCGTAAAGGAGAGTAAGACTGTCTTATGTTTATAATATTAAGTAAAACAAATTACTCACCAGCATATCACAGGGCCTTGTAAAATATCTGTTTATCATAAGATCTCCTCATAATAATGGAAGGTAACCTAGTGGTGTAATGGCTTTAGAGGAATGCATGTGTACTTAAAAACAGACATCCAACCTGCATTCAGATCAGAGTAAAGAATTAAATATACAGTCTCTTCCCAACACTACTTTTACATGGCTGTTAATATTAATACTGGGGCTAAAAGAAGCCTTAGATAAAAATTACGCATTACATTTTTTCATACACAAATGTGAATGATAGTTATTCTGTGATGAGGTTAAAAAAGAGTTTTGAAGGACTTACTCATGGATCAGGTCAAAGGATCATCTGCAAAGGAACTTGGGGGAAATCTGACTGATCTAAAACACTCTGTTTTGTTGGTATCCAGTACTGTAAGCTGAAGAATCACCTATAGCTGCTTTGCAACTAAAGCAGTCTTCTAGCACCAAGGCAAAAATGGCTTGTCATTTGAGAGGCACAATAATACAGCTTTCCTCCGTTCATATTCCTTTGTACTCCATAAATCGTTCAAGCTGTGTGTTGAACAAGCCTTCTGCAGTTCTATTCTACCTTCATAGCACTTTAGCTTCCAGTAACATTAGAGATTTTTGTTTGTTTCTCAGCATTAAAGTACCTGGTTTTAATTAGCTGTCACACCAGCATTCTCTTTGCATGTTTTTTTGCACCCACATTACACTACCTATGATTTTTCTTCTAACATAGGTAACAATAAGAAGGATAGATTTCCCTAATGGGAAAAAGAAGAAAGGCACAGCTCTGACAAACTGTCACCAAAAAAAGTCATTTGACATTCACCATTTTCAGGAGAAAAGGACAAAAGCTAAAATCATGAAGTGTCCTGTATGAGTACAAGCAAAAGAACATTTTATTTGTAAAGCTATGTTGCTATTGAGGGAGTGACATACTACTGAGATGCTGTAACTTCAGTGTGAAACCAGCAGTACCAACAGCTGTTAAAGCTCTGACTGTACTCAAAAGTACAGTTACCATCATCCTGAAGAGACACATTTGTGAGCTGAGAGATCAGCTCTGGAAGAGCTTCTCAGATCCTTTTTCTCCTCAGTAGGTTACAGTATTTAAAAATAACATATGAGCTACAAGTAACATTTGTCTGCTTGATCTCTGAAAAATATACAGAAAATCCCAGGGTAGATGGGGATGTCTAGATCTGATGTCTAGATCTGTGTTGATGGGACCATTCTGTTTACAGCCACCAGGTAGAGACAGAAAGGCCCATTTCATAAAGACAGGCACAGAGTAGGGGATTTATGCCAAATTTGTGTCAAAGACAAGAACTGAAATTAGATCTCTTGAAAATACTCCAGTAACCTAACCTCAAGATCCTTATTCTTCTCTAAATGGATTCTCCAGCTATTAAACCTCTCAGCAGCTAACTGGATTACCACATCAGCAATCAATCACATTTATAAGGTATTAAATTTATTTGGAAACTTGATGGCTGACTTCAATCTAGAGGGACAAGATCAGATTAAAATTCCTACTACATTGTGTGGAGCACTGTATTTGGGTTTTTGCAGGGAGAAATTGGCAAATTGTTTTTGATTTCCTGTTTTGACATGTTACTTGGCATATTAATAAAACAGAAACATTCTTCTGCTTAAAGTCATGATCTCATTTTCCCCAAATTTATCTTGATGCATTTTTTGAGAATAAAATAAGCTATTCTTGTTCACTTACTATTTTTTTTTTCTCATTTGAGTGGAATTTGCTACAATAATTCACCAGACCTAAACCACTACTAAGACAACCTTATCATACCCATTTTTTATTCTAATTTGTAGCCTCAAATGTCACCATGGGTTAATACTGCTGTTCAGTTTCATAGCTCACAAGGGTTACATGTAATTAACTACAAGCTTCCTGAAGATGAGGGCACTGATATTTCAACCACACATGACAAGCAAATATGAATAAGCAATAAGAAATTAAGCAGAAGAGCATATTGGGGAGCCACCACCATTTGGAAAACCAGGCATTTGAATAGAACTGATATTTGATAGCTGCTCAGTAGAAGTTCAGCAGCTGGTAAGACCAACTTCTGTGCCCACAGAGTTTCTAGGAGTAAAGGTGAGTGTAGAGGAATTTCTGGGAGAAATGGGTCACGATCTGGATGTGCGTGATTTATATATTTAAAGTGAAGGTTGAGCTACCCCGCCTAGGCCTCAGATGTGGGCCTTGGTGAAGCTTTGAAGCCTGTGGCGCAGTTAAGAATAAGTTTGTGGCGCAGTCAGAAATTATGTTAAGGTATAACACAGTGTACTGAGCTATCTAGGTGTGAATTAGTATAGGTCTGCAGTGTGAAACTTTAGCCACCTTAAGACAGGAACAAACAATGTCTGCTTGCCAATGAGAGTGTGCTCATGATTGTAAACTATCTAGAAGTGTATAAAAACTACTATCTGTAAACAATAAAAGGAGAACGTTGGATTAACCATATTGGTTTGGATCTGCGTTTGTTCCTGTCCAGCTCACCTTTTTATTTTTGGTCCCTGTATCAGGTGAGGGCTGCTCTGGCCAGGAAAACTGCTCTAGAAGATTGTGAGCACCAATGGGAGCATTCCTTCCAACCCTCAGCTGTCACCTGCCCAGGCTTCTGGGCCCCTGAGAAAAGGTTGTGCCCTTCCAGCCCAGTCTCTTGGAACTTGGACATGCTTCCACTGAATGTATCATTCCATATCAACTGACCAAGGAACCACCAATTACTGAAGACATCATAATCATAAGAAGTTGTATGGAAGCAACAGCCATACTAAATTTATTACAAATACTATCTTTCCAGAGCAGGATTTAGGTACCTAAGCAGTTTGCATTAGCAATGCTAAGCTTTAGCATACCATAAAATACTTTCGTTCTCACAGGAGGACAAAACAAAGATTCCACTTTCAAGAGCAACTGCTGCCGGTGCTTCTGGATCAATTAACTTTTTCTTGGTTTTGTTAAAAAGGCATCATGCAAAACAGATAAAATTTTCAGCCCTGTAGAAAACATGCAATGCTTAAGGAGTCTTTAAATCTCCAAATCGGCCATTACACCTTGCCTGAGACACAAAAGGTAAGACAACATGAGTAGATGGATAATGCAGAAGGGGCTTTTTCCTGAAATGGTGAAAACACTACAGGGACACAAGCGAAGTATCCTATGAGATTAATAAAAATTGTAGCCTCTGCTTCCACTCTACAGTTTTTGCTGGTGAGCACAGAAGTCAGAGAGGTCCTAGGCTGCACTCTGGTCAATACTTTGAAAATAATACTTTGAAAGAAAACTCATCCTTCCACTATTAAATATTGACATAATTTTACATGAAATCTATGTCCAGGTGAGCCAGTAGAATGAACAAAAAAAAAAGCCCACTTTTAACTATGTAGCTATCTATAATAAATGAACTTAAAAACAGAATCAAGCAAACAACCTAACACTTAGAAAATATTCCCACCCTCTTAAATAACAATAGCACTCATCACACAGTAGCTCAGGGATGGCTCAACTAAACTGTAACTACAGAAGTGCAAAGTGTCCACCTCTGATCACACAACATATCCTCCTTGTTTCCCAGGAGTGTCTTATGTCATATAAAATACTTGCTAAAACCTCATTATGAGCTTTGAGAAAATATTAACATCATACCAGTATGCACTCTTATGAAGTTACAGGAAAAAAGAAGTTCCTTCACATTTATTTTATGAAATACAAAAGTTGATGTTGTCAGCAGTCTTAGTTTGTGTAATTAAATTTAATCAAAAAATTACATAATTCTTTAAGAACAAAATTGAATGAAGTGTTCTACTTTGTTTCTATTTCTGTATTCAATTCTAAAACATTCACACACTTATTAAATAGATAGAGTGGGATTTTTTAACTACTGAAGCAAAAAACCTCCAAACCCACTGTTATTTTATTTAATAAGTTACAACATGGCCTCATGAAATGTAAGAACCTGTCTACAAAGTTATGTAGCCTGTACTGTTAAACTCTCTGAACAAAACTTGAGCAAGATGAAACACCTAAAAACTGGGACAAATGCCTTTACAGCAGTTATATCACACAGCTAAGCATTTGGAGAGCCTGTTCAAACCACTCTCAATTTACAGCACTATAATTTACAAGAAAGGTGTTCTCAGTGTTCATATGAACTGAATCTCTACCATATTATGTGCACGATGTCCACTGACTGTGCATCTCCCAATGTAAATTCATCCCAGGAAAGGTGCTTCATGCCCAAAGCACTCAGGCCACCATAAAAACATGAGAGAGAAAAAGAAATAAAAATAGTTAAAAATGTAATGAAAATACAATACAGAAATGACACTCACCCTGCCTATTTCCATTTCACATCATATTCTTCTTGGAAGAAGCATGTTCTTCACTGGGAAAGAAACTCCATTGACATGCATTGTTCATTTCAGGTAAAACTCTTAAGAAAAGTGAGTCCTATTAATTTAGATTGACTCACTCACATTCATATGGCTTTTAGTCCTACCCAAATACACATCCTGCAGTGTTCATTCAAGAAAGAAGGCTCTCCCTGCCCACAAACTGGGTCTTTTTCTTCATTACTACCTGGGATATCAGCCTGCTTTCCACCATGGTCCTAATTTCCCTTCATCTCATCATGATCAGCCCCAATGTTTCCTGAGGTGGCGACACTGACACAACCCCTGGTGGCTGAAGGGGAAGGAGAGGGACGAGGTTTGATTCCATCTGGCAACATCAGCTGTTGCTTCCCAATGAATTCTGATATGGTACCCAAATGAAGGATGAATGCTTTTCAAAGTAAGCACAGAAAAAGCAATATTAAATATTTAATTTCCCGAGGCAAAGGGCAGAGTCCCAGAGCTCTAGGAAGCAAATGGACCTCAAGCTATATAAGATGATTTTAAGTAGTAAATACCCATGCAGAATCTAGAGCAAACTCAAAAGTTTTATGAGGCAAAAGAAAAAGATACTTTACTGAGGAATTCTATGCATGTGCAGACATTTGCGATTATATGAAATTAAAAAAAAAAAAATCAGTTTTAATTCTCCCCTGATACAGTCCTCCTTTTGTCTCTCAAGTCAGGGTCGATTATCAGCACTAAGCTTACAGGAGCAATTTCAGCACACTCTGGAGCATGATGCCATCACTATTCATTTCAAACAGGAGTGAAGATTTTACATATACTTCATGATTTTAAGGAAGTCAGTGACAGACAGTTCATTTTATTCAAAAGCCTCCACAGGAACAGTGAAAGGAGGACTTCAGTTTTCTGTCAGTGAATTTCCTTCAGACTGGTGGCCATTCCCTTATTTTGTCCTGTTTAACATGTGCACACACACACACATATCTTCATTTTCTCCTTTCTTATCAAATAAATAATCATAAAGGCAAATGTTTGGGGGCACCACTGGCCTAGGAACAACACCATCATCCATCAGGGCTTTGGTTCTTCGTGTGATGTGCTTTGCACAGTGTCTAACACCTACCACTAGCTTTGCAATTTCAATTCAGATTGGAAGAGTTTTGTCAGGTCACATCTCTGAATGAAACTGGATGTTCAGGGTATTTGTATGGGTGACTGGACAGCAAGTGAGAGTCGAGCTCTGTGATGCAAGGGGCTGGCAGAATTTCTCCCAACACACATAGAGTACAAATTCTGAGAAGAACAAAACAGAGCTCTGTTCAGATGCACATTCCATAAACAAAACTCTTAAAAGCAAATGGAATACTTTCAGCCAATGCTAAATTTTCACCTCACCCCTGCCCTTATTTCTCACTTTTCCTTAAAAAACATCTGGATAAAACTTTTTGATTCACAGATATCACCACAGTGTTTAAGGGTTAAGAGAAGGCCTAAGACATCTTGCCTTCACTGCCCAGTAGAAACAGCACAGCTGAGAAAGCACCTCACTGTCTCCAGATTAATCATGTGTGATATTCAGAAACTGAAGGCAGATGCTACTTTTATCCAGCTGAGGATTGCCGGGGCAACCATTATTTATCATGTTTTGATATTTATACTTTACCCAATAATTATTTTCCTGTTATGGCAGGTGCTAACTTATCATTTTCCATATGGCCAGAAAGGTGTTAGACCTTCCCTAATTATAGATAAAGCTATATTAATGGCTGCTGAGCAACAACATCATCTGTGATGCAGAAAAAACCCAATGAAAAAAACCCTGCACTTCCCTTCCACAGCAAGGGCATAAATAGAAACTTACAATAAACAAGTTTATGTGCACTAAAATAACAAAATTTCTTTAGAGAGAATGAAAATGCTTATGGTTCCTGGTTCACAAAACTGATAGTATTTGCATATTTTATGGCTATAAAGCCATGCATTTTTCCCAGTCATACCAGACATTCTACTTAAACCTACTGCCCACTTTACAAAACTTTCTTCTATTCTACAACACATGACATCTAGAATGGCAGATCTGTGTATTCTTATAACAATAAAGACAATGCTACAGCTGGCCCATGACATCAATGCCTGCTCATCATTTGCATCAGAAGAAGAAATACTGAAGCATAAATATTAAGATGACTGCAGACCCTTTGGTATACACACAAAAAGGACACACAGCTGCTGAGAGAGAGGAAGTCTGTTTGCATTTCTGCATATGCCTTGACAAGAAGATTATTTTCAGGCCTTTTCTACCTCAATTTCTTCCTTGCAGGCTTTGTCCTGTGATCACACTCCTTACTGTCAGAGTCCAGACAGGTATTTCTCCAAATCCCATTAATTCTCCTTAGCAAGCCTGAGAACACAACATCACCCAAGATGAGGATCCCCGCCACCTCCACCAGGAACCCTGCACACCAGTGACCCGTGTGCTGATCCTGATTGTCTAGCCACTGGGAATGAAGGGAAGGGCTGCATGATGGGAACCACTGGAATTCACAGGCATTGGTTTTAAATCATCCTTGGGCAACAACTGCTGGGTAGACTGTAAACTGACTGCACTGCTAAAAGGTTGATCCAGTTTCTGAGAGTAACTCTTTTAAGATAATGGGCAAAATGCAGTGCGGGTAGTCTGCTCTTATACTGGTACCCACTCCACCAGACACAGTAGCTGTCATTAAGGTCTGCAGCCAAATGAAAAGGTGTTTGGCAATAAAAGAAAATAATTTTCTTATTTTTTTTCCTTTTCCTGCAGGCTGGAAATATAAATAATATTCAGTTACTCTGTGTGCAACGTGGGTCATGGCATTTGCTAAGATCTAACTAAAAACTCTGCACTGTGTTGTACTCTGGAAATTGCTTTGGAATTGCCTTGACTGTTTTCCTGGCCAAAAGATTTAAAATGTTCTCCCTACTGGGATTTAGGAGATTATTATTTCAGCATGTTCACCTGCTATCTGCAAGAGAAGCCAAGATTTTCCTGACAGCAATAGTAACTCAGGCAAAGAGAACTCAGCCATTTGGTGTCACAAGAGCGGAGAGTGGTCATGTCTTCTTCCGTGGGCCTGGATCAGTGCACCATGGATGGGAGGGCTGAGTATTCAAGTTCCCTTTCACTTTCTGAGTGGACACAGACATAGGAGTAGGAGAGAGGGAGAGCTACAGCTTTTCTCCAAGTTGAACCCATCTTATGGGTCACCAGTTGATTGGCAGAGGAGCCAGGTAAGCTCTTCTGACAAAGAGAAACCATCAAGGCAAAAATTATTTCTCCAAAGCCTAATTATTTCCAAAAACCTAATCCCAACAGCCATTGTTAGATTTGGCTTTATCATCTGAGCAGTCCTTTTTATCACTCACCTCTGAATTTGAATCACTAGACCTAGAGAAACTTCACTGGGTCCCACACAGTCACATCAGGGTAGTTTTTCTTATTTAGGATAACATAAAATGAGTTTGCTTTTCCAAGGACTGAGAATGAATAGGGGTCATAGAAATACTGAATATTTTTCATTATTAAGTTCATCTTTAGATGTTACCTTTGAGCTCAAGTAAATTACCAAATTTACAGAGAAAAATGTATTTTATAAGGCATACTGCAGCCATAATAACTCCCTTTCTCTTTTTAAAACATTTTCCATGGCAGTCTTGAAATACATTCTTTTAAACATATTTTCTATTAAAAATTAAAGGTTTTTTTTGTTTTGGTTTGGTTTTTAAGTACTCATGCACAATGTAATGAGATATAGATTTTGGGGCACCGTTGTGTAACAGAGACCCTGCACACAAAGCCCCTGTAGAGAATTGAAGCACCGAGTACTCCCAGCACCAGATCACATTCAAGCTGCAATGCAACTGAGCACAAGTTGCATAATTGCAGATGAATAAGATGTTCATAAAACAGATACTGATGCACTCCCTCCCTCCTTCCCACCAGTACTCTACCCCAACATCTCTCCAGATGTGAGCATTTATTCCACTACAGCCAGCAAATATACATCCAGATTGCACCCATTTAGCTGCGATGAAAGCAGCTTCCCTGCTGAATATGATGGTTTGCTAGGCAGAAAGTGCATTTCAGCATTTGCATATGTAATTTCAACCTATGTACAGTACTACGGAAAAAGCCAGCTGTGTCTTTGGGCATTCCTAGTTGTTCCATATCAAAAACTGCAGGTCCTGACAATTCAAATCAGGATTAAAATCAGAAAGGGAGCTTTCATTGCACCAGAACTCCTGCTTCTTTCCATTTTTTTTTCACTGGACATGCCCAGTTTGGCCAGCCACAGCCTTGGTCAAGTACTGAGCAAGAAACAATGCAAAGAGATGTGCAAGCCAGTTCTGTAATGATCTTTATGGTTTTCTTTTCCCAGTAGTTCTTCCCCTTCTGCATATGACCACTCTTCTATGCCAGAAACACATTAATACAAATTTTTATCTGGTAAGGAAAGTAAAGTAGTATTCAAGTATTTAAAAAATCTGTTAGGATTTGCCTCAAGGAGTCCCAGAGAAATATAAACTAATATAAAATTAATACACCCCAATATACACCTTTCAGCTTTGTACAGTCCCATGCATCCAATTCTATCTCTAATAACCTTTTAATATCATTTCCTCCTCTGCCTTCAGCAAGCCCTATAGCATTCACCTTTGTCCTCAGAGAAATCTAGGTTAACATTACATTTGTGTAGCAGGTTCTACATTTTTTATTTTATTGGAAAAGCAGTCTAGCATGAAAGAGTGAAGGCACAACCTTAGAATTACCTGAACCAGTGGAGAGAGATACTTCCAATCACCAGGGGAAAATCACTTAATACAGTTCAGTCCTCTTATGAGACAATCTATTTGCTAGACAAAGCAATTATTTCATTTGGATAGTCCCTGCATTGCACTATGAACCTCAAGACTGAAGTGAAGGTAAACATTCACGTATTTTCTTGAGTATCAGGTAGCAAGTAACACACAAAATTTGTTAATTGTTTCCTTTTTTAATAAAGAAAAAACCTCCAAACTACATAAATATGTAACACAGAAAATGTAGGTTTTTTGTAAATTGTCCTATACATAAAAAAAAAAAAAAAAAATTAAACCACATCATGCTTAACAAAATTAACTTGAAACTCTAAAACACAGTATGAAGCCTTTGGCAGGCTGATATAGTTCTCTCTGCATAAATTTGTCCCAGTCCTAAGAAAATAGATCAAAACCATTTAAACTTATACCTGTATTTAAAAGACAAGTACACCTATAATGGTACCTGTAGATCTCTATTTTTTTTAAAAAGCACAATATCTTAAGCCATACATGTTTCTCTTTGCTTTAGAAATAATAGACCAGTGAATTTATGCTTCACCTGCTCATTTCAGAGAACCGAAAGGCTAAATTTCTTCAGAGATGAGAAATAAATCAGTCTTCATGCTAGCTCAGCTCTATGTCCCTCACGGGTGTAACCAAAGTGCTTAGGTAATTCTCAGAGGTTTCTGCAAACATCCTACATGTCAACCTGCATTACACACATGCTTTCAGAACAAATTCAGGCAAACTCTAAAGGCTGAAAGAATTGTTCTTGCAAAACAATTGTTCTTGCTGAAAGAAGTGATCTTGCAAACTCTGGTATGAATACTACACACTGTAAAACTTCAGAGAAAATTCTCACTGCCTGCATCTCAAGTCACAAAAAAATTTCATCCGTTGCTTGTGCCTCTTCACCAAATGTTTTACAAACATACCAGCTCAGCTCTTGCACTGGGAGCTACCCCAGATCAATGCTGACAGAAAGAACAGCACTGCTTTAAACTGATCTGCTTCAGATACGAGCAGCTTCACAGCTTCTTGTTATGGATTTATGCACTTCAGTGAGTGAGCAGAGAGGTGGTCATTCACAGAACCAGCTTAGGACACAATGGAAGCAAATATAGTCTATAAAACCAAAAAAAAAGTGCTCAACACCACTCTCAGTATTTCTATTCCATGAAATAAAATAACTTTAAAACTCTCCAACTCTGCAGATTGCATTGCTTGTTCTGTTTCCTGTGGAACCCCTCCTATCATTTCAGTATACTGGAAACACAGAAGCAAGTACAAATGTAAGTAAAACTGAAGTGAAAGCTGTAGTTTCAGCTCCTTTTGAACTTATCCCATAAAAATTAATTAGCTGAGTTTAAGTAAGCAAATCCCACTAAAGACAGAATTACTCCCAGCAGAGGAATGCTCTAGAGGCAGAGAACTCCATTGCATCCCTTGTCTGAGTGCTGCCATGGGAGTAAAAAGATGCAAGTGTGCTGCCTGTGAATTCAGGGCATAGATGCATCCAGGCCACTAGTGCCTGGGTGAAACCTTGCAGGCAGTCCCTGGTGAGAACTGAGACCTCCTGCAGTGCCTGGGGGAGAGGAAGAAGGCAGCTCTCTGATGGATGACAGGGTCTGTGCCAAGCTGCAAGCATGGGCACAGCTCATCAAGAACTGGCAGCCTGTTGGATTGTTCCCTGCCTCTGCTCCCTCACAAGGAAAAGAGAGGTTACAGGCTTTTGGGTGGAAGGGGTGGGTGGGGCAGAATTAAGATGTGCCTCAGTACACATTTAGCAATGGGTATTATATATGTATTTTATATGTGTGTATACATGCCCACATGCCCAAATACATACAGACACTACTTTTCAGTTCAAAATAAACTTCACTTTTACAATCATGTGGTGCTTCTTTCTCCTTGTAATTATTAGCTTATAAATACAAGCATCCACCCAATCTTACCTTTAGAATGGTGAGCGTCTTGCCACAATAATGAAATGAGCACAACATAAAGACTTATCTGGATATTACAATTCTAGCTGTATACATTTAGCCTGCAATAAGGGATTGAATTTAAATGTTTATAGCTTTCCAAACACTATTATGTGCTTGCAAATGTTAATTCAGTTTCAAAGAAAGAGTCAATTTTTTTTAACAATATAGAATGCATTTTAATACACTATTACGCACAATAGGCCGGCAGTGAATGGACTCATAATTGATTTAGAAGCATGTTCCACCACCCTGCTACCTCTATCTCTTTAGTAAATCACTTTTTAATCGGGCTAGTCTAAGCTGACCCATACAGAGCTTTATTTAATTTATTATGGAATTTATATCTAAGGTTGACTAGTAATGCATGGCTAGAGCAGCATTAAACAAATTGTACAGTGAATAACAAAGAGGGAAAAGAGAACAGGAATTCAAATAGCCTAAGCATATTGCTAAGGTTAAGACAGGCTCCAAATGAGCAATGTTATTAAAATGTTTAAGAACGGGAAAGACGAAAAGGGCCCTGACACCATTATGGTTTGTAAAAAAAAAAAAAAAAAAAAAAAAAGCGCCTGTGTTTGAGTCAATTATTGAAGAAAAGAAAAGGGAGAGAAAAATCTCACAAAATGCATTAGTGGGCTCTCATTCCTCCTAATGCAAAGGAGGATAATTATAATAAAACAAGAAATAGAGGCCTAATAATCACTCCAAAGCTCTCTTTTCCTGTGTGCCTACAAACTTTATTGAAAATACTTACAAGGACAAGGAACTGAATTAATGCTGCAGTGAGAGTTTTTCTGTTACCCAGTAAGTGTAGGATAAATCCTAACAAAGATTCAGAATAGGGCCTACCAATCTATAGTCACCATTTCATAAATAATTTGCAGAATACTTTAACTGAAGCTGTCTAAACATGTGCATATTTAGAATACACATGCATGCACATACATTTAATTACATAGTAACACATAAATATTATTTTCCCCAGTTTTTTTTTTAAATAAGATCTCAAATCTGTTCCTTGGCAGAGATGGGAAGCATCTACTTAGACATCAGTTTGTGCATGACCTGCTAAAGAATGGGAAGAGCCACCACTACCATTGCTGCCACACTTCACTTCATGCACACACTTTCCCCTTCCTTCAGGAAGCTCGCTGTTCACAAGAAGGGTTCAGCATGGAAAAAAAACCTTGGTGTACCTGTCACAATTAAATACAGTTCCCTTCCTAATTTTTTGCACATACATGTTACATTTCCAACTCCTGATGTGACAGCAATACCAACTTTTTTTTTCTTCCCAGATATGTAAAAAACAATTCATTGAAGACCTAATGAAAATTAGCATGGAATACAGACAAAGAAAGTCCCTTCTGACAATGAAGAGCACCTGCCCCACAAGCTAGATGGCTCAGAAGATCTGTAATAGGATGAAAGCATTTCCTCAGTGACCACTGGCTTGAAACCACCTCCAGGTCATTATCGAGTTGCCATCAGTCACAACTGCTTTGGTAGTCAACCTGAAATGAGCTGGTCCTCTCGGCCCAAGGTCCACATCATAAATTGGCAACACTGAGAGAGTCTTGGCAGGGAGGTCAAGGATTGAATGGGCACAGAGACTCATCTCTAAAGGTGATCTGTCTAGGTCAGGGTTCAGACATATTTGTGAGAGAAGCATGCTTTGCCGTTGTCTCCTGCTGTACAACTGCAGAAAAATACAGGAATTCATCTTCAAGTGCTGTCACAACCCAGCACCTTTCACAAGGATTAAGTGCCCATTAAAAAAATACATTCATCTGCAGCAAGACAAGGCTGTACCTTTTAAATCACACCTACTGTTACAGCAGTATTTTACACTGTAAAGTTAAGAACAAACAAAAACCAACAGAACAACTATAGTAGATTTTATTTCAGCCTTAGAAAACCAAATTGCAAAGCTTTTATACTATTCTAAGTTTTACATATCCTGCAAGCGGTCTTCCTCCCGTAACTGTGGCAGAGAAATCCATGAACATATCAAGACTAGTCAAGGCCAATTCTCAATAGTCAAGGTCAACAACTCAAAATACTTGCAGAGACTGATTTCAGAAGACCCTTTAGAAACCACTTTACACTTTAGCTTGTCCACAAGAAAATAAAATAAAAAAATCAAAAACAGATCAAAGGATATGATTCATTTTGACACAGACTGTAATTTCCACTGAAAAGGGTATATTTACATGGCAAGGGAGCTGCCATGGCTTGACTATAAACCCAAAGCCTGTTTTCCTTGAAATACCAATAGTGTGCAATGCCATCCCAAGAAGCTTCTGTTACACAGGACTCCAGAAGCAATTCAATCACCAAACTCCCTTATCTGTCTGATGAAGGAGTACCAACACTTGCCACATGCTTGCAGGCCCTCTTGCTTGGGGAGAGTGTGAAGACTGAAGTGCTGCTGTGATTATCGCTGTTAAAATGAGCTTCAGGGTGATGCAAGCTTGCTCCCTTCAAGACCAAAAGCCAAATTACAGAGATTTCAGGCTTCTGTAGCCCTCCAGACAGGTACTGCATTCATGGTATGTTTTACACAACCTGCAGAGAAAGGCTTGTAGCTTGCCAAGTGTCATGGTTTGACACTTGCGCCATGCCAGCACCCCCATGAAAATGCACCTTCCTAAATAATTGCTGTGAGATGTGATCAGGAACAGAGCAGAGCACGCCCAAGCTCGATAACAAAGAGGAAAAAACTTTATTAAACTACTACCACTATAAAAACCACAGACACTAAATCCAGGATGAAGACCTTCCAAAACACTCCTCCTCCTCCCACCCAATTTCCAAACAAACCCACAGTGAGACACGACCCAGGATCCTGATCAAGTTGCCACTCTTCAGATAATCAATACTCAGTCCATCAAGGGAGACAGGAGTCTCTCCTGTGCCACAGACCCCCAGGAAACACAGCTGCCACCCTTGTGTCTCAATGTCACACATGGCAACCGCCCGGAGAAAATCTGCCAGTGTGACACTCTCCTTTCCATGTCACAGTGCTCTCACCACCATGCATGGACAGACTGCTCATAGGGTTTTCTTTTCAAGGATGCTTTGCCAAGGACCCAAGAAAAACAACAGTTCAGTTTCTCATCTCGGGACTACAGTCCCCCCCATTTCCCCCTGGGGCCGAGGGTCCAACAGCTTCTCCTTTTTGGGACTACAGTCCCCCCCCCATTTCCCCCTGGGGCCGAGGGTCCAAAAACAGAGATCTTCCTCTTCTCTTCTTCTTCTCTGAAGACAGAGGGCCTCTCCACACCCTCTTCAGCTTTCGTCAGTTCTCTCCATTCCTCTGTTGGTAATCACTGAAACAGGTCTCTTGGCCCACCACCGCATCATCCTAAATGCAGTCTCTGTTGCAGGAGAATTTGGTTCAGTCTATGGCTAACAAGAAAAGTCCAGCCACAAGCCACTCCATCATCTCCTCCCACTCAAAAATTTCCTCTTCCAACATATCAGATCCCAGACTGTCTCTCTTCTACTTCAAATCAAGGAGGGGTAATATTTTACAAAGCCTTCATTTCTCAGGAAAGGGTTAAAAGTTCAGACTCCCTGGACGGCTGAAATCTCTGCCCAGAAGCCGATTCCCAAGGCCAAGGTTGGGCACCTTCCCCCTCCTCCTTCTCCTCCACACCGGCAAAGTTACAGGTGCTGTCCGGACTCTCTGTCTCTTCCCTCTGGAGGGGACGACAAAGGCATCTCCACTTCTCTCCCCCTTCCATCCACAGGAGCTGGCTCGGTTCCAGTCCTTCCACCCCCTCGGCTCACCTCAGCCAGGCCACATGGCTTCCCCTCCCCCACCCAGCCCATGGCTGGGCAGGGGAGGTCTGCACTGCACCCTGTCCGGAACCAAAGAGACCAAACTCATGGGAGTTTTTGCTTTTAACCCCCTGTGTTCTCAGAGGCATATCCATACCTTCAGTGGTCACTCCAGGTGCCAATATCCAAACCTGACCACTGATTGGTTTGACCCAACTTCCTGAAAAAAATGCACTTCCACATCAAAACACGACACCAAGTTACCTCATTACATTCCTTTATCCCTAAGACCAAGACAGTGTTTTAAAAGATGAATGTCATATCCTGTTTAGGGCCAAATGAATTCAATGTATGTATAAATGGAAGTTACCTATCACAAATACTACATCCTCTATAATCTTCACATTTCCCAAGGTTTTAATGTATAAGAAATGCAATGCAGCCACTGCAGCTGCAAGCATAAGTAACTACTCCAGCCCTCTACACTATACAAAAAAGAAGGTCAGTAATATGTTACACTTAATGCTATTTTGACAGGGTGGATTACCTAAACAACGGTTCATGCGTATTTTAACAGAAATAACAGAGTTGTCAGGGATCTGCAGCTTTAAGTGCCCAAAACACCAGATGTCTGCAGTGCAATAGAACTTCATATTCAGAAAAGAAAATCGAGACGCAACAGTCATCACTGAGATCAGTGTCAATTCTACAACAGATTAATCTTTGATCACAGTATGCTTGAGTTCTGAAAAACCCAGCTAAATAAAGAGACATTTAAAAATTAAACAAGAGAAACACCAGTGACAATGGAAAAATAATATTAATGAACCATATTGTGGAAATAGGTGAACTACCCATATTAGTTTTTTTCTTAAAAAAAAAAAATCTCTAAGCCATTTGAACAAAGCCTGAGCCATATGCAATTGGTGTGCAGGAGGACAAAAGCCTGGGACCAAGAATCTCAGCAGAAGAGACAAAATACACACATTAACTATATAGTCCTAGTCAAATGAATCCCTCCAGGCCTAGTCCAGGATCCTGTGTAATCCCCTCATCCAAACTGTCACAGAGAATGTTAGAGGAGAGAAATAGATCCAGGTGGGCTCTCCCACTTTCCCCAGCCAACAGCAAAGCGATCAATGTTTCTACAGCACTGCGAGAACAACTTTACTGCTGCTGTGGCAACAACTTGCAGGCTTCTATCAAGGACCAAGATCCTTCATGCAAGAGACTACACACACTGATGAAATCTAAAGCTCACTCTCACTCCAACTTTACATTTAGTATGCTATGACACCTCTGAAGAGTGCAACCCCTTAATACTACCCCTGGTAGCAAAATTCTGATGAGAGACACACCATTTAGGAACCAGAGATGGCAAAAGATCCAGCAGCCCTGAGGGAAGAAACCTTGAACAAATATACCTTTCATTTTGGGTATAAAAGTTCAGCATTTCATACCAGGGTGGCAGTAGATATAAAAACAGATAAACCCAAAGAATACGAATGAAACGCCCCAAAGCATGACTTAAAAATAGGTTTGTCCTTGCTTCCCTTCTATCAAGCCAGAAGCATAGGTAGGCTGCTGTTCTGAATGTGACTCAAGACATTTATTAATCAAAATATGCTAAGAACTTCCTCATCGCTGAACTGCAGAGTTATTTATACTTCAACCAGATTATGCCCCTTAGCCATTTAGAATAAAAATGCTGCTGTTTAGACAAGTATTCTCATTATAGATGTAATAAAACTCTGAAGCACTATTGAAAGTTATGCAATAATTTGTCTCCTAGGAAAGATGAATGGCAAAGTTGGGTGCCCAGGACTTAAAATTCATTAATGTCTTAATAGTGAAACAGATATTAATCTCTTTTCATTAGCTCACCAAAATGAACCAAGGCAAGTTAGAAAATGTTCTGAGACATTATTCGATTTCAAATGAATATGCCTCAAGTATTGCTCTTCCAAAAAGCCATTATAAACAACACAGAAAGGGGAAAATCATCTGAAAAATTACTTTGACATTGTCCTTTAATCATGCATTGTGTTCAGGAAAATTATTCTAATGTATCTCTTACATGACTAAATGGTTGCAGTATATAAATAGCATACTCTCCAGAATGCCATGCAGAATATCTGATGATATAAAGCATTACACAGGAACTGAATTGTATTTAAAAGAACATGGAGTGAGATGCTTTTAAAACTATATAGGTCAAGAAAAACAAAAATCCCATAGGGTTAGGATTTTCTCTATAGTGTTAAAATATTATTCCATTTAAGTAATGATTATATTAAAAATATCTCTATAATTTTATTGTTGTTTATTAATTTTTTTTTTTTTTTTTTTTTTTTTTTTTTTTTTTTTTTTTTTTTTTTTTGTCTACTGATTCAGCCTTCACTGTAATGTTTGAAGGGAACAGCATGAAAATTTTAGTCCCTGATCAGAATTATAATCACCTTCTGGAAATTAAAGAATGCAAAATTTTGAAATGTATAAGAATGTACCCTATTAATAAGTACCCTAAGCACAACCAATTGAACAGATTCTATTTTTATATGCAATAAAATAGTAGAGAAGTAAATAATTCTTCTAAAATAACAAAATTTAGTATTTCATGACCACTAAATAATACTAATTCTTTCTTTCTATTAGGTTGTATGAGATTGAACAAGAGATTATGTCCTCTAGAATGTGGATTGCAAAGAGTCTGTCATGATGGGAATTTCAGGTAGAGGAGTGTCAGCTTCCATCAGCATTTTGGAGCTGAAGAAACTCTAACTTCTGCTCTTGACATGAAATGAAAACAATAATCACTAGAAAACAACAATGTGCACATTAGGTATACTGTTCACACAATTGTAATACATTAGGAATTGGTTGTACAACATGGACCAGAATGACAAAATAACCTAACTTATTTCTTTTCTTGCCTTGCTACTGCATGGCTTCTCAGATCTCCAGTTCTCATTCGAAACTAAATATTTGATTATTTATCTGATGTATCAGGCACTCACCACAAACCTCCCAAGTGTATGAAGAAGACCTGAGTGACTGTCCCAGACAAGGAGGTGAAGACAACTGCCCCACCATGGCATGACTAGCTCCCAGCATTGCTGCCTGATGGCTTTGCTGCCAAACTTCAGGCATGCCACAACTGGAAAAAATTAGCTGGCTTTTTTACCCTGGTATTTCTTTTCAGTGTTGTTTCAAACTTCTCTATAGTGCTAAAATTATGTACTGGCAAGCACAGCAGGTGTTTATTTTTAAATATAGCAGCAATTCCAGAAGACTGAAGATACTGACATAGGGCAAGGAACAAAACTATGAGGTCTGTGCCACTCACAAGCCAACACAAGATTGATGGCCCATTTAAACCTGAATTATAAGTAGCTTCAGTACATTAATATTAATTAGGTCAAGACTAATAGGCTCTCATGAGTGGACTGTTTAGCAGGTCAGAGGCAATGAAAAGGTGGTAAACAATTTACTGCATAATGAAGTTTGCAGGCACATGGCACACATCTCTACCACTGTAAATATGCACTTCACTCATAGTCAGATTGCTAAAAGCTGGCCAGACTACTTGCCTACTCAGATAATGTGTGAAACACCAAAATTATTTTAAAATAAAATGTTTTCACTAAAAATGCTCCTAAATTCCAGCCAGGGAGCACTTTCAGTGTGTCAGTGTGGCTGGGGGTTTTGTGGCAGGAAGAACTGGGGAGCATCCATCAGTAGCCATGTCTTTTCACATCCCTCCAGGCAGAACACTCCAGCTCCTCCTGCAAAGTGCACCCTCATAGGAAGAAAGGACACTCATAGCTCACCCTTCACATTCATTGCTTGGCTTGTCATTTGTTACCACATTAGATGCTCCCTGGGCAGTACAACTTGTAACATGGACATGCATCCAATTAAGGAGATCACTTAGTGCTCAAAGATCAAGTTCAACGTTTTCCTAACTGGATGGTAATGCATTCTGATCAATAAAAACACAAAATAAAGTAAAGTAAAGAGTAATGTGGACTTTATTTGTGACAAATATCTTGAAACAAGTATGCAGGAATGCTGATGTGCGTTAAAAATAATTTTATTACTTTAGTCTCATAACTGGAGTCAATTTAAATATTTCATTTAATAATTTTCCTGACAGCACATTTGCCCTTGTCTGAACATACCAGTATTTAGAAAAGTGCTCTATATTTATATTCTTTTTCTTATTTTTATTACTCACAAAGACAACACAGGCTCCTTCCATGGACTAAATTTCTGTCCTTTTGCTATGTTATGAAACTCTCCCCATTGCCACTATTAAATTCAAAACTGTGCAGGAGGACTGCCCAATGCATCCCTACCTCTTAAGTTCCACTTGAAATCTCAAAATAGTATTCAAGTGGAAGGAAAGTACATCAGAGACCAAGGGTGGTCTCTTTACAGAGGGATCAATTTCAACCATTGGCAAGAATAACAGGGCAAGTCTGTAACACAGACACATGGGAGTGGTTCGTATTGGGAGTCTTTCTTATTTTTAATTTACCTGTGATTTTGAATGTTTTTAAATCAGGATCCCCCACCCACTATTCTCCCCCTTTTCTCAAAGAGTATAATTTTCCAGAAGTACTGGTGGTCTCCCTTTGTAAAGGTAATACTTTAGAGATACCTCAATTCAGACAGGAAAGAATTGAGATTCCTCAAAAAAATTTGGACAATTCTGGAAGTCTTGCCCACACAGTTTTACTTCAAGCTTATTTTATCTTTTCATAATGCATTAATTCTAAAGGAAATACTTTATTTTATTATTGCCCATCTAAAACCCACTAAATCCTCCCTTTCACCCTGTGCTATGCCTTCAAGTTATCTATCAATGCTTGGCACGAATCAAAGGCAGGAAGGATGTGAAGGTGCAGGTGTTGGTCCTCAGGCTCACACGCACAAACTGAGTTCCCTGGAACATGATACATTTGAGTCAAGTGAATAAGGCAAAGAGACAAAACAGTTTTGAAAATCTAATCTTTAGGAGAAAAGCAGTGGGCAAGGACAGTAAGCAACAGAAAGATTAAATGTGTAGATCTTGCAAGATGCTGAGGCTCTCTGTGTCTTTAGAGTTTCCAAGCATGTGTGGTCACTAATCAAAGCCACAATGCAAGAACAATCATTCAAAAAAAGGCAACTTGTACAGTTTTAACACAACCAATATCTACCTACTGAACCTCTAAAAACATAATTAAAACACCTGTTGTGACAAAATGGAAGATTATGATACCCTACCACTCACTCCCCTAGGAATCACTGCTATCCATTACCAGCTTTCGATGTTCTACTGGAAACACACCAAAATAGATTATAACACAACAAATTCACCTGACATATTTACATGTTATGCACAAATGGCACTTCTCAAAACTCAAGCATCAGCATGTTGATGTTACAGGGGGAAAAAAAGGTAATAGTCTCTTGTTTTTTGTTTTTTTTTCTCTCCTGTTTGTTTGGTGCTAAATTTACCTAGGTCACTGAAAAGCAACTTTCTGAGAAAATCTATCTGTTTCAAATACCATAGAATGTGATGTATATGTACAGCCAGAGGGAAATCTGCCATTTCCTTTGGAGTCACAGAGCATCTTTCTGTCTGCCCCTGACAGACAGGAAAAATGCTTCCTCAAATCATGCAGATTATAAAGCTGGTTTAAGACCACATGAGGCAATAACTGCTGGCATGAGGTCCTGGCACATCCCCACCTCTAAGTGCATTGATCTGAGTAATCAGTCTACCTAGATGTTACATTTTCTCTTCTGAATAGATAGTTTCAGTTGGATACTATGGCTGGTGAGTCCTCAGTACTTTGCAACACTTGTAATAAGACTTGTAATAAGACTTGTAATAAGAATGCTGTCATTTCCCACAGGCAAAACACACATGACAAAAGCTATACCCTCTCTCTTCTATAGGAAAAAAAAAGTTACCTTCTTTACCACAGAATATTGCTATTTTAGAAGAGAAGAATGCAAAATAAATTCTCTGAAATATCCCACACTTCTGCTGCACTGAACAGCATTTAAGGATTACTTCTAGAGCTGTTCTTATATCCTTTCCTGCCAATGGTTCTGTGAGCCAAAAGAAAGAATTGTGAACAGCTTACACATCTCAATTACAGCTCAAATTTCCTCATTCTAGAGTCCCTGACTGTGTCATGGTTCCCTGAGAAATTTCAGTCAAACTGAGTTACTCTATCAAAGACAGTTCATTTTACTTCACACGTAGCTACAGAATCAGCAGCATCAGGAGATCCAAGCAAATGGAAAGCCTGTGAAGGGATGCCATGGAGCAATTTGGGCAACAGAGTCTGACACAGCCTCTAAGTGTCACTGGGGAGCTGTGAAATCACACCTCAACTCCTCAGCAACAGAATGGTCTACCAGCACCACAAAAGAGACACAGATGCTTTATGTAAGCACATGAGTATCCCCGGTGTTTGTACAATCTCCCTTTATCCATCAAAACAACAAGCGCAAAACACTGCAGAGAGCCTAAGGAGAATCTGCTGCATGTCACAGAACTGGAAAGAAGGCGAGAAAGATGAGGTTTGCTTAAGGAGATTATAAAATAAATCATGTATCATTTAACACAATTTAACTTACAAATCTAATCTAAACATGCTCCAAACAAACACAGCATTGTGACACACTGCAGTCACCAGCTCCTTGTTGTTTCAAGCAGCAACATGTACACAGTGACTCAACAAAAGCTCCAGAACAGCAAAATAGTTGATCACATACTTATCTTGAAGTGTACCAGAGTGCAATTTGACCTTGTATTTTTCTCTGCTCACAGTGCCACTTTCCAAAGTTACACCTTGTCCCAGCAATGTCCTCCTGTCACCTGTTCTGCCATTTTTTGACTTCCCCAGATGATAAGGCTGTGCTGTGATCTGCTGGAACAGTTCAGCAGCAAAGCAATCAACCAACCCACCCCCACATTATGCTCTCTCAGCCATCAGCAACAGGGGATTTTTGAAGCAGCTTTCCCACTAAGCACACAGCACAGTCTCCATGTGCAATGAATGCAGTTTCCCACCTACAAAATGGTGACGTCCTCGTAAGGAAAGTATTTTGGGTTTTTTTCTTAAGGGCTGTACTAACTGAGATTATAGACAGTATCTCACACATTTCATTATAAACATACCACTCTGGCTCTAAAATTAGCCTTGAAGTATTTGTTGTTACAGGGTCACTGATATTTTGATAAACTTCCTTTTCATCATATCCACAGTCAATCACCCTTTGCATATGTAATGCAGGGCACATAAAACCTGCCACAAGCATGAGACAGGTCGGTCTTGAGGGTCCCTTATTATAACCCCCTGAAGCCTGACTCCTTTAAGACAGGCTTAGCTCTGCTTATCTGATTGAAGAGCAGGGCTGCAGACTTTGTTCAGTGAATGAGCTCATTCCTTCCCAAGCAGCAACTGAAATTAAGGTCTAATACATGTAGTGTATTCCCAAACACTCAAAAAAGGTTGTTTCATTTCATTTTACACTGCCAAAGTATTATTACACATCAGTTATTTTACATTGTCTCTTTGCATTTAAACACTATGAAGAAAGACTATTTCCATTTTTAGAAGGGAAATCTCACCTCAGAGTTTTTTTCTTAAGGACATTAAGGGCAAATACACATTAATAAGACTTTTCCTCCCTTCCCAGCCCTATATAACCTCTTTTGAAGGTTCACTAGAAAATAAGCTACAAACCATCCAGTACACTACTTCTGCTCTAGTAAGATGGACATGTAATCAAAAGAAGCAAATTGGCATAAACTACTATATGGTATTAGTGCTGTATACTGCAGAAAATGCATTTATTCCAGTTCACTATATGCAGTCAAAACTGGAGGGAAAATCCAGATGATCACTAATTTCACAGTTGGCTGCCTTCTCTCCTCTTTGATATTATTTGTAAAATCTTTCCATGGACTCTGAATGTGTGAGCAAAGTAATAATTCATTCATTTACTTGTTGGTAGGAGAAATTAAAATAGCTCACTTTATTGAAGATGCTGAATAGACAAGAAATACTTATAACATTCTCTGAATCAAATTACCAAGATGTCATAAATTATGTTAAAAATACTCAACCATCTACAACGATACAATGCTGGAACAATATAAACAATAAACAAAACCTAAGAGAGTGGTGTGAGAAGCCTAATATTGAAGAATATGAATATTCTTTGTTCTGAACAATATCTGGATTTGACAGGGGAAAATCAAATAAAATCTTGGAAAATCTGGGAAAGTGTTTATATAGTTTATCAGGGCAGCTGTTGTGCAAACAAATATTTGCATAAAAGGTAGGTCTGGTATTCCAAAAGAAAATGTACGACTGAAATTGATATCTAACACCCAAACATTTTCACCTGTTTCATTGTGAAGTTCCCTAAATTGCCACGACAAAACTAAACGATCCAAAGAAGTTCAGAAGAAAGTACTTTTACTTTTCAAAACACGAACAGTCTCATAAGTAATTGAACTATGTTGCATTTTCTTGGTTAAAGTCCATAATTGTGGCAAAGCCCCCACAGAAGGCATTTCACTCTCTACACCTTCAGGTGTGGGAAGACCATTCCCACAGCAGCAGCACAGGTAAAGGCACTGAAACTTAGAGGCTGGCAGAAAGAGTTGGTATCCTAGATGAGTTCAGTGGGAGCTGCTAAGTCCATCTTATCCTTACAAAACTGTGACCCTTAGGGTGCCTCTATATTCATGTTTTGCTTTAGAGCAGGAGGACATTTGTGAAGCAAATTCCCTGCCGGCTCCTCCCCAGCATGCCCTGATTCCAGTCACAAAGCCGGTTTGGAGCTCCTCAATTAGCTTGCTTTCAATGAGATTGTTTGAGGCTAAGAAAGTCTGCAGCAGGGAATTTCCTCTCACCCTTCAGTTCCAAACAACAGCTGTCTCTTTTTTTCGAGGAAACCAGCCCTGTTTTGTGTTGGAGGTTTTTTTTTTTGTTGGTTTTTTTTGTTTTTTTTTTTTTTTGAGGGGTGGGGGCCTTTTTGTTGTTTGGATTCTTTTTTAGTAGACCACTTCATCAATGCATTATGCTGAAATGAATGGCCAAGACCAGCACTCTCAGCAATTCTTCCCAACATAAAGTGGTTATTCCTGTAGCATAAACAGCTTTCTAAGAAAACATGACCTGGAAGTTGAACTTGCTTACAAGAGGACTAAATCAGTGCTCAAAAAGAGCAACAGCTTCACATTCTGAAAAGTTGCCACTAGGCATCATTTGCACATCTTGTAATAAAAACAAAGTAGAATGCTGTGTGATGTATTTAGGAACCTTTTACTGTGGGCAAGGCATTTCACAATGAGAGAGCTTTACGAGCTACCAATTAAACATTCTGGCTTTCTCCAACATGCACTCTCAGTAGGAGAACCTCAGAAAACAATCCCAGGAGGGGTACCCCCAGCAATGCAGACTCTTGGAAAGCCTGCCAACAATGGACACATCCTTGAAAAGGAATCTCTCTCTTGAAATGGGCAGTGTTAAATTCCTCCACTTTTAGAACTTAGAAGAGGGACATGCTCAGTGAGGTGAAGAAGAACCACAGGGGACAATTTGCTTACAAACACATTAACTCAGTAATTTCTGTAATTTCTGTAAAATCTGTAATTTCACTTGAGGCTATGAATTACACAGATCTTCAGCCTTTGCTTCTCAGCTGGACTCATTCCATACAAGCAAATTACAACTATTCAGAGACAAACACAGATTTAGGCATCAAGCCGGGCATATGCGTTACTTTTAAACAAAAGAAATTAAGCCTTTAGATAAATAGATAAATAAGTAGCTAAATAGAAGAAAAGACAGGCAGATGATTTCGATAAGCAGACAAAGATTGCTGCAGAGGGAATTCTTTCCTCTTTGTAGAACAATCGTTTAGTGTGATCTTGACTTGACAGGATGGGTCTTACATTACTGCTCCAAATTCACCTGCTTTTGGGCTTTTTTTTTTTTTCTTTTTTTGCCAAACAACAAGGAAAAAAAAGCAGAAAGAGACAGAAGAATTTCTCCTAACAGCATTTGACTCAGTAATAGCTATGACAACACAACATGCTGTTAAGGGAAACCATCGCATTCCTATACAAAGGGCCGCAAGTGCCCGGAGGGATCTGCCCACATGTCTGCAGCTTCCCTATTAGTGCCCTAGAGCAATCCAAGCAAGCTGCCAGCAAAGGCTCTGACTATATTTGATTAGTTTCAGGCCTTCATTTTTAGCGAGTCATCACCCTCTTAACAGCAGATGATGCCCTCTAGTTGGAATCAATGTGAGTGACCAGCTCACAATAGGCCAGATTAATGATGAAAAATGTGTAGTCAGCCTGGAGGGCTTTGGACATTCATCACCCACTGGGTCTGCCAAGGGGTGGGCTGCCCCAGACTCATCAGGACGACACCCACGCTGCTTGGAGCGGGCGCTGGCGCTGGGATCCGGCTTAATGAGCCTTGGGTGAGACAAGAGGCAGGCATCCACGGCTCAGGCATTTCCATCCTGCACTCAAACACTGCCTGAACTGCCCTCCCTTCTTAGCACCTATCTTGCAGACAGAGCACAGCAGCTGCACTGAATCTTTCCAAGTTCAACGTCAAGTCGCACTGGAAAGCGAAGAGCTTCTTATTCAGAGAGAAAACCCAGACAAACTGCGCTGCAAATTTTCTCTTTGCTAATCCATCCTAGGGAAGCAACTTTTTGACAGGCGAGTGAAGCCTCATTACAATTTCATCAACATAATGAAAGGTGGGCAAGTAGATTTTGTGCCTGGCTCATAAATATTCATGTCGATTTTACATACCAGAGCAGCAGTATCTCATTAAAGCAGCGGAACCTGCATCATACATTATAAACATCTTCCTCTAAACTTCCGATGTCATGAAGGGCTGCCTACAATAGGCAGTGGCATAATTCACATTAAAACAGAGATGCACCAGCCACTATGTGAATACTCCCTCAATAGTTATCCTTCCAGCTGTCATAAAAAGGGTGATGAGATTTGTGAACACAGTAAAATGAAACTAAAGAGGTGTTGGCAAAATGTGCATTTTCATAAACAGAAGCACAGGGGAAATGAAGAACTGCCAAAATATATACATCAGAAGCTTCTACTAGAGACCTAATCAGGAGCAATAACTATATGATGAATTAAAAAAAAAAAATCAAATCATAGACCTGAAAAAAAAACACTTAATCATGTGCTTAAATGCTTTTCTGTTGAGGCTGATACCTCTCTATCCATTCTGTATCGATCTATTTTCACAATCTTCAAAGAATGTCCCATCAAGGAAAAGGAATTAACAAAATGGACTTGTTAGCACATCTGGCAAGCTTGCTCAAGGCTCATCTCATTTTTACGAGGCAATGACGGCTTTGGTCTTCATTAAGAAACTGCAAATGCAACCACACTGGATTTTTTTTTTTAATTGTAACTTTAAGGGATCATGCAGCCTTGGAAAAGCAAAACAATGTTTCCTTACAAAGAATATATTATCCATTCAAACAGTTTTCAGTGCTTGACAAGAAAACACATTATTATCTCAATTGACTTTTTCATTAAAAAAAAAACCCAGTATATTTAAAAGTTATACTGAAGTCCATTAAATAGGAAATCTCTGTAATCTTGTTTTCCATGGTAATCAGATCTGATTAAGAGGTTTGGTTTGGCAAATGTCCTAAAGGCCCTAAAAAACAGTCATTATGTTTTGACCATTTCAAGAATATCTCTTCATATTTAATTATTTGCTCTGCCATACTACAAGAAACACAGAAAATTCCTAAATCCTAAATTAAGGTTCAAATTGCAGTCATGCTTATTAAGGAAAAAAATATTTACAAGATTAGTAACATTATTAAACTGCTAAAGAGCTTGTTCAACCTAACAGCATCAAAATCTTTAACAGCTACCTTAAACCTCCTCTCCTATTCTCAGCAGTCTTTCTCCTGAGAGCCACTCCCAATGCAAAAACAAAGGAGGCAGGCCCATTCTTTTGGTTTTAATGGCAGCCTCACCTCATGCCAAACAAGAATCACACCTGGGATCAGACTGGGCTCTCATACGCATCTCCTCCCAGGACAGCCACACATCGATAGGCAAATGCAAGATGGGACTTTTGTGATCCCTCCTCAGAAGACACACACGGAGTGAAACACTCTGGTAGATTCAATGCAGTCGAATATCATTCCTTACAAAGTGATCCATCATCTCCCATCCAACAGTCCTGATAAATGGTCTTTTTTGTTTAGCTCACTACACACTTAAAAATGAAGAATAATCATCTGCAAAATTACTGCAGCCATTAATTTTGCATGTAACATATAACATTTTAAAATTATTATTTCATAGAAAAGGGAAACAATAAATTTGCTGCAAAAATTAATCAATCACCTAAAATTTTCTGTCCTCTGCTCATTGCTAATTTCATACTATAGAAATTGTTCTCAGATAAGCCTTACACAATACATTTTGTTAAGTTTGGTAAATTTATGTAATGTGGGAAAATTCCTAAAACTTTCATTCAACTCTTTGCTTGGGGCATTAGTACCATCTCCATTTAATCAAAGATTTTAGTCATGTCCACAGCTGTGCTTTGAATCATCAGGTCATCATCTTTCAAAGAGGAAAATATAATTTTAATGTCTTTGTTTAGCACATGTTACCAGCCACTTTTGTTGGTATCACACTGGAAGAAAATGAAAGATCCACAGAAATTCTAATTAACAGGAACAAGGATTCTTAAAAGAAACTTTTCTTGGTTGTTTTCTTTATGATTGTTAGCCATAAAAGGAAATTGTCATTTTCTGGATCTCCTTAGATTCATCTGAGTATGCAGAATGGTGAGAAACAGACAAATGTCATATGTTTCCATAACTGGGCTTTATAAATTTTCTTTATTCCCTGTGCCACTTGTTTTGGTCAACATTTTCTTACTTTTCTTTGCCATGAAGTTACTCTGTATTCACACCTATCAAATATTAAAACCCACAAAGCACTGCTGATCCTTGATTTTACTGAAAATGAGCCCACGATAGGGAGATGGCAGTGGTGGGGTTGTGTATTGGCCTTTCATCTCTGGAGGCTGCTGTTCCTGTGTGTCTGAGGTCACGAGCTAACAGATTTGTGATCTCGCCTTAATCCCCAGTGGACATTTAGCAGCATGATGAACCAACTCTACAATTAGCAATTTCTGCTCAAGTTGAGACCCAGGACTGAAATATGGTGATTTACAAGTCAGGGTAAAGGTTTATGAGACATTTTGCATTCCTTCATATAAACTTGTTATGTCTGTTAGATACATGTGTAAGGAAAAAGGAGCTAACTTCTCAAAAAACACCTTTTTCCAAAGTGTGAAATTAAATTCCAATGATATTTCTTTATCCATAAATCCACATAGTAAAGTTGCCTTTAATTTTCTTGATTTCATTCTTTTTTCCCAAGGACTGTTGGATGAAATTTTCATTGATAGCATCATTGATCAGCCTACACTGGGTTGTTTTTTTTTTTTTTTTTTTTTTTTTGGCTTTGTGGGGTTTTTTTTAAAGAAAATTAATGGATTGTTTTAAGTAGCAAGTGCCATGCCCAACACTGAAGACAGGGTAAATGCAAATGAAAAGTACAATTTAGCTTTATGGCAAAGTACAATGGGTCTGATCAAAAACCGCCCCGCCTTTTGATTTTGGCTATTACAATTTCCTCTGGCTAAGTTTGGTCCACTGTAAAGTCTATTATTTCTTCTGAGCAAAGGAACACTTTTGTCAGCACTCTTATTCCCTGGTCAAATGAAATCAAGTTTGGGTTAGTGGTTATTTTTCTCTCCAGTAAAACTCCAAAGTATATTAGAAGTCAGTAGCGCTAGGTAAACAGTATCCTTGATTAACATTCCTACAAGGAATGTTAACTGCTAAGTCTAGAACCTAAAATGAAAAGAATCAAAGCTTTGGATGAAAGAACACTGGGGAAGAGACCTGAGAAAGCATAAACCTGGTTGTGTACATTCTCTTCACAAATGGACAAGACCTGACGTTCCAACAGAGCCTCTACCTGGGACACAACCAGCCTCAGGCAACTAAAAGATTCAGAATGACCAGGACAGGCAAAATGTGGACATACAAGTCAGTTCTGTTAAGAGACCTGAAAGTGAGTTGTGGCCACAGAACTAGACAGGAGATGGTGATAGAACAAAGCCACAGTAAGGGAAAGCCTATGCTTTTTCCAGGATGAAAGGCAATGCTTTCTGTGATACTAAAGAAAAAAAAAATCTTATCTGGTTTAGCACATGGGACTGTGAATCCAGATGTGTCCCACACAATTGTTTTGTTCTTTTCCCTGTTTTGTTTTTTTTTTTCCTTCATACATTTTCTAATTATCCAGGTTACAATGTTATGAACAGTGTTATGCTGACATGCACAAAAATGAAAACTGTGCTTCCTAGAAAAGAATTTTGTAGGTTACCTGAAGTTGTAAGTCTGCATCTTACTTGTTCCAAGCAACTCACTCACACCTACCAAGCAGGCAAGGGATAAGCACAATAGTGACACAGCTCTATAAAGCATACCTCCTTGGTTTCCAAACTGAAATGGAATCATTAATCAGAGCTTCATTTTACTTCTTTACTGCCCTTCACAAAGGGAGGGAAACATTCCTATAATTAACTTCACCCTGAAGCAGGCAAGGAAGAGCTGTCCTCATTCACAATGAGAGTTTTTTGGGTTTGTTTTTTTTTTTGTTTTGTTTTTTTTTTTTTTTTTTTTGTTTTGTTTTGTTTTTTTTTTAGGAGATTAATAGATCCAAAGAATGAAGGATTACTGTTTTTACAGTAAATACCATCCAACCCTTCGCAGGAGGTGGGCAGGACCACCTTTCCACTTTCAGATACTTTTTCAGGAGGATCGATACTCCAGAAAGGTGGTAAAATAAAATAATTTGTTTGGTGTCAGTAGTCTGTTCTTCTTCCTCAATTTATCCCTACTGCACAGTGTCTACATAACTGCTAGGAAAGGACAAAAGCAGGAATTGTCCAGCAATGGTCTCCTCTGTCTCCCTTTCCCATGATGCCTTCCCTGGTAGGTTTCAGGCAGGGCAAAGACCAAAGGCACATCTGGCAATAACACTCTTCCTTTCTATTCAGATTTGTACCCCTTGAGGATGGGCTTGTGTGCTACAGAAAACGTGGCAGCGTATCCCCGCTGCACTCTGAGCAGAAATTATGACAGTCTGTCTGAGAAGTAGATAGAATTCTCTCCCTCCCACTCCCCAGATGAATTGTGAGATAAAAGCTTAAAGAAAAAAAAAAAGGCTAGTAGGTCAGGTTTTGTGTACTCTGCTTTCAGAATGATTATCCTTGTCTTAGGAAATTTCTGGTTGAATAAGCTACAAATCACACCTCTTTAAGGGTACATTGTATGGCTGGGTAGTCACGCTCCTTAACGTGTTACTTCACCTGCTGCAAATGAAACATAAAGTAGCTTTCAAAGCTGCACTATGACATATATCTTCAGTTTCTAGGATGCTTTGTTTCATTTCAAGTTCATCATAACAGTGCATTTGTGTTCAATTACTAACCTTCTGCATTTATACTACTACTCTAGAGAAGTGTAAAGTGTTTGCTAAAATGTAAACAGAAGATAACAGCTTGGACCTCATTTATGCAAGTTTTGTGTTACGTTGTCTGATTTAGTTATAAAACTATTTTGAAAAGATTGTGGGGAACAGTTGGTGAATTGTTGAACCAATTATAACTTCAATCCCATATTGTTATATTCAAAACACACTACGTCATCAGTGCTTGAAAACACATTGTACTTGAAAAACAAACTTGAATTATTAATTTTATTTCTTTTATTACAGAAAAGTAAGTAAATCAAGAAATGGAGAAGCAAGATCCCGAAAAATTCACACTGCACAGAAGAAGTTTGCATTTTCTTATGACAGTCATTGGCTTTCTAAAACAATTTGCACATCCAGGAAGAAATAATAGTGACAAGCAGACCTGAAGGCTTGCAGTGAGAGAAGAAAAACAGCCTGTGAGCAACCTTTTTCCATGTATAAGGTCACTTGCTAATCTAATAGCAAAGATCATGGAATTACTTGCAGCAACAGTAATATCAGTACCCCTTTTTGCTGTTGGTCTAGGGGAGCTAGAAAAATAATAGTTTTTATGAGAGAGAGGGAAAAAAAAGAGGAAATGCCTACAGCTAAGGTAGATTTTTAAAGACATCAAAACTAGAAAATGTGAAGCCCAAGGCTTGCAATACAGACACATTTCCCTTTTCACAGCTCCTCAAAAAAAAACTAGCAACATGAATTCTGAGGGGAGGGTTTTAACTTTTTAAAAATATACTGTTGATAAGATCAATTATGTGAAAAGCCCTTTTGCAATGGGACCCTGTGTCTGCTAGGGCTTTGAAGAAGCACTGCCTGCATTTGTTACGTCTTTTTCTCACAAAAAGCTCCCTGAAAATACCAAGAAGGTTTGCAAAACCCAAGTCCAATTTTCATTGGGTTTGCTACCAGAACTAGTAATTTTTAAAACTCAGCAAAACTTGTATGATTAAAAGAGCAAGCCAGACATAAAATGAGGTTTCAAACAACTGAAATCCCCTACTAACTGTGTCTCCAAGAGCAGGTCATTTTCTTGCTTAATGTTGCCATGAACAGCCAGGATAAAGCAAACGAGGAACCTTCAGCCACAGCAGCTATTAAAACTCATAATATCTGTCACAGCTTTGCTCAGAAGATTTTCAATTTTACCCCAAGATCCCTCACAGAGGTGTGAGAGCAGCAGGTGCTGGCCACACGCTTGAGAGCACAAAGAGGGTGGCAGTGCAGGCAGGAGAGGTGTCCTGGCAGCTGCTGCCAGCTGGATGATTTTCAGTCTTGTTGCCTCTACCTGCACAACTTCAGCCTGGAAAAAATAAAGCTAAGGGCACTTTGTGGCTAAGCTGTCTTTTAAGAAGACAAGTCCTGCATTATCACCAAAGGAGGAAGTTTATATCACAACAGGTGACACAATATTAGATCACCAACAACTAAATGTGAAATCCAAACTCCACAGGCAAATACATCCTACATACTTCTCAGAGAGCAAGATTTTGCCTAGAGACAAAAATTAGTTAAAGTACTATAACTGCTATTATAAAAAATAAACAGTATTAACATTTTATGGTCAAAGACAATAAAACCAGGCAGCAACATGCAGAGAGTGCAGAGCAAGAAAAGTCTGATTCTGCTACCTAAACTGACAGATGACTGTGTCTTCTTTTTCTTCCCTTAACTGAAGCATCCAAAGGTATGATAAATAAGCTTAGTTAAGAGTTAAAAAGCTCCTGTGGACACACTTAAATCACTCTGAACAAAGTTTATTTGGACCTGACAGAAGTAATTAGATATAAATTAATCTAAATCTACAAAGAGAATTGAACCTCAGAGGACCCACACTGAGATGCACCAGTTTATACTAAAATCACTGAGAAATGTTGTGGGTAAACAAGGTAATTCTTTACAACACAAGAATTTGTGAGAAAGGTTTAGACTACATTAGTTCTTAAGGCATAAAGCATGATTTTAAAACTTTGCAACAAGAAAGTAATTTACCTTGTTAAAAATTTCTATAGTCTGATATCATCTTATACTAAAATGAGTTAAAAACATCTACAATCTTTCACTGTAGTTAGGACAAATTTTACCGAATTATCGTATTCTAAATATGCTATTATCTTTATTTTGGCCTCATTTCAGTAATTGAAAATCTACAATATCACTATTCTTTGTTTTTCATTGAAACAAGTTCTTTTTTATTATTTTAAATTCTACAAACCTTCTCTCTAATGAAGAATTACAGACTCCTATAAGAATTAAGTCTGCAGCAATGTACTACTGTGGCACAGAGCAGCCCTCTTCTTCCCAGGTAAACCAAGTAATTGATACAATTTCATCTTCATCACTATATTGCTTGACACTTGGGCATGTCCACACATAGTCATGACTCAGAACACATTCTGTAATTCCAACAAGTCATTTTGCATACAAAACAAAATTGTATCACATGTTATTGATCGGGGAAGTCAGAATTATATTTCAAATATCAGTGACTCTACCTGTTGATTATTAATCCCATAATTGAACTCCAAAGGGGAAGAAAAATTTGGTACAGTTTGATGATTAATCTTCAGCTGGCTTTTGGTCTTCCTAATAAATTATAAAAGACTACAGTTGCAATCCAGTTTCAATTTTAGTCCTTTTTACACTCTTTACAGTTAGAAACTATTGCCATGCTAGAGGCTTTGCTTTTGGAACTATGAACTAACTTGTTAATTTAAGTAAACACTATTAAAATTGGAAATACACAGTCACTCTCCTCTGCAGGCTCACCTAAAAACCCTAAGAATCTGCAATTTAGGAACTTCAGATGCACTTCTTCCAGGTGAACTATCTAGGTGATAATCTTAGTACAAAAATGCACAAAATGTTAAAAGTCTTAATATGTAGGTCATATTCTCACACATATTTTAAACCATTAGTGTGCCCCTAACTTTATATTCATGAGACACCACCTTAGTGCACTGTAAACAAAACAAATCATTATATAAACCTCTTTAACAAAGCAGTGCCCTGGAGGAATTAAGAAAAAAATAACTCTTAGAAACACTGTACAATTGCATAGTTCCAGTCTTATGAATTAGTACTGTAATCAACATTATGAATATCTTTGATAGCATTTTTATACTCTTTCACATGAAAATTCCCATAATAGCAAAGATGATGATCACAACAAAAGTCATTTTTCCCTTTCTGTATCAGAAGGCTGATACAGAGTTGTGTCATTGAACAAAATTAAACAGCTCAGTATTTACTGACAAAAATATTTCAAGCTAATACTCTATGAGATCTGATGGATAGTAAAACAAATATGCCATCTGGTATGAGTAATGCTAACTCATCACCAAAAATAATACAGGGTGTATACAGGACAAGAAGAAGCTATCTTTATTGAACATGCTGCTTCCACACTTCACTAGATTTAGTGTGATCATTAATGGCTGCTTTTTGGGGTTTTTTTTAGCCCTTTCAGGAAATTAAAATCCTCATGCTTTCCAAGTACTGAAAGCAAGCTAAATTACCTGCTGATTTTAGATTTTGCAAAGCAGGCTGATGTAATACGTGCAGGAAGTTAAAAATACACACTTGACAATTAATGCCATTGTCTCTTAAGAGGCAGGTGTGTTGTCCAGAGATATGGATGCCTCTAGAGTAATTATTCCTTACACCATAACAAACAGGATGGTAATTACCTATAGGCATTCTGGGCACAGAATCAGAAAGATTTAATACAGTTCACTACCATGAGTCTGCAAAAAGTAGCCTTCTAGAACAGCAGTTACCCTTAGATCACAAGTTAAGCCACAGTCGTAAAGGATTAGAAGAAAATTGACAGGATCTGTGCTAGAGATTGCATAGCCAATCACGGTTACTAGATTTCAACGTTTGTTCAACATAAATCAGAAATTTTAGCAAGGTTTCTCACAGAATTACTTGCTGAATGTAAATAGTCCTACTGGTGCTACCAGTAAAAAAACCCAAATAAAATAAAAAGCCACCTCTCCAACAGTTTCAGAGGTACTGCTTTACATGGTAGAGGGGAAACTGAGAAAAATGTGAAGGCTGTACTTTTGGTACCACTGCTAGCCCAGTCCAGTCTGCAAGCTGCTGGTTTTGCAACCCAAAAGTCGTGAACACAGATGTGCATCCTTTTCCCCAAGAACAGCACAGCTGCATCCAGCCCAGCATCACTTGAGTTCTTTCCTCAGCTGTGGTTTTCCTCCTAGCCATTGTCTCTGGAGGACTGATGAGGTTTCCCACAAGAAACCCCACTGCACAGCCACTGCACTGTGGCTGGTTCTGTTCAGCTCCTGCTTCCAGAGCCGTTCTGCCCTGGGCTTTGAACTCAGACCCCACAGTTCTGAGCAAGACCACTTTTGCATGGGAGTCTTCCAAGAAAAACACAGGTGCACCAGGAAGCAGTTTCGTGGTTCAAAGCTGACACTATTCCCTCTCAGGGACAGATTAAAAGCTGGGGATTTCTTTCTCTCATGAACTTCAGTAGAGCCTGAACCAGAGCCAATGTAGAGTTCAGTCTGCACCTCAGGGCTGGAGTGAGACAGCACTGCACTGCTACAAGTCCTGGTGGTTTTGGTAAAGTCCTCTTGTTGCTGTAGGATCCAAATTCCAATTTATCTAACTACAATTTGCCTTCCTAAGAAAGAATCTCCTATAGGTTCAATTTATTGAGTTCACATTTACTTCCTGTGTGATGTTGGTGCTAGTAAGAGTTATCTTTCACTCTGAAGAGTTATCTTTCACTTTCAGTGTCTTTATGAAAGACAGATGAAGTTTTTTCCAGGAAAAAAAGCAGGACACTGACCAGAGCACAGTATGATAACAAAACCAAAACAGAAAATGTCAAAAGCAGAATAAGAATACTAGGTTTAAAATGTTTATGACAAAAACCGAGCTTCGATCCATTTCAAGAAAAATATGAATGTTTCTTGCAGTACTTAAACAACTCCTCTTTCCTATAGGCCCTACCAAGATATATTTCAACAACTGTGCATGTAATTAAAGCTCATATGTTCAATTAAGTCTTTTTACAAGTATCAACTGCTGTACAGGATACAAAATGACCCATTTGATAAAATGAAAAATCCTACACCAGCAGAATCCAGCAAGCTGGAAGCAGAAGCTTCATCTAAACTTATGTTTCAGTCTGGGACTTTTGAGCCTCAAGAAAATCCAACAGTCCATCACACATCACTCATGTTGGCATGTTGACCTGAAAAGGTCAACAAAGACCAGTCATCCCTGCCCACCCTTGGTGTCACTCCTGATGTTGCCAATCTTCTTAGAGTGTACTACAGCAAATGTTCCCTTACTTTCCTCCCTAGACCACGGGGGGTTCTGAATCCAGCTCTGTCTATCATTTATTCATGAGAAATCTCAGCCTGGGCGAGATCCCCACCCCCCTGTGCTGTGTCACATCTCTTCACAAACACTCTCCTTACACATTTATTGCCTAGAAGCCTGCCTCTATATTTTGTGCCATACTATATGCACTGGGCAGAGATTTCCATGGAGTCCACCTCAGCTGCTTTCAGGACTTTAGTCCAGGGCCTGCCTGTTTAAAGAGATGATCACAGCACAAGAAAGTTTCCCACACACCAGATAAAATCTGGAGAGACACACTGTTTTGATTCTCCCCTTAAATCTATTTTGATAAATTATTCAGTGCTCAAGTACTGTTCTGGCTTAATTAATTTAATTAAATCATTACACTGAACAGCTATAAGAGCCTGAATACATCTGCATGAGTTTAATATCCCCTACACTAGCTCGGGGATATTCTGTTCTGAGGAAAACATTGCCCTCCAGCAAAAGGAAGAACAGTATCACTTAATCTCAGCAGCAGCATGGTGGTGCTGCTTTAGTCCATGGTGTATTGCTGTGCATAAGCCCTCTTTTAATTAGAGCCAACCATCAACAGAAATAAGCACATACACCCCACTCATCCAGCTCCCAGGAACATTAGAGATGATATCCAAACTGTGATGAACCTCTACAGTAAATGGGAAAATTAAATGCACTTTCTCCCAGGAGTCCCACCTCTGGGTGGGCTTTGTCAGGGCCAGGTTGCAGTTTATACTCTCTTATGCAATGGACAGAGAGATATAGGGAATTAAATCTTACAATAATGTTCTTGCTCTCACATCAGGGCATATTCCCACAAGCAGATAACATAAGACCAGTGTGTATTTCCTTAAATTGATGTGCTTTCTTTTTCCCACAAAACATTCCCTTTCCTCCATGAGCATCTCCAGCATTTGTTCTCCATTTTCTGGACCTTATATCCTTTGCAGTTCTCTACCTCTGATGAGTGTTCCACAACCTAAAGAAACCTCCTACTCTAAACCCATGTCATTTTGCTCTTTGCATTCAGCCCTACTCTGCAGCTTCTGGGAGCCTCTCCTGGTTTACAGAGGTCTTTGAACGTACCTCTGGAAACCCCCTATTAGTCACAATTAACACAAAACATGAAAACAAGCACCATCCTTCATAAAACTGTCACTGTGTTAGAATGGTTCCAGCACATACAAAAATAACAGACCAAAGGCTTACGTGATACACAAACTTCCTTTTTTCAGATAAATACAGAAAAAATCATTACCAAGTTCTGCCAATGGACTGCACAGTGTGACTGTTTTCCCATGCTGAAAGGACTGGAGCATTTCTAAAGGCAGACACAGGCTATCAGTAGATTTACAGCAGGGCTAGTGAAACTGACCTCTCATGAATGACCTCACTGGATGGACAGGGCAGTCCAAGCCTGAACAGAGCCCTTGGAGCAGCTATGCAATGTTACAAATACTTTCTCATCCAGATTGACTTTAGCTAAAGCAATAACAAACACAAATCCCACAGCGCTAAACAATATGTGCAATTAGTCAGAATTCATAGGTTGCACACAGATTGTTCAACTTTCCAATGGAACAGGAATAGAAACTCGATTAATTTTCATGCAACAGGAATTAAAAAATGGGAAAAAGCATCTCCTCATATGCCTAATGATAAGGGAGGCTATCTTTAGGGAGACTGGCCAAATGTAATGAAACTGCTAAGGATCCTAAATAGATGTTACTTGACATCTTGTGAAGGATTTAAACCACAGCCAGGGTTAGTGATAATTCAGGGAACTCTGTTTTCTTTGTGGTATGACTCTTTCCTACTGTAATGATTTAAAGTTTGTATATTTCATGGCACAGAGGATCCAAATCACTACTGGAGAGGAAAAGCACATGTTATGTGCTTTTAAAAGCACATGTTACATGGCACGAAAAACCAAGGAGTGAAAAACCTCACATCCCCAATCTCCTAAACTAACTTAATTTCTGCACCAAACCTCTTATCTCTTATTCTTTTCCTGTAGCCAAGATTTCCCTTTTAGGCACCTGAATGAGTCAATTTCTTAGAAACAGAACTACGCTGAAATCTCACAAATGCATTCCTGAAAGATGTTTAAAGATTACTTCACAGTTACTGTTCTCTCTCCTCTCCTGTAATTTTTTCCTTTCCCATTTGCTGGCTTACACTTGAAACTGTATTTCAGCTAAACATTATTAACCCGTAGTCCTGATGCACTGCAAATCTCACATCTCCTGTATGTGCTCAGGAACTTTCTAGACACACCACAAAAAAGAATTCAAATTATTTCACCACGTGAATAAATCTAAAAATCAAACAGCATTGATAAAGCAGTACTGATAAGAAATCTGTCAAAGCCAAGAGGAGGAGGCTAGCAGAAGAGTTGTGCAAACTGCTTGCCTGTGGCAGCTGTGGACTCCCAGCAGTGAGATTACACAAGTGAAGAGAATGTCCCTTTCCATCTAGAGCACATTGAAGAATTGGGACTGCTGTAATTTAGAAAAAGAATACTTCGATTTAGTCACCAGGTAAGCATCACACATACCTTGAAGGGAAAAAAAAAAAAAAAAAAAAAAACAAAAAGTCACTCATCAAAGGTTTAACAGATTGCCCTGAGCTACGGCTTACAGAGCGAACAATCGTTATCAAGTTGCAGCTTTGAACTGGGCTACTGCTAAAACAAAGCTCTACTGCTGGAAAGCCATCAGAGAGTTACCTTTTTGTGGTGCTGCATCCTCCTTACAAGTGGCTTTCTAGTAAACATAAGATTAAATGTTCGCTCTAGATCTCATCAACACTAAACACAAGGCTGAAATGCCCGTGGCTCACTTCCAGGCAGCAAATTAGGGAGTAATCGGTGGTGTAACTCCAAACAAGGCCTGATGCTTTTATCGACTGCATCACCATCTCATGCAAAACCTAATGTTCAGTCAATAGCTCTCCTTGGAGGGGAGCCACTAACTCAGTGTTCCTGTCAGTATCCCTTATCTCATTACAAATGGACTGCAGTTGGAACAGCTCTATCTCCTCAGCACAGCCGCCCCAGCTGCAACTTTCAGCACGGGCTGTCCTACACAGGCTGCTGCTCTGCAGCTGTCTGAGCCTGCTCCTTCTAAAAATTCCCCTTCTGCCACTCCTTCTACTCTATTTTTGTGCAAAATATGCAGTCATCCAAAAGCACCACTTCAGTAACGGCAAGGGAAAATTACAGTTTCAAAACCTCTGGAAACATCCAGTTTGGATGTACAGTTCATATTGTCCAAATTATAAGCAAAGCAGCTACTGATCCAGTTTGCAGAAGCTGAAATAGGGCCAATTAGCAAGGTATGCATTTTGGTTTGCTTTATAACTCCATGGTATATGATATATATGGTATGTGTAAAGCCAACCACACCGAACTGCCATATATAAAATGCCACACACTTTTGGCTGCCTCCCAGCCACAAAAGCATATCTCAATTTGCATAGGTTAAATGTGATTTCAAATAAGGATAAGATTCAAAGCTGAAAAAATGTATTACAGTGTTGAGCATTTTTTTGATGTTTGATATTCCCCGCAGGTAGAAGCTATTGCCCGGCGTTAGGGAAAGGTCTGCCCTTAAACTAAGTGAAGGAAAACAGGAGTCAGAAGGGATGGGACAAACTCTCTATAAGCACAAATCTGTTTAAAACAACCCTTTGTCCAGTCTCCACATCACCTTTTTCCCCCCTTTTTCTTTTTGTTTTTCCACTACTGGAGTCCATTTCCCTCAGCTGAGAAGATAACACTGAACTGCCTCACAAAGACTGGCACTTAGCTCTCTTCTTTCAACAAATAAACAGGAGTTGCAAATTCCTTTCAAAACAGAAAGAGAAGCAAACCTGTTTACAAAAGTAAGATGAGTGACTTAACCCAGCCTGAGCAGAGAGCGCTCAGCATTTGGGGTTCTCACATGGGAGACAGGAGCCCTCTGTTTGCAGTGCCCCTGCAAAGAGAGAGAGAGGAGGCGAGATTTCAAACCTGCAGCTGAGCTGCAGTGGGGATGTAGAACTGGCTTATTCCCCCCCAAACTAGTGGACCAAAAACTAGAGATGAAGCTAAGAAGTCTTCTACAGGGATGCCAAACAGCGAAAAATTTCCAAAGTGTTAAAGGTACCTTGAAAGTTTTAACTGTGAGTTTTACTGTGAAATCAGATGGCTTTGAGAAGGAATATGTAATTTAGCAACTAATAAGTTTTACTGATCTTTTTCTACACATAATGGTGACGGGTACAAAGCAAATTGCTCGTATTAGAGCTCTCTAGTGAAGAAGCAGACAGAGAGATAAAACAGGAGAAGAAAAAGTATGATGAGTCTCTTACAACCTATGTGAGTATTTTCCACTAATCCTACTGGGGCTTATGACAACTCACTGCTGGGAGAGTAAAATCATGGTGAATCATCAGAGAATCCAAAGCTACTGAGTTTGTTGTTGTCCAGAGCCCTGTTTCGCAATATGTATAATTATACCATGTTATTATTATACCATGTTACCATGGCTCATTGGGAAAAAAAAAAAAAAAAAAAAAAAAAAATTAAAAAGTACCAGAATTAATTTGGAAAGTTCCATGCCATCTCTGCCTTTTTAAAACATTACTGAAGCTTAGAGATTAGTCAGTGAAAAGGCTAAGTAGAAATAACTACCTAAATATTATGAGGTAGTATTTTAACAAAGAAAGCAAGCAGTACTGGCTGTGGAGATTTCCTAATAAACTCAGTGAACCTGGGAAGTGAAGTTCATTTGCTGAATTATGATTTCAATCCAGGCCAAACATATAGTGGCCTCTCTTCTCCTAAGGCTGACCAGAAACAAAGGCAGAAGAACAGAGACTTTGATTAACCAATTCAGAAAGCACAGGAGACTCCATTTCTGCCTTTTCCCAATATTTGTGTGCTGTCAGATTAATTTTTCAGGTAATGTAACATTCCCCTCAGCTGCATTCTGTGCCACTATACTTGCAATGTGAGTAAGAAGGAAGGAAGATAATAACAAACTTAGCAGACCTTCAACTCACCAGGACATTCACAAAAAAAAGATGAGAGGCAAGTAAAGAGCAAAGGGAAATCATAGATGGCAAGGACAGGTAGAGATCCCAACATTCCAGATCTGATACCGGCCCACAGCTGGGTTGAACAGTTTATGACATGCTCAGTCAGCCTCACACCGAGATGTCTGTGGAACAGACACTTAATAAAGTGTGAAATGTTTTGAGATACTGATAGCAAACTGTAAAACTTACCTTTCTACATTTACACTATTGTTTTCTACTTTAATGGTTATGACTTCTCATCAGCCCAGTTTCCCTGTTACTCGGATAACCAAGATTTAAAAAAGGATATTGTTCATTATCATAACTCCCGTTTACCCACAAAATTGCTGAAAAAAAAAAAAAAAAAAAAGAAAATCGATGCTTTCTGCACAATGCAGTGTAATATAGTCCCTTGTCCTCTACTGATTACAGAGTGAAAAATTATAATCTCTATTTTACCATTATGCAGTCGGAACAGATGAGTGACAAAGTCAAAGCCTGAGAATTATAAAAGGTCTGAAATAAATAAAGGAACTGACAACTGACATTTAAACCACATTGTTTACTGATATATACAAGCTAGTGATCCTGAGACACCAACACCAGTGCAAAGTACCTTGAGAGCAAGACACACGCGTATTTTTGGGTAGCTAAGCAGAACATTCCCTCCATGAGGCTCAGTGCAAATACACCAAGGTTAATCCTATTTTGCTGCATAATGCATGTACTGTTTTCATTATACTGTTATATATATTAAAAAATCTTGCTTTTCCATTTAGTAACAAATTTCTAATCTGCAAAGCATTAAAATATCTTTCTGTAAATGACAAGGCTGGGCATTCAGATCTCTCTGACATAAACCTCTATTAAAACTTGGCTAATCAACGGAACAATAGAAAACCTAAAGGCCATTTTCCAAAACCTAACCAAGTCAGGCAGGAATACTTGGCATGTTATCTACATATGAATACACTCCTCTGTTGTGTTGAGTATAGGGGTTTGTAGGAAGCTAAGCACAGGGCTGCAGCAGTAAATTTAAGAAGCATTTCAAAATTCAATTAAAAAAGCCTGAAACATCCATTCCATTTAGTGTCTAAACCACTAACAATTAAACAAAAACAACAAAAAGCCAAGTTAATCTCCAAATACTTCTAAAACTACACGTGCAAAACAAAGGGGTTTTTTCAGTCTACTGATGTCTGCTTCTACCACAACATAATTTTTTTTTTAAAAAGAGCATCATAATGAGTACATCCTGTAATTATTTTACTTTAAGTGTTTGTTTTTGTTTTTTTTTTTTTTTTGTCAGAAATAATCTGGTGCTAAAAAAGGAAAAAAAAAGAAAACTAAATGTTATTCTCTTCTTTTGATATCAATATGCAATAACACTCTGTTAGAATATGTAATGTTTGATCTCCCTGGATGGGTAGAGCAAAATTCAAGTCCTTCCCAAAGACAAAATTCCAGAGAGCCTAAAATACCTCTGTCATGAGTCTTCTGGCCACTCATCTTCAAACTTATCTTTTCAAGATCAATTTTCTGACAGTTATCTGATGAGGAGGTTCTTATACACATTCTGCAGCCTTGGCTATTTCTGCCCAAATAATTTATTAGCTCTCACACACTGTGAAGAAAAACAACTTTATGACAAAACAGCATTATTAAAAGCATTGGAGGCACCATTTCATGCCAAAGCAATACTACCATTCTTACAGGAACATACTTGTACTTCACTTATAGCCTGTATTTCAAACAAGTGTTGAAGGCTGGTTTCACATTTGGAGGCTCTGTTAAATTTAGAAAATGGAAATCTGAAGGGTCACCATTAATTTTGGAATCATAGTGCTGACTAAAAATAAACAGTATGTTATTATATTATAAATGACTGTTGAGATTTGCTGTGATCACAAGAGATAGGGAAAAGCATCTAGATTTGAGAATAATTCCTCTCGCTTTCACTCTCTGTGGGTTTTCTTTCCTATATAGAGGCAGATTAAAAAACTGAAAGATCTGCCGTGACCTACAAAAACCAGCAAGACAACTTAAGGCAACTATATTATTAAAGAACAGTTAACTTTAAAAAAAAACACAGAACAAGCAAAAGGTGCCTTTGAGCAGCTCCCCCAGATGATGTAGATGGAAAAATACTTTTATTCAATTTTTGTTGCCTTGCTTCTAAACCACTCAAATTTACTCTTACTATATATACATAGATTAGAAACCTTTTGTGCTCAGAGATTTCTTTCTCATGAAGCCTCTATTTTCAATTTTCAAGAGAATTAGAATTGTAGGAAGAAAAGCTTTCTCCTGCTGAGACATTCACCTGCAGCACAATTTCCAGCAGTAGTAAAATGATGCTTCCTAACACAGAAAATGGGTTACAATATGAATGTTTTAGAGACAGAGATGATGTTCGGCTAGTTACATAATGCAGGAGGGTTCTTTGAAACAAATAAATAAAAAAGACTCCAACAATCCTGTAGAAAACTCTTGTTCCTTTTCAAACTAAAAAAAGAAAATCATGCACATGACTGCGAAGAAAAAAAACCCCTCCTTTCTGAAACTGTAATAATGGCAGGGAGGGGCACTTATAAACCAAAGTCACACCAGGTAATATGCATCTGCAATGAACAAGCAATAAACAAGTAACCGTAATATTTTCCTTTGAAATCTATTACTTTGGTGAGAAAGCAGCTTGGCATACACAATAGCTTACTTTTTTTTCTTAAGGTGTTTGCCTCAAGTCCTGCTAATGAACTGAACCAGTGTTAATTCAAAATCAGTCATTTAAATGATTTTAAGAGCCGAGGGAAGCACTGAGATGAACAATAACACAGATGATCTTAGAAACTAAAGGTGTTCCTTTGAGAGCCTGCAAACTCATTTGTAGAAGCTATACTGTGCTGAATGAGTGAAGATGAAAATGAAAGGTCTTGAATGCTCTGATTACTTCAAAAACTTGCAACTGTATATGTAATCTACCTTAGAAAGAAATGCATTCAAGAAAAAAAGGTGCAGATCTGATTTTCAAGCAGTGTTTCGTGACACCCGAAGGCTAAGAGCACATCTAACATAGAGATCATACCAAGAGACCAAACAGCTGATGTACAATTTGCAAGGATGGCAATTTTCCCCACCAGTTAAGAAGAAAAGCATTACAAATCCTATTTCAGTTTGGGAAATCTTACAGAATCTCTACATAGCTTACTTTTCAAATTATTTACAAGTTTACACCAAAACTCATTAGGACTAATTCTTCTGAGATACCAACTGCCCAGTTTTCAGTAGTTTGACCACCTAAAGCTTCTGTAGACTATTTAGTAATTCTAGAATGATGCTCAAATTAAGCACCCACAAATGGCAGTTATGAAGCTTCCATTATTTTCTGTTTACAAGTAAGGCCATTAAAGCACACACCCAATCTTTAATAAAATTGCCTGGATAATAACAGAGTAGAATTCCCCCACCGTTTTGAGAAAAACACTTATTTACACTGTAAATGCTGTAAAAAGCCCTCTACTTAATGTAGCAGAAATTAATATTTAAGAAACACTGTCAATCAGAAATCTGAACTTTCACCTGAAGATGTATTGAGATCATTAAGTCTGAACAAATGTATGCCTCGAATAATTTGGTAATAATAGGGCATTCTGTACCTTGTCTGTAAAATCCTCTTTTTTTTTTTTTTTTTTTTTTTTTTTTTTTTCTGTATCACATCTAGCTGCAATAATGCAGCAGATCTAATTGAGGTGAAAGGCTCAATGGTAGCATAATGCTACCATTTTGGAAACTAGAAACTGCTGGTAGCCTCATGTCTTCTGTCTTTTTATTTTAACCTTGGAAGCCTCTTGAGAACGCAGCACAAAAGCTTTCAAAACTGCTAGCACTCATTTCCACATGGCTCAGTCTACAATGTCAGTTTACTCTGTCTCGTTACCTGACATCTCCACTCTATTCAGGGTTCATCAAACACAGCCACTCTCCTGATTAATGGCTAATTTATTATTTGCCTTGCAAATGTTTATCTGCTGGGAGATGAAGTAAATATACTTCAGCTCTGACAAGCACCATGACCACTCTCTCCCTGCCTGATGGAATGGTCAGTTGATGGTGTCCCAGAGGAGTCGTGCCCTGCCTTAGGTTTCCCAGACAGTCCTCTGAAAGGCAAAGTATCTATTTTTAATGAGCACAGTGCAAAATCAATTAGCTGGTGGTTAGAAAAAAAGAAATTAATAATCATATTTATTTGGTGTTTTCATGAGACCCATCAAAAATAAACTTCTGTATTAATTGTATGCATCAATACATTTACGCAAGATGATGAACCATTTGTTTAAAATAAAAATGCAAAATAAGTCCCTATATTGCTACATCATAGTCTTTCACAGCACCAACCTAAAAAATGCCATAGTGTAGCCAAAACCAAAAAAGCACTCAAGGAAAATATAATTTCAGGGAAAAAAAAACCAGAAAAAGGGAAGATAAGTGTATGATCTAATTCTCTAATGCCATTTAGCTGGGTGACAGCCAACTTCCTATGTCATATTGTATCTCTGCTTCACCAGGCAGTTCTAGGTGAACCTTTTTATGAATTTTTTGTACCTGGAAACCAACAGGTCACAAATCATGACCTCAGCTTGTAGAGATTCTTCTAAGCTCTCCAATACGATCTTATCTTGGTGGGGAGGAACACTAAATATTAGAAAAAATCGAGAAAACAATAGAAACTTGAACTTCCACAAACAGCAGAGTCATTAGAAAATGCTAAAGTAGTACATAAGAAAAATACAGGTAGCAAACAAATGCACTATACAGAAAACTACAAAGAACATGTATGTATATAAAATGTGTAGTAAAAAAAAAGGACTAGAGACTAGAAAGGAAATAATATATCAAAGCAAGTTAGCTACCATGTGAAGAGAGGCCAAAAAGCAAAAATAAGAGAAAAATAGAACTTAACTGAGGAAAATAAGCATGTGTGTCCTTCACACCATACACTACCTACATCTGTGTAAATATGTACTGCACAAAGCAGAGCAAATAACCAGCACTGGAATTTCAGTAGGAGTGGAAAGTGCAAACACTTCTGCAATGGGGTTGGAGTAACTGTGCCACTTTCCATGAGAAGCATTCCGACTGTCAATTCCTCTCTGCACCATTTTTCCACTGATTACATGTGAAGATCGTATGTGAGACAGGCATCATTCACATTCTGTTAGTGTATTCATACACTTGTCTTTGGAGAGACACAACTTTGTTGAACTACTGACCACTGCCTCATTTTATTCTTAATCCATTATTAGGCAGGACTAGAGATACAGGCCTGTGGGAAAGAAAAGGATCATTCCCAAACCACTGCCTCCATTTTCTCTCTTTGTTTCAGAGTTAGTGGCATGCAGGGAGCCGAGTGCTCTGCCTTCTCCTGTGCTTGCTGCAGGAGATCTTGGGAAGCACACCAGAGAAAAGTCTCAGCAGGATGTATATTCCAGGTAAAAGTTTGAAGTAAGTGTAAGTGTACTGTCAAAACAATAATTGAGGTTTGAAGAGAGTACCTCTAAAACACTCTTTGAAAAGGTCCACTCAATCTAGAGCTTCTGGCAGGAGTGGCAAGAAGAGCAGTAAAGAGGAGAATACAGATGACTGCAGATAAATCAGATGTGTTCTGTGCTGTAAATCTAACATTTAAGTAATTTCTTGGGTCTCTTCTTTCCTGACAGCCCCATTCTCACCTCAGCTTCCAGAAGCCAGAGGAAGGGACAGCTGTTAATGTAATGCACAAGTGGATTCACCAGTTCTCAGCATGCACCTCTGAAATCTTAAGTTTCATCTATGATTTCACATGATCAGGTCAAAGTCTATTGCATAATGATTTGTAACTATTACAAGATATTAATTCACAAGAAGTACTTATATACACCTACTAGAGATCTATGTAGTGTAAAATAAGGCTTTCAAGATGTAAAGTTTAGCTTAGTCTGTGTTCTGTCCTGGCATGTTAAATATGTAACACAAAGTACACATTCACAGTTGCCATCTGACTGACTGTCAGGGTAGTCAGAGGGAATTCCAAAGCAGGATTCCTGAAAGAGCGCAGTACACACTTCAGAACACTGCCCCCCTCTCCATGTTGAAGTTCGGCAGAAAAGCTCACTTATTTTCGGGGAGAACCACATGGAAACACAGTCCCTTGATGCTTAATTCCCAAGTACATTGCCAGTCACTTCTAGCAACAGTCAATAACTTTCCCAGTGCTAACTTCTGTGTGGACTGAGGAATACACAGTACAGTTTATGTCAGTGTCGGAGGCAGGACACTCTGGCCTTGTTATTCAGACATCATACATGTAACTAGTCCTGACAACTGCTGATTATATCTTTTTTAAAGTGCTGCTGCCTTTTTCTGTTTGCCAGTTATCCTCTGGTGTATATGCCAATGCAGACAATGTCCCATCACTGTAATTGTCACTCAACTGTCTGTCAGTGATGAGAAGAAGAGGGTGACAGCCTTGACATCCCACCAATCATCCCACTGGAAAATTGATATCGTCCTCCCCAGTAAACAACAGCTAAAGAATCGACCAGCCTTGCCGGTACGTCCCTGAACAATCAGCTTCCATTAAGGGCAGAAGCCACACATTTATCCCCCCGTACTCAATCAATAGTGCACTGACTTGTTCTGCCTTCAAGCATGCGGCTGCTCAAGGTCTCCATTTAGCACAGGCTACTTTTCAAACACTGTCCAGGTCTCTCAAACTTAAATGTGGGAAGCAGCTTTTGGGGTCTTTGCAACGTCCTCTATTTCAATTTTAAAATATCTTACTCCGATCAATTTCACTTATTTACTTCAGTTCACACAAGGTTTATTTTCTCAATTATATTATTTTTCTTTAACCACAGTATACAAAATCACTGCATCTTTTTACTGCTTATCCCTTGTAGGCTTGCATTTATATATAGCTGTGCTTTAGAGGAAATAGATGCATATTGTGCAAAAACTGACCTTAGTTGAAATGAACTACCACGTGTATACACACTAAAAACGCTGTATGGCAATCAGAACAGTTTGTTAAACACGAAGTCCAAAAACATTTATACATCACCCAGTAACCTAAAGCTGTAGACGATTAGCCTGGTAAAACAGTAAAATGATCACAAGCGGGCACATACAATCTCTCAAGACGAGAAAACCAGTTATTCAGAACTCATGGAACATTAATCTTTCGAGACAAAAGTCCTTAACACAGGAGGAAGAAAATACTGATGTAGAACCTCACTTCAAAACTCACAAAAGAATTAAAGAATATTCAGGTGCAGTTGTAGATTATTACTTTCACTTCACTGCTTGGCACAAGGAGCTAAGGCAGCAGCTGTTATTGTTTCGCTCACGAACTATTCTATACACAATCACACAATCTAGAAATCACCTGGGGCTAGTAGAGTATCAAATCCCCTACACAAAGCACTGTCCACTACCTTCACATTTCCAAGGCCCTCCATTTCTAACTTTGTAATTTGACTGTCTCTTGTAACCTTGTGACTTTTCATCAGCACACACCCCGAGGATACTGAGGCAGTGCTTCTCCTACTAACTAAAGTGTTCTACTCACAGCCCTGCACAGGCAGATTCTGACCACTGTCACAGTGGGTTCTGTGATACACACTGGTACAGATGCCCGGATTACTCTTTGCCTCTTGCCTTTTAGCCTGCAAGTCTAGACAAAGGGATCTTCACCAAAAAAGTCCCTGGGGAAACCTCCTAGTGTGTTGCAGAGGACACTTGTCCAAGGATATGCTTTATTACTTTTCACAGGCAACCACTAGGAAAAGGTCTTCTTTTGTCCTCAGTTTATTGGATTTTTTTTTTTTTTTGGGGGGGGGATTTGTTTTTTTTCCCAAGACAACTTGAAACTTTTCAGATGCCTTCAAATCCAAACTCTACAATAAAGCTTTGTGCAACATCATCTGATCATCTGCCTTAGCACCCTTTGTGAACACACCAACAACTACTGATGGAAGATAAAATCACAGTTGTTGGTAATCAATGCAGAAATAAAATTTTCTGGAAGTACAAGGAGCAGAATTTGAATTTCCAAATTGCAATCTTGATCACATTATGTTTCCAGAAAAAATGTCACTATAAAACTACATCAGTCATTTATGTGATGGGAGACCTTAACTGTTATTTGTAGTGCTAAGACCATCCACCATTATCTCAACTTGGGAACACTAAATTCTTCATAGATATCAATAAACACAAAAGGCTGCATATATTGCCTGCAACAGCTTTTAGTCTTCAAAAGAAGCATACCGGTATTAATAATTAGACTGTTAAATTCAATTTTTAATGAAATTTAAGGCTTATCAATGGGTTTTCTTTGTTTGGGGGTCTAGACACTACTGGTGTAATGTGTAGACCATTAGGGAGCTCACTGTCCCCTTCACTTTACTAAATGGACACAATCAATACCTTAATGGGAATGTTTGGAAGCATCCATAGGCACACCAAATTGGCACATTACAACACTTTTCCTAGCCTGTGCATTAAGTTCATTAACTTTTCTAATTTGAATTACAAATTTCATTTCTCTGATCAAGATGAAGACATGGGTCTCATTTGCAAGATCAGATTTTTGCTGTGTTAATGTTTTACAAGGAACGATAAAGTTAATGCAGCGAAGAGACATCATGTCACCCCTATCGGTAGACAATTATAGATAAGGTTCCAAATTCCAATAATCCTGATGGGAGGCACATGGGAACTTCCATAGAAGAATGACAAAAATATTAAGCAGAGAGGCCAAAAGGCTAATCAACGCTCTCAGAAACATATTCATGCTTGTCACAACAAGAGCACTCTCTACAAAACGAAAATGCGTTATTTAATTTAATTTCCTTTAATTTAATGGACAAACACAGTTCCATTCTCCTTCGCGTTGACCATTAAACTGCTAATTAAAACCTTTTAGAAAGGTTTGAAGTTTAAGTGAAACACTTCTCTAATTTTATGATACTGTACTTAGGAGTGTTAATAAAGCTTTGGAAGGGAATTTTGTCTTACCAAAACTTCCTTCTAATTTCATCAGTTCAGATAAAATATAGGAGTCTGCATCAAGGCATAGCACACTTATACCAAGACAGTTTTGAACAGTCTTTTGAGAAAATTTTAAGATATTTCAGTTAAGAATCAAAATAATCAAACTTTGATGTTTTTCACCTTGAATTCAGTTAATCAAGAAATAAGCCTGGGCAAACTCTATGCACACAATGATTTATGAATTCAGGAATTATTAAAAGAAGAGCAGGTATTAAACCACTAAAAAGTGTTTCTCAGTGACTTAGAAATAACGACATAAGTGACATCCAGGCACTTTTCCTTCAGAGGCAGAAAATACAAAATGCTATAAAATTCCAATATTCACTTCTTATCTCCGGAAGTGTACATGTTCCTCCTCAGGACCATACCCTAACAAGCTGCTATTGAACTAACAGCAGCTGCAACAGTTCTCTCCCAAAAATACCTCAATAATTCTCTAACCCTTTCAATACTGCCACTGAGGCTACAATACCATAATTACTGATAGCAGATGCGTGTTCCTGCTCACAGTTGCCTCTGATCAGCACAGACACACGGGCAGATTGCTGCGAACTCCACTACAGCACACAATATCAAGTCAGTGCTGGCCATGTGGGAAGACTGACAGCATGGCACAGCGCCTGCTGCTGTCATGTTCACCTATCAAACATGTTTGGAGGAATTGGAATTAGCAGCATAAATTTATAACTAACCTGCACTTTTATGTCATGTGGCACTGGGATTTTTGAAGCAATAAGAGGATCCTCTTACATTCAAATTCATAGCTCTCTTCTTCTTGGCACCTTGTACATTCAAAGACCGCATGTAAAACCTGTTTCCCAGACATCAGTGGAGATTCTGCCAGTGCATTCTCCTGAAGTTAAGCACTGTGAATTTAAGGCAGCCTGTGATGAGGCCTGATACAAAGTAGATCCTCTTTCACATATGTCCATGTATATAAAAGGTCTGTCACAACCTAGCCTGGTGTCGTTAACTCCCAAATACTGTCTATAGCAGTATCACAGAAGGATAATTTTTTTGAGAAAAATCACACTTGACTGCTCTCTCACACTCTCTTTCATAATCAAGGGTGCTAATTTTGAATTTAATTTTAATTTCAAAGTAGCTAGACTGGCCCCATTTAAATTCAAAGCAAGAGGTATTTAAGATCGTCTCTTCTTGTGACTAATAAACTTTAGCTCCCTCAGCACAGATGCATGGAGGCAAAGGGGGAGAGACAAATGTCAGTGGAAATTAATGTACATGGGACTGCATACTGCTCAAAATCAGAATTTCAGTAGGGATAAATGACCTTTGTTAGTTGATTATAGATTTTTTTAAATAAATGGCATTATAAAATACAGAGCATAGGGTGTTACATTGCAGTACAACTTCACTGTTACACTTTGTCTATTTTAAGCTGGAGGTTTAATAAGTGGTGAAAATCCTCTGCTTGAGACCTCAGCTGTTTTTTATTATATTTTCTGACTAGTGGGAATGGTTAATTCTCACTCATATAATATTCATGGGGGTTTGATTTTAATGGAGAGTTGCATTTACAGGCTTTTGTGCAGGTTCTTCATTCTCTTGTAGACAGAGAAAAACCTCTGGATGCCTTTAAAACTATGATGAAGGAACGTGTATAACAGAAATAAAGGGCATGAGGACAAGGATTAAAAGAATATTCACTGTAAATTTGAGTAGCTTCCTACCTATAATATTACCAGTGTTTTCCTACCCAGTTACAACTATGCACGAGTACTTAAGGAGGGCTGCTTAGGTAAGTGGTTTGTTTTACAAATTGAACAGTACAAAATACCAGACATACCCTGGCATCAAAGTTATAAGTAGAATGATGTAGAAGTAACATTTTCACTCCACCTTTCCAAATCCTCTTTCTTTCCATTACAGATACACTAAAAAATCATCACCTTCACTATCCAAAGTCTAAATTAATTCAATTCTGTAAATACAGATATACCATAACATGAAGGATCTTTTGCACTAAAATAAATTATTGAAAATCCTTAATAATAAAGAACTTGCTTTTTATCCAAAAGTATTTAGAAAGTATTTAAACCTCAAAAGAACAACTCTAGGAGTTGACTGTGAGTTTTGTTGTCATGTATATCTGGAATTCATTCAAAAATCTGCAACAAAAGACACATGAGCAAAGTATTATATGAATCACAGAATATCCTGAGCTGGAAAGGGCACACAAGGACCATCAAAGTCCAATTCCTGGCCCTGCACAGGACAGTCCCATCAACTCTCCTGTGCCTGGGAGCACTGTCCAAATACTTCTTGAACTCAGGCAGGTTGGTGCCGTGACCACTGCCCTGGGGAGCCTGTTCCAGTGCCCAACCAACTTCTGGGGTAAAAACCTTTTCCTGATATCCAACCTAAACCTCCCCTGACACAGCTTCATGTTGTTTCCTCAGGTCCTTTCACTGGTCACTGCAGAGAAGAGGTCAGAGCCTGCCCCTGCTGTTCCCTCTCTTGAGGAAGCTGCACTGTGGTGAAGCCTCCTCTCAGTCTCCTTTTTTCTTCATGAAGGTAGGTGCCCATGAGACTGTTTTCAGAAATAAGTAAATATTCCATTATTCTGAAGATATTGTAATTTTTTTTGTCTGTTAAACAACCTACTGCACACCAGAAACAATACTCCTTTTGAATTGCTTCCTTTTGAAATTTGCATAGACTTTTTGCACTATTGCTTCTAACTTTCTATGAAAAGGCCAAAGCCTCCAATAATAAACCCTCTAAGTAATTCTCAGTTAAGTTAGAAACACTATGAAGGAAAAATTCACAGTAGCATGTAATGTAGTCAACAAGTGGGTACCACAAAGTGAAGTGCATGGTCCTTTTCACTGCTAGTATACAACAGTATGCACTAGCAATTTACCTGAGTAACAAGGAAAAATACATGAGCACTTTTTCTGGCTCATTTGAGCCTTTAAAACAGAGTTCAGGGGGCCAGGACTGGACAATAACCTAGATATCTTTTTGCAGGAAAAGATCCAAGCTTACTCTGGAGAAAAGAGAAAAAACCTGACTGTTACATCATCCTCAAATCATCAGATCCTGTGTTGTGTCAATTGAGATCACAGGAAGGTAAGCCATGGAATGGTGTAACTAATGTAACTAATAAGCAATGTAAAGCTGCATTCATAAGCCTAACATGTTTGATAAATAAGCTGTAATAGCATTCCTTGTCAATTGTGTGTCTGTATTTCAGCTGGTTTACACTGCTCCATTAGCAAATGAAGCATTATAAAATTATGCTGGGTTTGCATTTTCACGCACAGAATGACTGTGTGATATGGATACAAAATATCCAATTCAAAATACATTATTATTATTGTTATTATTATTACCATCATGTGTTGTGTTCGAATTTTTCTCTCAAATCCTGAATGAACAGCTCAAAGCCTCTAGGGCCTTCATGCCCTAGACAGTCCTTTCTAAATCCAGCCTCGTTCAAAGACCAAAAGCTACAGTGCTGAAGTAGACTTGCAATTGCCAGGCTTCCCCAGTCCAGAGGACTTGTTTACTTGGCTCATCTGTTAACCATTCAATCACATAAGATGCTTTCATAATATTTTACATGGCCATAATTCTTTCTGGAACTGAGAAATCCATAAATTTAATCACCTGCTAAAAAAAAGCATATGCTGTGGTGTTTTCAGCCCAGAGAAGAGTTCTAACTCATACTTTTTAGCTGTTTCCAACATGCTACTGCTGTGCAACTACATCATAAATACCTGCCAAGAGTACTCATTTCACATTTCTGAAGATTAATTCTTCTCTACACATTAAATTCTTAGAATTTATGCCCTTAATGCCCCTTAAATGGGAATATTGGAAGATTTACTCTGGGAGAGGAGTCTTACACAGAAATTCTCATGGATTTATGCTGATGGACTACACACCACATACAAGCTGGAGTTATAGTTAGGAAGACAGAGGAGTCCATGTTTCAACTTTCAGTATACATCTGCCACTCTCTAACCAGAAAGCCACTTTCTCTGCATCCTGCCATCACCTACCCAGCAGCCCCAAACTTCCTCAGTATTATCTGTTTCTCTCACCACTGGATAAACTGCTGATGTCTTTACACTGACCATTTCTCTCCTGAAGGCAATGCTAAAGATGCCTCACGAGGTCAAAAATATAAGAGTATACTGGATTTTGGTTTCTCATGCTCACAGACACATCCATTAATTCTATTCATAAACTGATAAATCATTATCTTAACTCTAGTGACATTTTCTAGCCCACTATTCATGTTAGAAGGATGCACCAGAGCAGAACACGGCTGGGGATTTTGATCAAAACATGACAGAAAACTACCAGCAAGTTTTTAATGAAAGCAGTGACTAAATCCACACTGAAAACAATACCACAGTCTCCTTTGTTCCTGTAACTGATGTGTAAATGAGCTCTCAGGTGGAGAAGAATGGAAAAAATCCTGATCAGACCTTACCATATACCAATGAAAAATTGCTTAACCAATGAAAAATTACTTATCCTGCGTGACACTTTATGAGTAATGTAAACTCTGTATGTGGGGATCTACATGTGTTGGTACATACAAATGTAATACGCATGGAAATTATGATTACACATGTATGTGTGCATAATTGTTTTTATATCTAATTAATTATGGTATTACATTGGTTATACTCATACTATGCTAATTTATACATCCCTAGAGAAAGAAAGAATCCTGCTGGATAATATCATCTTTGTCACAGGAATAGTTCAACTACTGCACCTTCCAGACTATCCTGAACAGGACTTTTGCATTTCTCCTGTGATTTGGCTGAAAAAATATCTGGACATTGGGGAAAACTGTGTCATCCAACTGATCGTTCAGCCAGGTGGGCTGAAAGATTGGAATATGAAGCAACAAAACAATCATAACAATGTCTAATGCATACTATTACCATTATGCCAATTACTTGCCTATTAAACCATACTCCAGAAGCTTTTTATCCTTTAAGACCACACAAAAGGCTGTTCCCTAGAACGACTTCTGTGAGGGTTAGCTATGGACAAAAGAGGGATTCAAAAGAAGAGAAATTTATTTCTGCCTTTCCTCCCAGCAGACCCAGGAGAACACACTGTACACATAGGAACTTATTAGAATCCCCTGAACTCAGGGAATAAAAGCAGATTTTAATAGAAAATTAAACTACATTCCAAGTAGTGAGTACAGACTGAAACTTTCTCTTACTCAAAACCCCACACAAGCTGGGGTGTACAATTTGCTTGTAAACTACAATATTTGCTCTCCTTTATTTAGGCAGACATTAAAGAGGAACTTTTGTTAGCAGTAGGTGATGTGTAAGGTCCCTTTCAACCCAAACCACTCTATATAGTCTCTGGGCACTAGCATATTTATTCAGGCACCCAAAGTCAGACTGTGTGAAACTTTTGTAGTATTTCCCTTTAGAAAATCAGCCCAGCTCCCATAACAATAGTCAACATCTACTTTCCAAAAGAGAAGCCTCAAGCTTTTTACTTGGCTTTCCTTATGCACGTCTTCCCTCTCCCCCCTTTTCTAACAATCTCACATCAATTCCTAAACTGTCAAAATCCCACAATAATTAAAACTTATCCTCCGATATTTTAAGACTTAAAGCCACACACCACTCTCCCATGTTAGCAATGAAAAGACAGCCAATATCTTGATTTACATCCAGGTCACATTGTGCCAGCCAGAAATGCCCAGAACTTCTTAAGAACTCATGGTTTGTTAGTGCCTATACCCTTCTGAAACAGAAACATTTATTTTATTACCACTAAATAATGTCAGGTCATGCATTTGCATGCTATAGGTGATAGCAAGTGCTATGTGAATAAATTAGATTTTAATCAGTTTTGAGTTCTATTAAACCAATTTTTCTTCCTTCTTAGAATGATTGTAATTGGACAAAACTACAGAATTTAGAGCAAGAGAAAAGGCTGCATTAATGGCACTGTGAAGGAGTGTAAAACTTCCATTGTAGAAAGAATGTAAATGCATAGTTTTGTTTTTCTCATCCATTAACTCAATAACATTCCTATTTTCTAAGTCCTGCTCCCAAAAAGTAGCCATGCAGCTTGCAAAATACCAAACACATAGCTGGATGAACCTACCCAAAATCTCTGACACACTGGATAGCATCAAAGCAGGCAGGAGATGAATAAAGCACCACACTGTCCAATGCATTGCTGCAAGTTATTTATTCCCATTCTGATGCTGCATGCATGAACTGCCCCCGTTTGATGAATCACTGAGGAAAATGGGAACTGACAAACAGCCCCTCTTTCAGCAGCTGGGTACTATGACAGCATCAATAGAAAAACACATCATTGGTTCTAAAATGCCACATTTTTGCCATTTACATTGAATAAGACATGAAACTCCTTCAGGGAAGTGGCACTATGTTATCATTAAGGCCTGTTGACACTATGGAGGGTGTGCTTTGAACTCTATGCTGTCATCCCTCTTAATCTGCAACTAATCGCATTCCGCTCTGAAGAGAGGGAAGGGCCTTCTGCACATTGACAGTGTTGCCAGTGATGAAATATTGCACCCTTTAAAATCTCATTTGCAGATTGGTTTCATTACCACCCACAACTGGCTGGGATCCATGAGGGAACACACCTGCTCTCATTAGGGCCACGTGATGTCTGCTGTTAGCAGTATTTCCATGCAAATAGGGGGACAGGGAGATGGAAGCTCTAGGAAGTGTCTTGATCTTTCTGCTGATTGGCTTTCCTACCTTCATTTGGGATGTAACACATGCACAATCTGTTGATTACTCTAAGAGGCTTCTGATGGACTTTACTGACAGTTTCACAGGGAGGGAGTTTTACTGCATGCTTTGGCTTCCCTTTTCTATCATGAGGCGTTTCCAATCATCATCTAATGCACGTTTGTCATTTTCTACTGCAGATGAGTCCCTTAGGCTAAGCAGTCTTCAGAATGTACTGGCTGAAAAAGCAAATTCCAAACTAAGAGTATTTAGATGTATAGAGAACAATTTTTTTTTTTCCTATGGAGTTTTTTGTATTTGGCATTGTGGATCTATAATATCAAATGGGGATGGTTGTTTTGTGCATTTATAGAAAAGCTTGAGTTTGAAGGGACCTTAAAAAGATCACCTAGTCCCAACTCCCTTGCCAAGGACAGGGACGCCTTCCACTGGATCATGTACGTGTGTGTGTCAGTGAAAAAAATCCCTAATTTAGAGCTGCTTTTAATCCTCTTGGCAAAATCAGGAATAGCATAACTGTTAAGATCTAAATTACTTTATTTTTCTCCCAGGACTAGTACAGTTCCTTCTCTGTACTACTTCATTAACTGAAAGAATGTATTTATCAATTCAGTTAAAGAGGCTTGCTGTAGTTGTTTTCAGTCTATGAAGCATGAAGATAAAAAAAAAAAAGTTCTTAAGCCTAGACAGGACTATCTATTTAAGGTTAAATTACTTTTGAAACTTAAGTTAAATCATCAAACTTTTGCTATATATTGAAGACCTATAAACCAACAGGAAAAAGGGGAAAGACAGAAAAGAATCGCCATTAAGAAAGTCAACTTCTTTGTTGCCTTGACTTGAATATTCTACAAGTGTCAGTTAATCCTTAAAAGGGTTTAAGCTCATTCTGTAGTTGAATTAAAATTCAAATGAGTTTTGCTTATAAACAATCTGCCTTTCTTTAATTTTTTTTTCATTAAAATTAAATAAAAAGCTAAAAATCGGCATCACTATTGAAACTCTTTCAGATTTCCTGGAAATGTCAACCACTTAGCTGCACTAAAAACCCATCAAGAAAACTACTTTTCATATTAAACCACTGTAACTTAATAGATTGAGATTAGACTGAGCCCAGAAACAAAAATTAAAAATTCACCTTCTCTGCCCCTTCCAAGAAAGAATGGAAATTATAGAAATTCTCAGTGGGTATTCAGTGTCTCCACTTTAACCAGCTCAGCCCTTGGATACAATGATATACTTTACTGGGTTCAAACATAGCCTGGCTTTCAGTACAACAGCAGAAGGCTTAAGAGTGAGTCAACACATTATTTATGATACAGAGCTGCAGAGAAGCAAGGCTCTGAAAGAGGTGTTGCTAAACACACAAGGACATGGCATCTGTTTCCAACATCTGTTATCTTAGCAATGCTCTTGACTTGTCCATAAACCCTTCTAAGGCCCTGACATTAAAGTTCCCATGACATTTAAACCACAAACAACTTTTTTAAAAGTTAACATTTCATATAGAAAAAATTTTTACTCCTTAATTAGCTCTTATCCAAGATAGGCAACACTGATATTATAGCCAGAATCACCCTTTCATTGCAGGCAATGAACTGCAACATTGTCAGTGTAGACAGGTTTTAGCCATGTCATCCTACTTCATCTGTCCTTACTACAAGGGTCACTTTTAAAGCATATTTTTGTTAAAGCATTTAAACAACAATTAATAAATAAGAAAATAATACACCAGACAGTTTTATGGGAACTCAGAGGAACATTTTTATCTAACTGTATGCAATTCTGAGATTATCTTGTTGGTTTTGGCTTATGAAGTGTTTTTAAGAGAATATTAAAAACTTACTGTCCCCACTAAAATAGATGAAAACGAGTCTACAAAACCATCAGAATATAAGATGGTGCAGTGGACTTAGTCAGTATTATCTGTGTTTGGATTTTTTCTTTGCTCCTTTAAGTAGATGAGTCTCTGTAGCCACTTGCTATAATAAAAGAGAAGGGATTTAGTGCCTACAAGAATATTCCATACCCAACCTAGTGTGGTAAGAAATGGCCCAAGTATGAAATGGCAGTTTTAGATACATTCTGGTTCCTTCCCCTGCTCCTTTGTCAGGCCTAAGACCCTATACAGTGGATTACAGAGCACCTTTTTGTTTTCCCATTCCCCTTCTTTCATAGGAAGCCTACCAGGAAAACTACACTCCTCAGCCATCTGCATTTAAAACCAGATGCTTTTAAGAGCTCAAAGGCCTTAGTACTCCAGTTTTTAAGAAAGTTGCCCCTATTTCCTTCTCCTCAGCTGCTTTAAAAATCCTGCCTGTAGAATGAGCACTGCATGTATGTTAATTCTAATTATTTTTCTGGCAGGAGATGAAGCAGTTTTAGGCTTAGGGTTGTAAAATGAAACCTTCTTCCCAAGAGAAGTAAAACAGTCTCATTCACACTTTTGCCCTTTACAAGTCACACAACCTTCAATCACTTACACATCTTGCACTCACCACTTCGGTGAAATATAAACAGATAGGTTCTAAATGATTTTTCACAGAAACAGAACTTTCATTCTCAGATGACTACCTGCAGTATATCCTTTAGAATGCTGCTCCTGAGAGCTTAAGAGAAAAAGAGATCAATATATATATCCCCCACATACTTTTTCTTATTCAAAATCTCCCTTAAAATCAACTGCCTTCTTTAGCTCCACATTAGGCTATCTAAACAGTCCCTCCTTTCTGTAACATGCTTTTTTTTTAATTATATAAATATAAATATTGTAAAATAATACCAAAAATTATATTGCAGTACATATTGCAGAATACAGTATTTTATGCAAAATACTGTATGAGCTTTTTAATGTTTTTTAAGCATTATCTATATTTATCCCACTATCTAAACAGCACCCGTAATACAACAAATAAGTGTGGATGTTTTGAAGGTAATAACTATTATAAGATTCAAAAGAAGTGAGGAATACAGTAAAGACTAGAGAGCACATTTTTCATCAGTGCTCTGTGTTTGAGCAGTACACAGGAGGTTATGATTCTTGTAGGTATTGCCACAACATAAAAAAAGAAACTTAAGGTTAATACTAAAAGGGAGAATTATTGCATATCAACACCAAGAACTTTTTGGCAGAGTACATTCCTGCAACCACTACCAACAGCAGTCTGAAGAAAAACTCTGTTATAATTATTCTGCAGGGTTTCACTTGACTATGGGAAATCTTATTTTGGTATCTAAGCAATTAAATCCATAAACTCCTGCTAACCCAGACTTGATTTCATCACCAGTGGAAAGGCTGAGACTTCAGTGTTGGCATTCCCAGAACACTCCCTGTTTGCCAACAGGCTGGGTAAGAGACAGGGCTGCCCAGCACCTCCACAGTACAGTCATTACAGTGATCACCAAGTGATGATTAACAGCAAAAGCACTGGGAAGCAGAAGAAAATTCAAAGAAATGAGTGCAAATGCAAAGATGACGGGGAAAGAGAGAAGAAAGAGCCCCACAGTAATA